>NC_088100.1:69813797-70126853 GCF_036370855.1 Dromaius novaehollandiae | reverse complement strand
CAAAAGAAAGCTTGACATGGTTGGAAGGCAAAAGATATGTTATATGCGTACATAGCTTTGTTCATTCTTTAATCTCCTGATGCCTGGATTTTTACAAAGTCAGAAAAATAACATAAAAATAAAACTCCATTCCTCTAAATTTATTTTCTCAAGCTGATAGAGATTTCGTCTGAACTCTTACTCATGTATAAAGAAACTGGAGTAAAAAGCACCTATTCCTTACCATTTAACTAACCTATACATTAGAACCAATGGATGTTATTTTTCATCATCCCATTATCACTTAATATAGCATAGAGCAGATAGAAAGAGGGGAAAAACTACCAATAGGTCATGAGGAGAGTGCTCATCAAAGGTTTTACACGGGTGTAAATGATTATACAGAGTGCTAGACAGTAAAGAACCACGCCTGATCTCTGCTAACCCGTAGCAATGTGCTGTTAGAAGGGCCTATTGAATTTGCACTCTGGATCAGCCAGGAGGCAAACGTAAACTGATCAACAGGTAACATTTTGATGAAGGACTTGGAGAATCTGATGAAAATATCAGCTGAAAATATGTAGAAATTCATTTGATGAATTTTAAATTTTGATCAGGAAGGGCTAAACTTTTTGACATTCCTTTCAGGCTGTTCATATACCATCGTCGAACTGGTCAGGTAGAATATGGGAATGTTTGTCTCCAACTGAAATATTAGGCATTAGCCATTGCCTAAAGCATGATGGGAGACTTAATTGTTCTAGTACAGGGTGGAAAAATCTGTGGTAAATTCTTGCAATTAGGTTGACTGACACTGTAAGCATAGCTTGCCTACTCTGTTAGTCATCTCTTGAAAATAAATTGCTATATCTCATGTGGTTACCTTGACAATCCGCAATTTACGCTATTTTTTAAATGCAAGTTTACTACTACTGTACATTACAATCAAAAGCCTCCAATAGACTGTTAACAAAAATTACATCGTCACTGAGGTAGAGTAGGCAATACATATGCAAAGCAATATGTAAATGTTCTCACCATTCAGCAAAGTGATTTGTAGAAGTTACATGGATTTGCATGTGTTTCTTTGATGCTTTTAGATTCCTGCTGTCCCTGTGTCCTCGTTTGCAACAATAATCAGTCCACATCAAATCTCACATAATTAAACTAAGCAGAGTGGCACTTTCTTTAGCAAGGGTAATTGTTCATATGCTGCCCCTCTGTAATGAGTCATCATAAACAAAAGGATGTGTTAATAAGTTTGCACAGCTGGTATTTTGGGCTGGATCCTGGCTAAATTAGGGCAGCTTAGCAAAACATTCCAAGCGTTAAGATGCCTCAAGCCACAAAATATTTTCTATTAGGAAGGAAATTTTCCACTGCAACTTTTAGCTTCATTTATGCTTTTAGCAGCAGCAGCTGAAAAATGAAACAATCAGAAGTCTTTGTAGTGCTGGAATGTGAATGAAACAGATACGTCTACACAATCTTTTAATAAAACTATATCTCTGGCTAGTATTTTTAATACTGAAATTTAATACTTTCCTGTTTAGGTGCAATCAGTGGCAACTGGGGACCTCTTAAAACAAAATGCACTTCATGTGCATATCTAACTGATGAATATTTTTAAAATTCTGGCCCCATGATGTAGAAAAAGAGTAAATAATAATAACAATATGAAAAACAATCAAAAACAGTTGGTATAGTACCTGACTGAGAAATTAATAACTGCTTTGTTATTGCCTCCTGCCCCCTTTACTTGTCTTCCTGCATGTTGGGATGGACCATTCTTGAGCTTGGAGGTGATCCTTGAAAATCAACCAGCTCTCTTGGACACCTCTTCTCGCCAGGACTGTAACCCATGGGATTCTTCCAAGCAGATCCCTGAATAGGCTGATATCTGCTCCTCTGAAGTCCAATGATGTGATCCTGCTTTTTGCCCGGCTCCTCACAGGATTCTGAACTTCACTTGTGGTTACTGCCCCAAGGCTGCCCCTGACCTTCACATCCCCTAGCAGACCTTCCTTGTTTGTATGTCTGAGGTACAGCAGACTGTCTCTCCTCATTGGTTCCTAGATCACCTGTGTCAGGAAGTTGTCGTCAGTGCACTCCTACTAGACTGCTTGTGCCCTGCTGTGCTGTCCCTCCAGCAAATATCAGGGTGTTTAGAATCTCCCACGAGGACCAGGTCCTACAAACACAAAGCTTTTTCTAATTGTCTGAAGAAGACCTCATCTGCTTCCTCCTCATCAAGTGGTCATATCGCACACCCCCACTGCAATGTCACACATGCTGGTCTGCACACTAATCCTGACCCATAAGCTCTTAGCTAACCCCTCACCTGTCTCCTTGTGTGTTGGCAAAATGCTATTTGAAGGAGAGGGGGGAATAATCACACTTAAACATGTGGGGAGGTTATTTTCGAAAGCTTAGACTATCTACATTGATAACCTTCATTTCCTACTAGAAAAAAAATACACTTTGACCTGTAACATGGGTATCAGAGGGCAAAAAGCTGCAGAGGGGGTTGAAGAAGCTCTATTTTTGTAGGCAGACATATTATGCTCACTAAGTGCCATGAGAGACTTCCTCAGTGAGTGGCATGGAGGACAGATTTCACCTGGAGAATAATTGGGATTTCATAGACCACAATCATTCAGAGCTCACCATATCCACAGCCTTCTAGAAAATGCCCATCTCGTTAAGGTTGCTAAACAACAAAATATTTAAAAAGAAGTGTTAGAATCATAACCATATTCAGCACTACGAAAATACTCACCAGCACCTATGATGTGAAACTCAGAAACTGAAATACTGTTCAGCAAAAACTGTGAAGATAACCTCTGAGTATGAAGTCACTAAGTAAAAAAAAAACCATTGCAGTGTGGATTAGTGCAAATGTTGTGAAAAAATCATAAGAAAAATATATGAAGTATAATACAAGGTAAAACCGTTGCGTTGTAACAGTGTTCCTGTAAAGAATTGGAGACTATGGATGCAAAAACCAGATGTCTCTTGTGATGCTGACACTCACTTGTGAGATCATTGCTCTATAAGTTTAGTCCTTTAGGAAGAATGAAATTAAGCTTTATCTTAATTCAGATAAAGAACAGTAAAAAAGGAAAAGGAAATGCATCATGAATCTCCAAGCTCTGAGACAGAAGATACTGCAGGCAACCAATGGCTCAGACATTGTTAGTAAGGAGAACCAAGCAGAATACTGAGGTAGATGGGAAGGTGGAAAAGTCCAGCCTCATGGGGAACTGTGAATGTTGTAATATTCTGAGTGTTACTGATTATTCATGTGCTGGAGGAGAGGAAAATATATCCAACTATGTAATGCTGCAACCAGACATTTCGAAGTGAAATATTGGTGAAATATTCTAGACAGCTAGTCATATCTGTGACTAGCATCCAGAGAGAAGAGAACTGAAAGTCTTTCCTGCTGCCTCACAAGCTTTTTCCTATAATGTTTATTAGCTTACCCATTTCCTTATTAAATACCAGACTGTGCTAAGTGTTCTGTAACACTGACCTCTCATTAACTGCCACCAACTGCAACATGAAGATTTAGTGCCTGGAATGATAAGTGGAAAGTCATGATGCCTGGCTGTGGAAGCAAAATAAGGCAGCTAGCAGTGAGGGTCTTTGCCTTTGCTGCACTGACCAAGCTTCACTGAAGCCTTTCTGACAGAACGTGTACATTGTCTGAGGGACCTTCTGGAATGGAATATCACCCCGAACCCACATCTGACTCTCACATCAGTGTTAGATTGAAAACAAAGAAGGAAGCTAGCACCAGAGCAGGAAAGTATATCAACACATATTCTTCACAGAAATTTAGGTAAGATGAATTCAGATACCTATCATCTCAGATGTACATCCACTACCTTGTTCCAATAGTGTGGCTTATATGGGCTTCTTTATTTACATTAACCTTACCTCCAAAACTGTTTTGAAAGATGAAGTAGGTGGGATATCCTTTCTCCCTCTCCCTGTGTTCAAAGGTACCATATCTTGGATACAGTGGGTATAGTTTGAAACAGGGCCTTCAGGATTTTTAAGATCAGCTTATCTAAGAAGAGGATGGCAATAACCATCTGGAAATTGGCCATTTTGAAGTATAGCTGCCATATATCAAAGGTGCTGGTGGCCATCTGACTTGTCCTCTAAGCCAGTCTGAGAGCCTTCTACATCATCTCAACATTTCAGTAGTTTCAGGAGATATGAGATCTGCTTTCCACCTGAAAGATCATATGGTTATGTCAGCTGGAAAAGTTACATATTTTTAACATTTAAGGCCTAGAATAGTGTACCTTCCCTCTCTACATAATCATGGGACATGCATGCAGAGCCATGATGCCTGAGTTAGGGATTTGGGGGCAGGGCATGATGTGATCATCAGAGGGAATCATGAGCATCGGTGCCTACACAGTGCTCTGTTGAATCTTGTAACTGTCCCAAAACCAGCAAGGGCTGCATGGCTGATTCCAACAGATCTCATCTCCTGGCTCTTGAAATCATACTAGTGGTATCTCCCCAGCTGTCTCACTCTATATACCATCTACCATGGTCTGCTGTGGTCTCTACAGTCTATGCAGAGACACAGCTTGTCTTTCAGCTCATACTATACCCATGTAGGTGGTGGACTCTGAGATTTAATTTCCTCATCCAAACCTCATCTCATGAAACATGGGCGAGCACTCAGTTCTAAAACAGCCCTAAGAAAATCCTGATCAGTGTTTACTGATATATCACTGTATTTCTTCCCTGTCTCCTCTCTGTCCATTTGTTAAGACATGACTCCACACCCAGTCTTTAGGGAACAGGTGATCCCTATGGCCCAGCACAAGACAGACTTCCCTACCTGCACTTCTGAGTAAGATTCTCTATTGTGAAAACATTTACTATTTCTTGGTACATCTTTCAGCATATTGTCTCCCTCCCAGTTCTTTACCAGCCCTAATGCATATATGCTGGCCTGTATGTTACCCAAAAACACCTCACAGGGTGGTGCTTTGGATCTATTTCTCCTCACTCCTGATTCTCCCAGTGATTTAGTTGCATTCCTTTCCTTCTGACATAGCCAGTGTGCTTGGCAGGATTGAGATCCTGCCAGTTTGGGAATGTGCAGAAGAAGGAAGGAAGACAGAATGAAACTCACTTATGAAAGTGACCAGAGATTTTTTTGCAGCAACCAGTAGAAGCCTTTTATGACCTCAATTTGGAGGTCACAGGGCAGTGGGCTGAGGAACAGAGAGGAAATTAGATGACTACATTTGTAGACAATGTTAGAAATCTCATTCCTCATCTTTTGACTCTTTAAGCCCACATTCTATCTGCTCAAATGGCTAGAAAATATTTATTTCATTTCATAATAGTATTTTGAAAGAAGATGCTGTAATCAGGTCATTCTCTTATATCATAAGTAAAGGCCTAGCATATTTCATGGGTTTTCATACATTTCTACAGCACTGGGTGCATCTATATTGATTCTGTCCAAGTTTGTAATCTGCATCAACTGTTCATCTGAAGATGATCCCTAGTATAAACTTGCGTGTATTTTCTACGCTTGATATAAACATTCATATAAGACATAAAGAACAAGTTGGACTGGATGTCACATATTATATATATTTATTACATAGATATATATATGTATACACATACACATGTTGCATTTTATGCATATAGCACCCTTTCCTTCTACATACAGATGGCTGAATATATGAAGAGTTCTTATTCTTCATGTTCCCCCTTTTCTTTTGATTTTCTAAGGGATTTTTTAGCTTGTGCTGACCAAGAAAGCCTTAGGTGCACAAATGTCACAGTGTAGAAGCATAGGATAGATAGATCTTTGGACAGCATCAAAGTGCTCCAGTACATTTAAGCAAATTGCTCTTCTTACCTCCTTCAGCCTATATGCAATAGACAGTACAGTCTACTAATACAGATGCTGAAATGTACTAGGTGTCAGACCTGGGTTTATATAACACACACATAGTACTGATATGTGACAGAAATGTATACAGGAAACTCAGCTCATTATCAAACTCATCTTCCTTCTCAAGCATACTCATAATCTTTTCTTAATATTTTCTCACTAGCAGCTATGTGGTGCATCTGGTCAAATCCAGGGAATGATCATATTTCATCATCAGACTTAGAATCATATCTGCAAAACAACTTTCTCAATTCACTTAGTGCAGATCTTATTACATACAGCACAGACTGACTAATGTCATAGAAATGCCTGCTGGCTGTGAGTTCTGCTAACAGAACAGTGAAATTCCATACATTACCATTTTGGGGGACAAATTACTAGTCTGTTTAAAATAACAGAAAATTCATTTGCATGGCTAATCATACACAATGTTCATTGTGGACCTCACAAACATCCTTCATTATATCTCATGGATGTTACTCTGCAGCTTCTAGGGTAATTGTAATAACAATATCCTGATCACTACAATAATGAACTGTTTGCATTTGTTATTT
This sequence comes from Dromaius novaehollandiae, assembly GCF_036370855.1. Taxonomy (NCBI): domain Eukaryota; kingdom Metazoa; phylum Chordata; class Aves; order Casuariiformes; family Dromaiidae; genus Dromaius; species Dromaius novaehollandiae. Next base: position 70,120,376 of record NC_088100.1, on the reverse strand, counting down.
GCGTTTCTTCATTTATAGCATTATCTGCATTTGCTCTGGGCAGATCATTTTCTTACAAAGGTCACTTTCTCACAAGAGCCTAGCATAAACATGACCACAACTTACTTTCTATGCAATTACAGTAACCTTTTTCTACATTCTGATAGGTCTGCATTGCCTATACATGACATGTTCTTGCACATACTTGCTACTTCCTCCATTCGTTATACTTCAGATTTGTAAAATAGTGTATTGCAATGTTGATGAAGCCCATTATCATTTCTGGCTGTCTAGGTTATGGCACAGATGGATGATCACCAGGCAAGATCATTTCTTTCTCTTTGAAGAAACTTTGATTGTCCCACCTGAAATAAAGCTAAACCATTTGTCCTCTTTTCCCTCTGGATAAAAAGCACTCTGCTTTATTTAGACTTATTTCAGCTAGGATTTCTCCTGTAAGAGCCAGGTATTCACCTGTGATAGCTGGAAGTATTTCTGGAGAATGAAAACTATCACCAACATGCAAGCTGAAAAGGCACTGATAGGCTAAAATCACTCTTACCTTGTGACATAAAATGTCACCTCCTCAGTTGTATGTTAATCATTACATTCAGAATTGTCAGCGATATTGCTGGCAATGGTCTAACATTGATTTGCCGCTGAGATTTGCAGTAAGGCTTTTGCTTCCTGTCAACTAATAGAATGGGTACAATTCATCTGATATTCTATATCCATGGTCTTCTTCACTTATAATGTCATGCAGTTCCGTATTTCACTTTTCTCTACTAGTAGATTTCTGAATTCCAGGGATTGAATAAAGCTGTGAACTTGCAGTGCTTCAGCTTCTCTGATGAGACAAGGCACTATAGGCACCACAAATCCATAGTGCTAGTGCTTGAGCACGACCAAATCTATACACCAGCTTACCCAGTTCATTTTACAATGCCTAGTTCCAACCGCTTAGAGGTGCTTAACCAGTAAGCATTATCAACAGACATTAGAAACAATTAAAACATAGAAGCATCTTTTTTTCCTCTCGCAAACCAACTTTAATGAATAAAGAAAATATTTTAAAAAGCCAGACACTATCTACTTACCCCTTCCTCTTATCTCGAGTTATTCCCTCTCTTTCTCTCTCTCTTTCTCTTTCATGGTTCCTTTTTAAGTGCTGCTGTAGTTTTAAAGAAACAGCACATGGTACATTTAGAAGATTAAGAAAGAAGGTTCCAATAGCATAGGCAAGGTGCAACTGATTGAGAAAAAATGAGTGAAAAAAAGTTGAAAGAAGATTGAGAAAAAATGAGTGAAAAAGAGTGATACAAAACTTAGGTAGATTATTAGAGAAAATGATATCTTTTGAAACACATTACTGAAGTGCTCTAAAGGAAATGATACGAATTTTCTTGGATGAAGAACACGCAATTAAAAATAAAAGCAGAAATTATTCTATGCTGACTGATAGGAGGATTAATAAGCAAAGTATAACTTTATGGCATCCAGCAGTAAATTGTCAAGTGCCAGTTTATCAGAACCTGAAGATCCTGTCTTAGGTGCACTGATATGAACAGAAGGAGAGCCTTCATCCAAAACTTTACAAAGCATTATAAAACAAATACAGGAAACAATTGCATGTTAAGGGTTGCAGGGAGAGATGCCAGTGGGAAAATACGTGTTGGAGCAGCAGTGCCACACTCCTGATGCTCAGCGTTTCATCTGGTACCTGCAGGCATTGCAGAGAGCAGGTTGCATCTGCGTGGTTATGGCAGCTAGTTTTTGTTCAAATTCATAGTGGCAAAGGGAATAAGTTCACTATAGCTTTAAAAACACATGAGTAGGTGATCTCTTACATGACCATAGAACTTCTGTCATTTGAGAAGCAAATTCAGTAGTTTCCTGCTAAAAGGTTTCCCCAGAGTAGGTTGCAGAGCACTAGTCAATCAATCAGTTGAATCTGAATTTCAGTTCCAGTTCATACAGATTCTGCTAAAACACAAATAAATAACTTTATTTCAGTTGGACTGAGTTGAGAGAGTAATCAAACTCAGTGACCTTAGCAGCTTTACATTCAAAAAGAAGGCAGCAGAGAGAAGAAAAATCACCTAAGCTCTGTTAATTTCCATCTAAATTTCTAAACATCTATTTCAGGCTATTCTAATAACATGGGACAGGAGAAGGGATGTAAGATTCAGAGTCCTGAAAGCTTTGTACAAAGAATCAGTATAAAGAGATGCATAATGTTACTTTGGCACTGATTAGCAGTAACTTAAATAGCATCAGTTTTATTCTATCTTTAAGGTCACACAATCAAAAAAAAAAGAGAGATTTTCGTATCTGTCAAACTAAATAATGTTGGTCTTCCCCCATCACCAAAATAAAATTATTTTTATTTGATGCTTTTAATAGTAAAATAAAAATGATCTCTGAACAGGACTGGGGAGAGGATTAGTTGTGAAGTTATTTTTGGCTTAAAAAGTCAAAACAATTTGATACTATTCCTTCTAGCTGCAACACCAGCACGGAACAGCAATTACAGTGATGGCAAATTTGGGATCTAACACTGTGGATGTGTATATGTGTGCAATGTGTGTGTATACTTATATAAGTACATAGATATATAAAATGTTTCATGAGCTTTGCATTTTTTGGAACTGCACTTTACCTGCCATTTTATCATAGCCAGTGTTCTAAGAAACTTATGCCACTCTTCACTATCTGCTTTATATAAGGCAGATTCTGACAAATTTTCTATTATCTACAAACGCTGTCATCACAGCCTCCTTTTGCTTTTCAAGACTATTTAAAAACATGCTTATAAATATATTTGATATAGATTTTAGGAGGCTCTGATGGTAACATCCACCCCTGTGAAAACTGACTGTCCATGGTCAGATGCCTAGAACAGAAAATAGGTCAATGTTAACTTCAATTTGTAGCTTAGTTTCAAAGGCCTTTCAGGATAATTTTGCACAACCACGGGAGAACCAGTGTATAGCAATTCTATGCACATGCACATATAGGGGCCCCACCAAGTCAAGACACTCCTTCTGGGTCCCTTTTGCTCATACCTAAGTTAGCCTAGCTGGTACAAAGGCTGCATAGCATGACAACAGTATGGATCAGTGCTATAATAGGTATATTACTTATGACAGTTTCCATAATTTTAATAATAAAATCTATGAGGGGAAAAGACAGGTTACAGACAGATGGGATAATCCACTTCATCCAGGGCATTCATGACAGGATTTGTTCCTAAGGAACTCTGTGCAAGAGGATACAAAGTTCAAAACTGCAGTTTTTATGAGATAAGAAAACTCATTAAGAGGGGAGAGAAAAGGAAGGAGAACATTTAATAATATATCTGCAGGGAACACATGGGAAAAGTGGTAGTGGAGGGAGCTACATACTGTCAAACTGATTGATGGAAACTAGATGATTTCATAGAGCCAATGAACTTTATCATGGCACACACTTGACCCTAGAGGCATTTAAATCTGGATTCTGCTAAGCCTAGAGGAGATTCTATCCTTGCAGGCAAACAAATTAAATGCTTCAGCACATTAATAAAATATCTCATGATGGACATCTGTGGCTATTGCTGCATGCTTCACTGCCTTTTACCTAGTCTGTCCAATCTAACAATTACCCCAGCTATCTAGTAATATGCACACTAGAGCAGCTAATTTCTAGAAAGGTGGGATTAGGACAGCTAAATTCATAACACGTTAGGTGTTCCCCCCCAGCATACAGGCAGGAAATCATCCTTTTCCACAAAAAGCTATAGTAAAGATTAAGAAGATGACCAATCTGCCCTGAAATGCTAAAAGAGTAATGTAAAAGTGTAATGTAAACCTTTTGGAACTTACTTGCTCTTTCACAGCTATCATTCCCAATTCCTTCACTTTGCTACTAGTTATCAAAGTGTGCAGCGAAGCACTGCTGCTGTCCCTACAAGCACATTTCTGCTGGCCAGAACAACTTGGGGTACATGGTAGAATTTTATTTACTAAATGGCCCAGCAATTTAAACATACTCATACAAGGATTCCCAAATTTGGTCTGGGGTAGATCCAAGACGAAAGTCTTCCTGGCCTACAAAAGTTTTCCAAACAACAGACATTTTATGCATGGCCTGTATAGATGTCATGAACTAAGTGACTGTCATGCACAGAATGACTTGCGTTCATGGATCTTCTCTGACATAGGCAAGTACACTGGTTTAGGAAGTGTTCATACTGGGGCTAAGATTCTTTATTCCTCCTTACCAAATCTATGCAAAGCTGTTCAAAAAAGGGATTCATAAAGTTCTGTGTATGCAGTTATATTATGTTGATGTACAGAATCCAAATCATTGGTGCCCTCATATCTCTCCTCCCATATAACATTTTGATCTAAAGTGCATTTAGAAAAAAGAAATACTCTGATCTTCCCATTTATTGCACCACAGTTCTTTCTCATTAATCATCATGCTGTGATCTAGATTATGTAGAAACTAATTCAGCCTCCACATCTTTCATTCTTTATTGGTTTTGTACTAAGTTTTTAAATGATGCATATTCTCTTTTACTCAGATATGGATTCTATTACCAACTCATCTTGTATAAATAGTAAAATAGCCATACAGAGCAAAGACTTGCTTGTTAAAGGTCCCACCAGAGTACTTGTTAGATATAGAAATAGCATTTTTTTAGTTGCTCTGTCCCATTTGAAAGGGAGTAGAATGAGGCTGCGCTGCCTCCTGAAATACTTGGTTTGCTTGAATACGAACAGCATAAATAACCAAAAGCTTTATTATTTTTTTATAATCTTTTGCTGTCTTTATTCATGGCTTTTTGCATTACAGTTGGCACAGCTTCTCCTGAACTGACTTACATTTTATCTGGATAGCTGCTTATCAACCATTGGCACTGTTATTGCCCAGGAGGCTCTGTCACAATGGCAGATATTCTTAGCGTTCTGGATGATTAGTCAGTGTCAGCAAGATGGGAGTAAAATTAAGAAACAATAAGTACAATATTAACAGCGTTAGGCATAGAGACAAAGAAAAAAATACAGAAGCACCTGGAAACAAATGGCATTGTTCTTAATCAAATTGGCAGTTATGAAAGTAATTAGTTTTGTTATATAGAGGGCTAAGGTATTCAGTGTTCAAGGACTGTTGTAAAAATTCTTCTTCTGTGTTTCCTTTTAGGTAAGTAAATTGTGGCCAATGATTCATTTAACAGTATAAGAAATTAAGATGGCTGTTGTTTAATATCCTACCCCTCCACTTTTGGAAATTCTAGGCTGATTCTAGAATTAAAATGGTTCAAGCCATAAAATGAAAGCTGTTTTTTGAGTCCACACCTGACCTATGAGAGGGTAGGAAACCAAGCTTGGAAACTTCACCTTAAGTCAAGTCTGTTTCCAGACAAATATATCTCATAAACTGATGTTATGAATTTCACAGAAAAAAACAAAATTCAAGTATCATAGTGCTTTCATTATATTGACCAGGCTAACAAGTCTGAATTCATCTCAAGCTTCCCATATTCCTGAAAGTTGCTACCATCATTGACCTAGCACAGAATATTAAAAGTAGGAGTGAGATTTTAGGTTGTTTGTAGAAGTTACACAGGAGTATCAATAGGATAGTGTGTCAATCTGCCAAAGATATTAAAAGTTTGTAGACTTTTCAAAAAAAAAAAAAAAAAAAGATATATATAAAAAAAGCTGGAATCCATAACAGATTATCAAAATGGTGGCTAATTGTCATAGCAGCAACTTTATGAGCTTGTTCACGTTTCAACGTAAAGAATCACAGAACCTTCACAAGGGATGGAGAGATCAGTAAAGGATAAAATATATATTAAGAATACATCTTTGACCAAGTACAGAGTGCAGGAACTATAGGAATAATGAGAATGGAGAGAAAAATGAAAAAAGCTTAAGTGCTGTTATGGCTTCACCCACAAGATTATATGGATAGGAATTTTCATGAATAACTAGAAGAACCATCCTATAAACAAGTTGTGGCAATGAGAGGGAATTTTTAGGCATACCTGTTGGGCAGGCAGAGACAGACTATCCAGCAAGTTCTTGGAATGTCCTTTGATACTGAGATGAAGAAAGTGAGTAGATGGGAGACTCTTCCAGACTGAGTCTTAGCCATGAAGTATGGTATGAAAATGAAAGCAACATTAGCAGGACTGACCAAGAAATGTCAGAGTTCCTATTCATTATAAATAAAGGGAGGCAGAACAGCAAAATAAATGGCAATAAATCCAGGGAATTACTGGGCAAGTCAAATGACAAAAGGGATTAAGGAATTCTGACAGTTCCTCCAAGGAACAAAAACAATGACAAAAAGATGAAATATCCTAATGAAGAGAAGGAATAAAAAGTGTAGTAAGTATAGTCAGAAGCACATCTGGACATCCTGTTCCCGGATTTCAACCTCATGGAGGCATACAGAAAGTGGAAAGTAGAGTAGATTATATGAAACACTTACACAAATACTGTATGCATATAGAGAGAAATCAGAAAGGTCAAGGAACAAAACAAAGCACAACTCACAAGTGACATCTAGGATATCAAGAAATAGTTATATAAACTAACAAAAGTTACCCAACAGAGAGGGAAACTGTCAAGAAGTAATACCCGGCAAACTGTGAGTCTTTGAAATCTTTTTAAAATAATTCCTTGAAAAGAATTCTTTGCTAAGAGTAAGGGGACATAAGTTGGAGAGTTCAGAGGAAACCAAAATATTTCAAACTGGCTGGGCACAATATTAGGAAAGTAAAAGGAGGCTGAATAAATCTCAAGGCTGTTCAAAGTTACCCTTGAGAAATAATGGAAGAGAGGGGAGGTAATAAGCAGCTACCACAGAGGCCTTTCCAGTGTCCATCTTTCAAAGGAGAAGAGGAGAAGAGGAGCTGACGAATTACAGATTAGTCAACTTCAATGCATGGATACAAGTAACAAAATAAACTGATTGTGAAAAACTAGAAGAAAACTGGATGACTAAAAATCAAGACATATGTTCAAAAATAAATCACTTCAAATAAATCTGATTTCCTTCATCAATAGAAAAAGTGCCTTTGTGGACAGAGTCACAGGAGTTGTCATATCGTTTGTCTTTAATACCTTTGGCACAGCCATTCATAACATTCTGATAAGCAAGTTAGGACAACATGGACTAGTTCCAGTAAATACGGCAAGGAGGCAAAACAGTTTTAATAATCATGCTGAAGGACATGTTATACATAATTCTTTAGCAAAATGGAAGGACAGATCAAGTGAATGTGCACAGGGGTCTGTGCTGTCGCCAGTATCTTCAAGATTTTTAATAACATCCTGAAGAATGGAATAAATAGTATGTTCTTGAACTAGCAGATGACACAAACCTGGGGAGGACTAAATGTATATTAGAGCATAATTTGTTCTTGATAAATTGAAAAAAAAAATGTAAATACAATACTATTCAATAGGTGCAAGTAGTGTACCTTGCAGGTGTAGTCAGCTACATAAATAGGAGATGAAAAACAAATAAGGGAGCAGCAGTTCTGCAGAAAAGGATGTTGGTAATATTTGACCACAAGCTAAATATGTCAATAATGACACAGTGAAAAAAGCAAATATCAGGTCAGAATGCAAACAGAAGTGTAGTTTACAATTACTTCACTTGGTTCAGTACTAGCAATGTCTCAGCTTGAGAACTGTGTTTGGTTTTGCCACTGCACTTTGAGAAGAACACTGATGAATTGGAGACAGTCCAGGAGAGAGCAACAAGAGTGATTGGAAGCTTAAAAAACATGGCCTTTAGGGAAAGACTGAACCAATGAGTAGGTAACTCTAAATGAGAGAAGGAGACACCCTAAGTGAATACAAAATATCAGTCTTCAAAAGGGTAAAAGCAAGTATGAAGAAAATAACCTGTTCTCACTGTGCAGTGTGACTATAGAAAGAAACAGCAGCCTTAAGTGGTAGAAAGAAACACGAGGGAAACCGTTCTAATAGCAACATTAATGGAGAATTTGAATATATTACCTGTAGGTGTTGTGGAGTTTTGAGCACTGGAAATCTTTAAAAGTGGTTTAAACAAATACTATCAGTAATAACAGGTAAAGTTAATGCTGCCTTGGGAGTGGAGCATAGAGTTGATGAAATCTCAAAGTTTCTTTGCAGATAATTATTCTATGATTTCATGACTGCTTATCATACAAAATACAAGATACAGAAAGCAGACCAACTCTTTCATAATGGCTTGTATGACATATTAGTCATTTCAGAACTTAAAATAACTTTTTGTTAACCATTTCTTTCTCTTGATCTATCCAATTTATCAGAAGGATGTGAATTTATGGTTAAAAGTGAGGGCTTGTATTCATTTCTTCCTGTTAAGTGGAACATAATATGATCCACAAAAACTATGACATTGTCACACTCTTAAATGTGTACATTTAACCTTCTAGTCAAACAACATTTTCACTTTCTTGTAGCTCAATATATCACATGCCTAGCTGTAAATTTGTTTCTGTGTTCATCCAAACATGTAAGATTTAAACCATTTTCCAGCAGTAGAAACAAACCAAGGATATGGCAGTAACATTACTCAACAAAGATGAATTGTCACTTTGACTAAATGGAACATTTTGATACCTGTTAAGTTACTGATGAAAGACAGACTTGGCATGTTCTCTGTATCACAAGACAATAAAAAAATCTAAGGGGAGGGAGTGGAAGTTTTAATCGGTCCATAAAAGCAATACTAAGAATGATTTGTACAGACCTAAATAACTGTAACACACTTCCTGAGCTCTTAGAGAAATAGCTCATGGTTTTATCCCTCCTTACACACACTTTGAAGACGAAATAGTTTATGTGATTTTGACAGTTCCATGAAGGGAAAGGAAAGCTTGCTGGAAAAAAGGAAAATGTTTGCTAGTACACTAAGAGTTTAAAATATGACCAGTGAGTTTGGCTTGCTCTATTTCTAGGGACCCAATTTAAGACCTCAGAAGAGTCAAACTGTACTGCAAAGTATTAATCATTTCCATTCAGTAAATCTAAAGACTAGAGTCTTTAGTACAGTACGCAAATTTGCTTGAACACAACACTGGATAGAAATAATTCTTGAAATAATGCAAAATTTAATGATGACCAGAGTATGACAATGCCATTTTATGTAACCTTTAGAGATATCAAGAGATATCTTGATATAGAGATGTCAGATATCTCTGACAAGATGAAATGTGTCAAAATCATCATTTTTCGATAAAGATCAGCATTTCAACAAAGCACTCTTTCCACTTCCCCCCCCCCCCCCCCCGCCCAGAAGCAACTGGAAAACTCCATGTGATCCTTCAGCTGTGTGCATGTGTGTCTGTCTGCCTGTCCGTCTGTGTTGGTGTCTGTGTCAGTGTCTGTGTGCATGCATGAGTGTTACACCTCCAAACTTGGAAAGCTCTGTATTGAAACATTTTGCAACTCCAACATTTTGGAGCTCCAGACTGAGATGATTTCTTACAAAGCAATGCCTGTGTTCCACAGCTCTTCTTTCTTTCACTTGTCATTATATACTAAAATACACCAAAACTGCCTCTATAAACAAATAAATAAGTAGATAGATAGATAAATAAGTAGTTGCGAAGATAGGGAAAAAGGAATATAAATTATATTCACTTCTATATTTATATTTCTTGTTGACCTTATCTTCCTTAGTAGAGAACATGAAAGTACTTTTTCTTTCCATGAGATTTTCTGACTTATTTTTATGCTTAAAAAAAGAGAAAAATTTGATTTTTCATCAGACAGAATAACAAATTTGCAACCAGAAAATAGATTTTGCAGCAAAATTTAGCCAATACATTCAAAGTCTTTTTGGCATTTTAATTTTTCCAGAAATATAATTTCTTCGCTTAACTCTACTTTTTTGTTATCTTTTTTATCTTCATGTAAACAAGATTAAAACAGACAGAGTTTCCTTGTTATGCATTTGTATCATGTTTTGCACAAAGAGGGTTTCTACCTGAATGCATGTTATCTCGTCAATTTTGTTCAGTATAGCATTACAGATAACTATCATCACTGAAAACATTCTATAACAAAAATAATAGAAATTAGATGTAGGGATTTTTTATTTCCTACAAATTTAAAGTCAATACAAGAAAAAGCTGAAAGTTTTCATAGAATTAATTATCTCTTCTACAATGCACAATTGCACTGTGTATAAGAATGCATATAGCTCCTAACTATAAATATTACATACGGTGTGGGAAAGGAAACATTGCTAGGAGCATATACTCTTTTTGGCAGAGCACAAGCTGGGAAACCTCATGTGAGTATTTACTGAGAATTTCTTGACATATGCTAACATATTATGGAATTGCTTCTTTTTTTTTTGAGGATGCAGGTTTAATTTCAGCTTTTTAAAAACACAGAAGTATTAATTCCAGTCCTGCTGTTTGTGACACTGCTGCTGTAAGTATAGACTAATTCCACTAATGCCAGTGGAACAGGGTAGATCTGAATACATGGTTGTAGAGCAGAATGTGTCCTGCAGTCTAATTGGAAGTGTTTGGATGTCATTCTTGTTAGTTTGAACCAAAATTGCATGCATGTCACAAAGAGTGTGGAAGACAGACTTAATAGCACTGGTATTTTTGCACAGCACATGTAGTACCTACTTATCAGTCTTACATTGGATTTTATCTTTTTTGATGCTAGAAGTTCCATTAAAAAACAAAGGCAATGTATTGTGTATTTATCCATTTGATGTGATACATCAAATAGTTGCCAGACCTTCTCAGGTAAGATGATATGTTGCTGTGGTGAAATCAATAAACTGAGACCGTGTCTTGGTTTGTCAAACTTCTCTCGTTCATGCTCTGTAGATGATTGTGTAATTACAACAGAAGTCTATAAAACTGGCAAACAGAGATACAGATTAAAATGCACACTTTTATAAATAAAAATATAGTTCTTATTTCCAGCATTCAACTTCAACCTGGAGTATAAATTTTATATTGTGTTTTGTCTTATGATTCAAAGTTCTACCAGGAGTGTCCTGTCTTCAGTTTTCTCTCTTTCACTCTATGGTGTTCAAATTCCATCTCAAGCTGCAGTTCTAGAATCACATTGAAGACAATGAAATGGCATACAAGAAAATAAAAGAGAAGAGAATTTAATTAGTAAGAAATTTTGTTGCTCAAATTGTGTTTCAAGCATGGAAATATGTTTCACAGCACAGGGAAAAAAATCATAACCAAATAACTGATACAGGTGGCTTGTTTCCAAGAGTTGTTAAACATGTCCTTTGAGTTTCTTAAGTATATAATACTTCAATATATAATACAATTCAGTGTACTATATTAGATTTTCCCCATCATGCATGAAAAGAAGGTATTTTCTGACATGCTTCCAAATACAGACAAGCTCTTGCACTCCCCTGTGACTATATGTTGTAGTCTTTAAGCAGTCGTCCAATATTTGATACACACCATTTCTCCAGCCATCACTCACTGTTCACATTGACTAAGTAACACCTCATTGAGGACAAAGTGAGAAACAATGTATGTCATAATGCATTCGTACTACAGTTTCATGTATATGCGAATAATGCGGCTGTCTGAAAGGACAGGACTGAGAATTCTTAATGAAAACTGATTCAAAAACTTTCAAAAATAGTGAATTGTGTATGTTTAAGATATCTAATTATCCACAAATAATTCTTGTTACTGTTAGGTAGCTTCCACACACATGGATACTTCTGAACTTTGGTTCTATACTGGTTAGTATAATATGTCAGACTCATAGTAAAACAAAAAAAGAGAACTTTGTATTCTGGGGATCATATCCATCGGTTTCTTTGCTTTCACAGAATCAGTGCTGCCTTCCTAACTGTGCTCCAGCTTGTTCAATACCTCAGCCTCACTGAAGTTTTGTGACCTTTATATAAACAAACATTCAGTTTCTTTGTAGCATATTTAAATGTCTTTTCCTTATACTAGACTAGTACCTAAAGAAGTAGCATTGCAAAAGTGCCATGAGGTAGCATTTGCAAAAGTTGTTTCATTTTGTATAACTGCCATGTCATGGAAATTAATGTTTGCAAAATGACCTAGCTGTGTTGATCTACAGCTTTAGTTAAAATTCCTTGACTTAGGGGATTTGATGATGTCATGGGACAACCAACTATCTTTACAGTCCCGGACTGTGAGCGTTGCGTGTGGCACGAGGAAGGGGAGGAGGGGAGGAGGAGATTTACTGTGTGACTCCACAACTTATTTTAAAGATCTAAATTTACTGCACAAGTTACAACAGTACAAAGCAACAATTCTTATCAACAGAAACTTAGTTCAACTAGAATACTTATTTTCCAATTCTAATTGATCTTACCCATGCATTGCTTGAGCGGCCAACATACACTCACTCCCAGGGCAGTAAGTGCGGGAGGCCGTCCCCGTCCCTAGGGGATCCGCAAGTTGGCAGACCCGCTGTCACCCACGAAGAGCCAGAGACACCCTCTGGAGCCAACCTATTTATACCTTCCAGGGGAAGGTGGACATGGAGTCGCTAGGCCAGTTGCAGTTCTCTTTGCGCATTCGCAGTCCCTAGCTCTTGGCTGCTGCAGGGTTCGGCTCCCCTCGGTTGTTGTTATGATGATCGCACCCACAGTCATGGGCAGGGAGGGAATAGCCAAATGCCCCCAAGGGCAGGCTAGCTGCCTTGAGCACTCTTCAGCACTGGAGAAAGGAGTTTGAGTGACTGCGAATGACTGCTTTACTCTTGCAGTGGTGGTCCCAAGGAGAGATCCCATAGTTGCGGTAAGAAGGAGTTAATTCCAGTCAGCAATGATTAACACCACCCCCAGCAGTGAGAGTAGGTGTTATCTCCCAAGGTCCTGACAAAGAAGAGAGAGTCCAGACCACCCTAATTAGCACTGCTCCCGGCAGTGAGAAGAGGCTTTGTTTCCCAGGGTCCTGACACCCAAACAGGCCTTATTTCACAGCTTTGACATCCTCCTGATGCCCAAGCAGGCCTTATCTCAAAGCCTTGACATCCTCCCTTTCAGAGTGAAGCACAGGAATGCAAACTGCTGGTTACTGGGACCAGATGAGGGAGGGGGGTGACGGGGCGGGGGGGAGAGGGAAGCTGGGAGCATCCCCCCACAGATGAATTTGGAAATTAAACAAAAAATGTACACTTAATTCACATTGCCTTTATGTTGCTGTGAAAATTGATTTCTATTGGAGAGTAATTTCAGAACAACTACACTTTTTTTTCTCTTGTTCCCAAATAGACACAAAATTTTAGAAATACCATAGTATTACTGTAGTTGTCAAGCTATTCCATCACTATGTGCAGCCTGGTTGCCACCACCTAAAGAGGTCAGCTTCAATTATCTGTATCCCAAGGGGAAGCACCAAAACAAAAATATAAACCACAAAAATGTATGATACATATGCAATTGATTGTGCCAGTGGATATGGTATTATGATTACAGAAAGCAGTATCCCTTCAGCTGTACATATCATTACCAGAAAGAAAGCCATGTATGGAGGAACAGCGGCATATTATTAAGTGGTCCACTGCATTCTTCACAAGGAGGGTTCTGCATGTCACCTGTTTCTGGCCAGTATGGTGAACACACTGTGACCTAACAAGAAAAAGGGTAGGCAGAAATTTGTTGCGGCTTTAGTCAAAAATTATGATTTTGCGCAGGCTATGAAACAGGTTGTTTCCCTCATAAAAGGAGTTTATAGAGAAGGCTTGAAAAACATGATGAATACTTTAAAACATTTCCAGAGAGGCCTCAGAATACCATGGTATTTAATCAAGGCTGCCATCCCTCTTCATTCAGGCAGATACCTCAGTACCTGATTAAGCATTTGCTCGACTCCTACTGAAATAAACAGAACATAAAGACAAGCTGAAGTATATTACTGAAGAGGAATAGACTGCTGAACTGTGCCAGAATAGATAGCCTGGAGATGGGAGATACTTCAGGAAGCAGAGACAGGACATTTGCATGCAGTTCAATGATAAGCAGAAGGCTCTTTAGTGATATCAAGTGAAAGGGACAGAGAATTATGAACCCAAGATCCTCGATTCCAGCAAACTGCAGCATCACTTCAAGTGGTCTCCTCATCTTTAGCTACCTTGAGGAGGAACAAAAGTCAATGCATTGAAACTTCTGCACATAAAAAGCCTAATGCAGAGAGGAAAGCCCGAAAGTAGCAGCAGCAGCACTTCCTCTCTTATAAAGTTATCTTCATGCCTGCAATGCTGCAGTTTCCCCATGCATATAATCACATCTTATGTAATAATGGCATCTGGTGGATTGGACTGAGGCAATATGTCACTTGAGAGCACAAATTTATTTGCCAAACATTTTAGCTGGCTGTGTAGCATTGCAAGGAGTATGGGGAATAAACAAGCAGAAGACAACTGTGATTTAATTGGCATAGCACAGACTTGATGGGATAGATAACAGATTTTGGAATATCAAAAGGTTGCCCAGAAAGGACTGGCTAGGGAATGAATAAAGAAGAAGGTGTTCCCTTACATATTAAAGATGCCAAAACTTGATTTGAGGGATGAAAGCTAGAACTTGAACTTGCTGCATCATGAAAAATGGGGAAAGAACACTGGTCAGATGGAGATATACAGACCCCCTTCCCAGAACTATCATTTTTTTTCTGAATACCTAGGAGTATCACCTAAAGCATAAGACCTGGAAGTAAAAAATTCATAGGAGAGAAAAACAGCAAACCCAGAATATCTGGCTTGTTTTCGAGATGCATTCATGATAATTCATTGACACAGAGATGGAGGAAGCAGCGAGGATGGAGGTTCCTGCAGGTTTCAGTATAACCATCTGGGAAGGGTCTAGCTGAGAAAGTCCAGGAAGAAAGCAGCTTCAGTAGGGGTGACCATGAAATGAAAAAATCCTTAGCCCAGAGAACAGGAAAGAAGGAGAACAGAAAAATAAAACCAATGGATTGAAAGATTTTGAGTTCAGAGATTTAGTATATAAGATCTAGTGGAGATAAGTCCATGGGGAAAAATATTTAGGGAAAGCTGGCATTTCCTCAAGGAAATGACACTATGGATACAAGCTATTCCAGCACAGAAAAAAGCAAGATGGCCATGGCTGAACCATGAATTTGTCCATACAAAGTCAGAAAGGCTAAAACACAACCTGCAAGTGACAATAAATAAAACAAGAAATGAAGTGTGTTAACAGTAAAATTAAAAAAAAAGAAGAAGAAAAAAGACATTGTCAGTCCATTGGAGAGCAAAGATGGAAGACAAACAGCAGATGATGGCAGGCCAAAGAGTTAAAGGCATTTTTACATCTGCCTTTACTAAAGAGGTCAGTTGCAATTCAGCACAGTAGCACAGTTAGTGTCAAAGGCATAACATTTTATGCTACAATTGGGAAAGGATATGCCAAGGAGAATTTGAAAAAAATATATACATTTTATTAAATCAACCAAATCAGATTAATTTCTTCCTAAGTAGTTGAAAAAAATGTCCAAATGACTCTTAGAGCCGTTACATATTTGTGAACTCATGGAGAAAACAGAGGTATTAGAGAACCAAATGGGACAAGATGGTGCTCATATCTGAAATGAGGAAAAAGGACCATCTGGAAGAAAACAAAAAAATGAAAATCAGTATGGACTTATGAAAAATGAGCCATCTTAAATCAAACTAATTTGCTTCTATTATGGGGTAGCAGGTTTCTTCTCTATGTGAATAGAGAAGAAACAGTAACTGTCATGTATTTTGACTTTTGGTACAGTTAGAAATGATATCCTCACAGATGTACAGTGAATTATGGTCTAGATGAAAGGTAAGTGACAAAGTAGCTGAATAACTGCACCAAAGAGAATATTAATCAATGGTTCTCTTTCAAATGAAAAGCTGCACTGAATGGGGCTCTGCAGAGTCTGCTGTGGATTCAGTTCAGTTCTCTCATGAAAACTGAGATGAAGGAATAGAGCACATTTATATAATTTGTAGATTACATGAAGCTGGAAAGTACTATAAGAATGCTGGGGGATGGAATTAGAATTTAAATCAGAAAAAAAAAGGAAAAACTATGTAGTTCAATAGGAGCAAACAGAAAGTTATTGTAGATTATTTAATTCACAAATTGGGCAGGAAAAATAACCTGTCAAAATATAGGGCAGGTTACTGAAGATTTGGTAATAAATATAAAAATACCTGATAATTGAGGTAACATATATTCTGCAGAAGTAAGAAATGTCATGCCATTGCAAAAAAGGCAAATATCATTCCAGGAAGTATAAATAGAGTTACAGACACAAGACAAATGAAATAATTCTTCCTCTGCACTACACTGGAAAGCCTCAGCTGCAATTTCACTATCCAGTTAAGGAGTTACTGTATTCTTTAGAAAAATACAGACCAACTAAGACAATAAGAGAGAGCAAAGGGTGAGCAGGTGCACATGAGGAAAGTTTGGGTCAGCTGAGGTCATTTAGTCTAAAGAAGAAAATTTTAGAAGGATAATGTGGCGCAGCACTGATATTCTAAAAGGGTTACAAAGAAGGAAAGAATAATTTAGTCTCCCCTTTGAAGTCAGTTAGGAAATAATGAACTTTAATTATAGTCAGGAAGATTAATGTGATCTTATGATAAAGAATTGTGAGGCATCAGAATAGATCTTGTGGGGAGGCTGTGGAGGCTCCATCACTGGAGGCCTTTAAGAATAGGTCAGAAAGAACTTCTCTCAGGATTGACATACACATTATTGATTCCTCCTTAGAGCCACAAGGCTTGTCAAGTGAGCTCTCAGGATTTTTTCCAAGAACATTTATTTTTCCAAATTCCCCTCTATTTTGCAAAATCTCTCTTTCTCCTCCAAAATCTGCACTTCCCAGTGACTCCTTTTTCATTCTCAATTAACAAGCTTTTTGTGTCCAATGCAAAGTTATTTTTAAAGGCAGCCCATAGTAGGAATTTCCAGCTCAGTTACTGTAGAAAGTGACAGAGCTCAAATCCTGGAGCAAGCTCCTGTATTTGGAGCTCTGCAGATGCTTATATAGCTCTGCCAGATAGTGCCACAAACATCCTTGTGGACCATCCAGACATCCTTATTAACAGATCTGCCTCTCAAATGTCCTCTCTGTACTCCATCAGTGCCTAAGGATACATGCATTCAAAGCAGCTACATCATGACCACCTCATCAGTGCCATCCTAATGTTTTTTTATGTCTCAAATGCATGCTGACAGCTTTACTGCATAGATCATGTTGAATACAGTTCAGTCAATTTCCTTCTCCTTCCTTTCAGTTTCCTTCTTCTACTTCTTTTTTTCCTTTCTCACCTCCTCTCAGTCTTTGATTCCTTTACCTTCTTCACCCATATCAGCCACTCCTCTCCCATCTATTAAGTGTAAGGGAAACAAGCTATCCCACCCTTTTACTGATGCTTTTAACATTCCTCATACAGATGCTGAATGAATGAATAGCCTTTGAATGAATAACCATGCTGAATGTGCATGTCTCAAAGCTTCTGAAGAGAAAAAGTGCTTCATGGACACTGGAGGACCTTGTGGTGCTGCGGCCCATAGATGCTTGGAAATCTCAGGTGCAACACTAGACTGCTTTTGGGCAGTTTCCAGTTTAGTTCTCTCTGGAAAGTGTCAGACTGGCTTACAAAAAAAGAGAGAACCTCTGCTGAAATCCTGTATTAGATGAGTTCATGAACAGCCACTATAACAAAGTAGGAGCAAATTTTAGTTTGCTGTAAATGCTCTGAAATTCAGAACTCTTAAGATAAAACCTAGCTAAAAATGAATGGTCTGGGACAGATTATACTAATCCAAAGCAAAACTGAATGACTGTGGATACATGAAAACTGTAGCTATAGGTGAGTCACTTGGCCATTGTCATTTTACTTCTTTTAAGAGACCTTCTGCATTTCTTGTGAAGGTCCTGCACTATGGTATTTTTGTTCTTGGAGAGGGGAGAAATCCTAAGGGCCTGAGCTGTGGATACTTCAAGCAGGAAAGTTCCCACAGCAGGACAAATGTGTAGCTTGCTTGCCTTTCCTCCACATTCATGCCTTCTTTTCACACCCTGTTCTAAGTTTGTTCTTTCATGTCGAGCATTGAACTGCCACTGGTGCTAGGTTGGCCAGATGGTTTGGGGGAATTTACTTTCTGTCTTTCAGCCTGGGCAGTCCATCAAGAACTGAATTTTATATATCCTGAAATGAAGAATGGAGGTAACACATTACACCATTGTGTCTTACAAAGTGTGCGGAGGAGTGTGTTCAAAAAGCCGGTAAGTGCATGGTACAGAAATGACTGGTGAGCTCTCCTCAGCTTCTAGGGTGAGATGGCAATGCTCTTGGCTAACCACACCAAATCCTGCAGGAAGAAATCATTGCTGTCATCATTTTGAAGGAAAACTCAAGATCAGAAAGAAAGCTCATAAGCAGTTTCATCAACAGGCTGTTCTTTTTCATGGAAACTGCCTGTTTGTTTTTAGAAATTTCTGTAATCGCACATCTCACTTTTCCCCCTTTTTGTATACTGAGGTAGCAGATAGGAAAATCTTACCTTCAATTGAAAGTTAAGAATGTGTGACTGTTTTCAGACAAAGAACTGAAGAGATTATGTGTTTCAGGAAGAGGCCAAAAGAGTGGACATCTTCCACTTTCAACAATGCAATCCTTACATGAACTATGGGAAGAAGAAATATTTAAGACAAGATGTAGGACTCTTTCACAGAGGCATGGATATAAATAAAGCTACTGTGACCCTAAAGCCTAGTCTCAGAGTTGAAAAAGCCAGATGACTCACTTATATGCAGGTATCACACGACTGAGCATTCCCAAACATACTAAGGAGTGCTGTGCAAAGTTTCTGACAAAAATCTGGGACACAGCACCTTCTCCCTCCCATGATATATCTTTCTTTGTGTCTGATAAGAGGGAGACAACCTTCTGAGGGACAAACTCTTAGTTTTTAAAGATGTACTCATTCTGAGAAGGCAAGATGTCCATCATCATTAATTTCCACTGCTCAAAAGTCTATTTGATGATCAACGAAAAGAAGGTGCAGGATTAATCTGACTGCTGTACTTTATACATCACTCAGAGAATCAAAGAGCTTAGAAATATTCTTTAGCTTATATAAAGCTATAAAGACTTGCAGTAAGGCACTGGACCATGCCTCTGAATTTTTGTTTTCTGGAGTCAAAGGTCTTCTTTCTTTTCTCTAGGTGTTTTTCTTCATCAATATGTGCAGGAGATCCCACTAAGTAGCTACAAATAGTAGCTTCTATTAAACTTATGCATCATTCTTTTCTTGGATTTTACTTAAATTCCTTCTTTATCTTTTCCTATCAGGTACTTCTAATTCAACAAATATATGTTAGATATGTATATATGATAACTATCATATATTGATTCACAGGAGAAACTTTTTAGGTTGACAAAATTCCATCACGAGGCAGGAAGCACCTCAGAAGAGATCCTCTCTCAATTTTCTTTATAACTCACCCTTTTCTTTCACTAAATTGCTGTGCTTTTTTAAGATTAATTATGATGGAAACACAGAAAAGAAAGCTGCATCTTTTTCCTGATACAGATTTTAAGAGTTTTTGATACAGAGCTGGACTATAAATAATTAGAAAATATGGTACTTTCTAACTCCAGTCATTCTCCCAGAATGTATTCAGTGCCAGATCTGCTGACTTTAATAATTAAAATAATGTTTTTTTCTGTATTTTATGGTTTTGTGGTATCATTGCATAAACAGCATATAAACAAGAGGAAATCAGTGCCATTCTACTGTGAAATGCCATGGTATTTTCCCAATAGTGGTTCGGTAGCACTTGCTGAAAACTACTTGTTGAGGATGCATAAGTCCTACTTGACTTCAGAATCTGAAGGACCAGAAAAAACAGATACCAAAACCAAAATCCAACTTACTTGTAAAGGACACTATCTATTAAAGAAGCTACTAAGATGAGGATATTGAACCAAGATGTTTCTTTTCTCATATCACATTGAGAAGAGCATCATACTATGATAACCTATAAATCCAAATGTATAATTGTGTAAATGATTTTATTTACCATATATCATTATAATTAATTTAGAAAAAAAGTTTAGAGCTTGGTTTTCACCTCAGACAGATTTAAACCTGAGGAGGGAATGGAGGACATTTGGCATAGATGTGAATCAAGATTGCCATTGAATGAACACTAGAAAATTTCTACCAGTTTCAAAGGTGGTGGAATGTTGCAAAAATATGCATCGTACACTGGTATTTTTCACACTGTCTTCAAAGCTAACCTATAGCCTGAGGTTACATAAGGAGACAAATATGGAGTAGGCTATACTGACTTCAAGTTTTAGGTCAACCTCAAGAAACAAAGGATTGAAGAAAGCGCCATTTATTTGAATTAGCTTTTCTTTTCTAGATGTGTCATCTGACAGAAACTGAAATGAAAAAAGTGTATGGCTCTTCTATTACTCTCCCTGTCTTGAAATCAGCTTTTTCTTCACCTAATTCTGAAAGCTGATCTCCTTCTGGATGGTTTTGCTGAAAATTACACTCCACTAATTTACCATGTGTAAAAACACCCATAGGTCAAAGTGAATAAAGACTTTCAATTTTCTGATATGTTTGTCAGGAAGTAAAATAAGATTCAAAGGCACCTGAAGTAAATTATGCAGTTGACATTTACAATCTAAACTGTCTACTGAGTCATGAATTATTATTATTATTTCTGACAGAAGCATGTATTTTTTTAAATAGGACAGATGAAAGTGGATGACTTTGTGGGAATGAAAATATTACATGTGAAGAGGCTTTTGGCTGGTCATTTAACAGACTTTTTTGAAATCTATTGTTTAATTTCATATAGTTACTTTTTTAATTACTACAACCACTTTGATTTATGTGAATTACATCCAGAGCTTCCAAATATATTGACATTTGAGAACCAACCTAAGATTTGAAAGGAAGCTTCTCTTTCTCATTGTTCTTTATTGCCAGGGTGTGCAAAAAAAATCTCACAGATTGAATTAAGAAGAGCTTTTAGAAAAGAGGTAAATATATGTATTTAATGTGCCATTCTTGTTAAAAGAAACTATTTTTAGGAGGTTCATTAAGTTTCTACTTAAACAAAGGAAAGAGATTTTTTTCAAAAGCACTAACAAAAAAAACCTTGTAACATCTTATCAGGCCTTTTTTATGAGTCTAATAAAGTCCAGACTGAGTGCAATGGAGAGAAACCTGTTAGCTTTAGAGGGCCAAGCAGCACAGTGGTAATGACTGTTATTGGATCAGAGTGTATGAAAGAGAGGAACTCAGCATCTAACATGGGCAACAAGAACCTGTTAAGGGAATTATTTGTTTAAACTGGGAAAAACCTCTCATGTTGGGTTTCTCCAATATATTCACATTTAAGAAAAGGTACACAGAAAAGAATACATACAAGACCAACACAAAGGCTTAGTGATCACATACTGTCCTACTAAATCTGGATGAGGGTATGGTAGAGATTTCATTTTTAACACTTGTGTTAGAAGCTGTAAGGGTGGAGAGGAACCTCAATAATTTTATCAAGTGGTTTATTCTCATGCAATTTCTTCAGTGTTCACATTATTAGTATAGCCTCCACAAGTCATCTTTAGCAAGACAAAGAACTAATAGAATATGGATTTTCAGTACAGAGAAATAACATGGAATTAAAATATAGGTGTGATAGCAGGCAGCTTTAATAGAGAAAAAGTAAAAAAATGTCATGGTTTTTGAGGACTTTAGAGGACATCTTGCACATATACATCCAGACTAATTAAACACCTCTTAAGCCCCTAACGGGTGGCTTCTGTAAGCTTGTATGCTTGTACAAATTTTTATACAAATGTCCTGTGAAATGCAATAAAGACTATACTCCCCCAACAGGGTTTTTAGAACATTACTCTGGAAATCCAATGAATGTTAAAGAACTGTAATGTCTTCTGAGCATTTTTTTTTAAACCAATTCATAGAATTCTGGTATGGTTTCAAAACTGCTAGATACATTGTTATTTGTATGTGAATTTTCAGTAAGATACTGTACGAGGATGAATTTCTCCATGAATGAATTACTACGGTTGTACATTTCAGGGCTTTCTTGTTTATACTCAGTACATATCAGCAGATGCAAGTTCCAGGAGCTACGGCTATTCCAAGTTGTGCTGACACTGCTTATCTTTTGCAGAAGTGTATAATGAGTTTAATGAGTCAACATGCCAGCACATGGGATGTTGAAAAACACCTAGTCAGCTCACATAGTATTTTGTTATGCAAAGACATCCCAAGGTGTTACAGCAAACGTTCTTTCAGAAAACACGGCAAGGTGGACTTAATCATGAGTGAAGAGTTAACTGCAATCTGCATCAGCAAAATAGATGCGTCTTATCATTGCTGCAGTGAAACCCTGCTATATCCTATCCTCGTATAGGTACACAGACAATAAAAGCAAGCATAATGTTGAAGTCCTGTTTTAGAACAGAGAACATGACTGTCTTCTTCCTATATTTGATTTTCACCAGTGTAAGAGTAGATTTTGGACCCTGATAGCATAAATTCATTAAGCTAGTTAGTAACATGCTAATTTTTTGTCTACACTAGCACAGAGAAAGATTTTCACCTGCATGTGGTTTATATATATATAGGCACAGAAATTTGGATTTCATTAGAAGAATGTATTGTCACCATTTGAACCTGTGGTTGTTGCCTAGCCTACTGATTTTTGTAGCATATTTACTTTCTAGAAAACAGGATTATAGGACATTTTTTACAGCTTTTCAAAAATCCTAGCAGAACTGCAGGAGAGCAGGCTATACAAACATAACTTTCTCAAACAGCACTTGTACCATCTCCATTATCATACTCTCAAAATGGAGAAACAACTGGGATTTGCTCAGGAAAACAAGGAGGTGAGTGGGGGAACTTTTGAAAAGCTGTCATGGAGGTGGCTTCATGCAGGCAATAGTGGGTTTGTGGCAATGTTTGTGAAAAATCACTCCTCAGTAATGGACATGCCATCCTCATTCCTGCAGAAATCAATATAATGATGTTTACTGCATGAAGTGTCACTTTTGCACCCCATAGATTACCAAGAATGAATTGCTTTCAAAATAATAAGAAAAAAAGCACAGCAATTATAAAACTTCCCAAACAAGCTTTTTAATTTCTGTGATGAGACAGTCCTATCACCCCAAGATACAACCAGGACAGGAAAGAGAATGGACAAACAGGGAAGGGAAGAGGAAGTTATGAGCATCAGATGGACAGAAGTACAGGAAATTGATGTGGACTGCCACTGCTGTGGACATGCATTTAGTACTGTGGAGAATTCTGAACTCGAATTTCCTCCCAGTGACACTGACAGCAGTAAAGAACAGGACCCCTGACCATTCCCAAGCTATTGAGACCTCAGATGCTTTATATACTGACTCTGTTTTTGACAGAAGTCTGACTGTTCATTAACAGAAATAAGCATCATCTTACCACAGTGGTAAGCTGATGGTCACATTTATCATACTCCTCCTGCCTTGGCATTCATATTACAATACTATTATTAAAGCATTGTTAAGTCTAGAAATCTGGCAGGCTGAATTTTGGATTTATTAACAAACACTGAAAATGTCATAAGAGCTGCCTTTTGTCTTCCTGAAATGTTGCCAAACCAAGTACTTTGGATGTTTCTGATTAAGGTCTTTATTACTTTCAGAATTGATTATTACGACTATTTATTTTTGGGTTTCATTGATTGCACTATTCAAACACAGTCTGCCATGGATGCAACAAATCAGTTCATATGCAGAATTTTGAGTATTATGAAAAAAATAACTCTATATACTTAACTCATCATAAATTTCCCCAGTGCATTTAAAGTATTACTCCTTGTTTGAAAGATCTTGAGAAGTAATAAATTATACCATTGAGCAGCAAGTGGCTGGGAGCAAGAACTGAACTTTTTGGTAGCCAATCTCAGAGAGCTCGTCATGATTTTACTTTGTTATTGCTTAGTTATGTGCTCATAAATTTTAGTGGGAGTTGAATGAAAAAGGATTTATTAAAAATAGGGAAGACACTCCCACAAACTGTATCTTTGTGCACTTCTCTTCTGCAGTACATTTTCTCATTGCTTCAGGCACATCACTGCAGACAAATCTCTAAACTCTGGTGAGCTGGCCCACCTACATGGACCAAGACTAGAGATTCAGAGACCTTTCCCTTCCACACAGACTCCAGGGACACAGCGGCTTTGTGAAGTTGTCTTGACTTTCCATCTGACATACAAAAACTCCTGAATGGCACAGAAATGGCGTAATTGTCTCTTTATATAAAACTTTCTTATTCCCTTGGCATAGACAACTACCTGAGAAGAGAAAGATCATAAGCTTTAGCTAAATGAGTGGTTTATGAAAGCCAGAATCAAGCTGCTTTTCATTTTGCCTCCTAGGTGTTGCACACAATTCACTGGCAGTCTTTTCTTCTCCTAGCAATAAACACATACTCAGTAAAAATTACCTTAAATTCTGGCAAGTAGCAAAGGAGAGTTGTGGTGTTTTACTGTGGGGGACAGGGGAGGTACAAGCTGTAGGGAAAAAAAGCAGAGGATATGCTTGGAGACTTTAAATGCTTTTCCTTCATTATTAAAGTTCCTGTCAAAATATCTCTGAGCTAAAACTCTACTTGGGTCCTGACTTGCATTAAGTTCCCATTAACAAATTATTACTGTCATTATGACAACAATATCTACATTCTTCACTCAAAGCAATTGGACTTTGAGGCTCCAGAGAATGCTGTGAACTTTAATACCTTTTTCAGACACATAAGAGATGAGATCTGTCCATGTTTTGCCTCTATTAAACATATACCACTTATACTTTATTAAAGATATACCACTTATACTTTATTAAAGATATACCACTTATACTTTATGATTTATATTCCCAGAATTTTTAATTTATAAAGCCAGTTTTCCATTTTCTAAAGAAAAGAAAAATGTTGCATATTTTTATTGAAAGAGTGATAGTATGTAATACTATCAAAAGGCATGTAATACCTACATACCACTGTTCTCTTTGTATATGAAACATGTAAAGGGATTCAGAGGAACTAAGCCAGCAAACAGCCCCAAACATATATTACTTTCCCCTCCACTATCATTTACTTACATCTTCTCAAGACGTAATTACAGCGTAAAACATCGGTAATCTGCAAGTAACTGTACAAATACAGTGTGGACCATCATTTTAGAAATGTTTTTTATATCAGGTAAAAAATTCCAATTAAGTAGAATATGAAGAAAACTCTAAAAATAGGTGCTTAGCTTGTTCCAACTCAGTTGGTACAGGACCACAGAAGAGGTGGTTGATGAATCCTTAATATTTATTTGAACCAAACTGCAAATTGTTTCATAGTTTGTTTCATGGCTTGCAGAAAGCTACTATTACTAAATGAGAAGCACATCTAATAAGAGGAGCTTTAAATCTTCAATAACGTCTTTTTTTTAATGTTCACCTCACACAAACACAAACTCCATTTGTTGAAAGCTCAATACTGAGCTTTTGATTTGACTTATTGATTTGAAGTAGGTTGAAAAGTCTGACTGTGGATAAGAGAAATGGGAGGGGGGGATATCATGATGTGCTTATGTTGGACCAAGAATACACAATACAAGCATAATAAAGTTAACAACAAGCAGGAGAGAACTGGCTATGTAGGATGCCAGGAGTCAGTCATGCTGGTCTGATATGCTGTCCATGATTTTTTCTTTTTCCTGGAGGTTACTCCTCTGATTTTTATTTCCCAATCATCACCAATTTCAGCAATGCATCACTTAAGCTCAGGGAGGATACCAATATATAGATAGTTCCCATGAGGATCTGTCCTCATGCCCCTAAGGAGCATACACTTTGATAACAACAATACCACAGTACTAGCGAAGGTATGCTTTGAGCAAAAAACACTCACTCACAGGTAGGGTGCAGTGTAGAAGACAAGCAAGGGACCATCTGGCCCATTGGCTCACACAGATTCACATGATTCTTTCAAGCAAGGGACCTCATGCAGTCACTCTCATTATATCTGCTCCTTCTGCAAAGGGGACATCTGTGGGAAATGAAGAGGCCTAGGAAACCATTTACCACTTAAACTCTGTTCATAAGGGAGTCTCAAATTGGTTGAAACAACTGTATCCAAATTGCTTGTACAGTGGGATTAAGCAGCAGGGCAGACCACCTACCTGGGGAGTGAATATTTATTTGTAAAGCAAAAATCGTACAGAAGACGACTTCGGAGGCAACATGCAGGCAATTCAAAGAGAACAAATTAAAATATTTGGGAGGCACTTCCTGAGGCTGCCAGCCACTTCTGTGGCCCATATTCAGTGAGCCAATTAGTGGTTTTAAATACTTCACATCAGCTCAGTGCCCATGATATAGGTCATTACGGAGAGAGTCGACTGGACAGGAAAAAGGCAAGGGGTACCCATACATATGGTTGCTGGTAAGATTATGCTACATGTTAAATAGAAGTGGCTTTCCAATCCCAGTCCTAATAATAATTGATACAATTAAGATACTCCCCCATATCATAATCCTTAGAGGACATAATCTTTATAACTCATAGAAAGAGATACATTGCTTTCTAAAGATTAAAAACATGAGGACTGACAGATTGAGAGGACACTATGATCAGGCTTTCAAAGCATGACAAATTCCTTTAAAATAAATATTAAAATCGCTATAATGGAATTTTCCACATACATGCCTGTAGAGTTCCAGAGGAATCAACAAGTTTTCCCCCAAGTAAATTAATATGGCCAAACACAAAGTGTCATATTAGAACTAGTCAGGGAAAACTGGGAAGAAGGGAAGAGTCCCAGTGTTCTGCAGTATAAGCTGCAAGTATTTGGAAAAGATTGACATTCTAGGGAGATGACAAAATGTCATGGGACAACCAACTACCTTACAGTCCCAAACCATGTGGGTTTCATGTGGCGTTAGGGAGGGGAGGGGGAGGAGGAGATTTACTGCACAACTCCACAATTTGTCTCAAAGATCAAAATTTACTGCACAAGTTACAACGGTACAAAGCAACAACTCTTATCAATAGAAACTTAGCTCAACTAGAATACTTACTTTTTAATTACACTAAAAGTTATGCTAACAGCAACTACTCAGTAAGCAGACAAAGCTAGCTAATTTATACTAACTGTAACTACCCAAACAAATGAACTAGGCAAATGAATTCTGATTGATGTTACCCACGTGCTGCCTCAGAGGCCAAGCTACATTCAATCCCAGGGCAGTAAGTGTGGAAGGGCATCCCCATCCCAAGGAGATCTGCAAGTTGGCAGACCTACTGCCTCCCGCAAAGAGCCCCAGATGGCCTCCCAGGCCAACCTATTTATATCCTTCAGGGGAAGGTGGAGACGAAGTCACAAGGCCAATTGCAGTTCTCCACACACAGTTGCAGTCCCTAGGTCCTGGCTGCTGCAGGGCTCGACTCTCCATCATTACAATCACACCCACTGTCGTGGGGTGGGGTGAGGGTGGCTGAACACCCGCAAGGGCAGGCTAGCTGCCTTGAGCACTCTTCAGCACTGGAGAAAGGAGTTTGAGTGACTGTGAATGACTGCTTTACTCTTGCAGTGGTGGACCCAAGGAGAGATCCCATAGCTGGGGTAAGGAGGAGTTAATTCCAGTCCACAATGATTAACACTGCCCCAGCAGTGAGAAAAGGCTTTGTTTCTCAAAGTCCTGGTGCCCAAGCAGGCCTTATCTCAAAGTCTTGACATCCTCCCTTTTGGAGTGTGAGGCACAGAAATGCAGACTGCTTGTAACTGGCACCAGATGTGTGTGTGTGTGTTTGGGGGGGGGGGGGGGGGCGGGGGGGACAGGGAGCCCCACACTGAGAAAAACTCCAGAAGGCCCATACTAAACAGGTATGATAACTTGGTAAAAGAAAGCAGGAAAATTTCAGCCAGGAGCTAAGGTACTAGCACCGTTGCAGCTTTTGTCTAGGCTCATCTGATGTGCTTCAGAAGACAGGCCTGGTAGGTGATGAGGACCACAAGGCTGGACATAGGTGCAAAAAGTAAATAACCATTTGAATAAATTCGACTAGGGAAAACTCGTATTTCAAGAGCACACAGTGTTTGGACTGGCTGTGAAGAATAGCAAGGAGGAACTCTCAATAAAAATAGAAAATTTAATTATCATAATACTGTGGATTTAATGTAGCTCAAGAGTTGGGAGATGTGTTCTTAAAGAAAGAGGGATGAAACAGTTATTCCTATCATTATGAAGACAACTCCAGGAGAAACTGTTAGAAGATTCAAAATTCCTCTAAAATTGTGTTCCAGAAGAGCTAGACAAAACATTACAGTAAATAATAATTCATTTCATACCTGGTGGGATAGTCCACAGATGAGATAGCTCACTGACCAGATATAGACTTCCAAAAAACAAATATATTTCTAAATCGAAAGTGAAGAGTTGAGGGATTGTTAGCTTGAATAGGGAAAACGAAAAACATTTCTGAAGGGTAAAACATAGTCCCTCTAGGATGCAGAAGAAAGCAAACTTATTGGGAAGATGACCACAGGAGCTGGCTGGTGTTAGCTTTCAAAGATCATCATCAGGGAGGAGAGACACTAATGGCATGCACTGAACAGATGCTGGGGATCACGTTATAGATATCTACAGTGGACATAACTATACCCGAGTCATTCACCCAAGGCTCCATTTAAATTCAGAGCAGAGAAACAGATGCTCTAAGAAGTGAACCCCAGAGGCTGTACCTAGGAATGAGTGAAGCATGGACTGATGGCTCATTATCATCCATACATTTTTGTGTGTACATAAAACTACTTCAGATACACTACTTTGGAAAATAATATAATAAAAGCACTAGAACTATTATACTGTTTCTCTTTATTAAAATAAACAGCATGTGCATGAACATCTGTTAATATGTACAGTTCAAAAATATTTAAAATTGTTTTGTCAATTACCATTTCAATAACTGCTTCACTATAGCAACATTTGTTGCAATAAATATGAAATATTATCTTGAATTTCAGATTCCAGGTAATAACATATCATAAAAGTGTGTGGAATGCATTCGCTCTATTTGCAGAGTGCAGACTTTCAAACCAGTTTTCAAACAACTCTGATGAGCCAAAAACAGCTAATGATTTAACTTTACTCCCTCAATCCTTAATTAAAACAGGCCAAATCAATTGGTTTGACAGGGACTAAACAAATACTTAGCTGGTGATTAAATCACCTTTTGCTGTCCTTGTTCTTTGCCAGTGTGGAATTTTACAGATTGTCCATGATTACTTATAGTAAAATTGTATTAACAAGTCTCAGCAAACTACATATTAACATTGTCTCTCTGCTGCTGCCAGGCACTGCATGGGCATACAACACTTTCCTCTAGGTTATTTTTGTTCTTGGGGAGCTACAGGACTTTTCAGTGATTTTAGAATTTAGTAGAAAACCTGCATCAGAAACTTCTGCAACCAAAAGTGATCCACGAATACTATTAACCATCTGCAGTAAGGTATCTCAAATAGTTTAGGACAGATATACACAATTAATATTCAAAATTCAAGCTGTATTGGTTAATTAGAATTGGTTACGTAAGTTGGAGAGTACTAGAAGACTGAAAAATTGTGGGGAAGAAAAGCCTCAAAAAAGCTGTAGGGCTTTGAATCTTTTAGAGAAACAAATGAGAAACCCAGTGAGGTTTCAAACCTTGCCAACATTTCCTTTTCTGGGAGGACAAATACCTTGCCTGAAACAGAGCTGTTAGAAAGATGAGCCTATAAAGATTTTTTACTTTGGCAGGCTCTTAAATTGTTATTTCACTCAGCCAGAAGACTACTGTATGAAAGCAGCAGTAAATTATCACCTTTCCACTCCATTTTCAGTAGGAGGTATTGTACCACAAATAATCCATGGTATATTGGACTGAATGGATGTAGGTTGCCTGCTTTGTATATTATTCCCACTTTGGTGCTGTGATTACAGGCAAAAGTAGATATCAAAATACCACACATATCAAAATATTTCTTGTTTCTTAAAACAGTGAATGAAGCCCATTTTACTGAAGTAAATTCTTATCACTTCTAGCCAATTTTAGGCACATCTTACAAGCTACCAATTCAAACTGCATCAGGATTTTCTTGATGGACACTGCATCTACTGAAGCACACATTCAAGACATTAAATTCAAAAGTGCATGTGCACAGTCAGGCTGCCATTTACGTATTTTTCTATCTAAACACAGTCACATGGATAACTCATGCATGCAACATTATATTCAAAACCTTTTTATAAAACTTTATAAAACTTCAAAATGAATTTCAACAGACGGTAAGAATTGCCTGCTCATTGTTTCTTGGAGCTGTTTATTCAACGCCACTGTTAACCTGTTAATGAAGTGGTAGTTGTCTACATAAAGATTACAGTAACAACATCCACTATGCTATTTCTCACAGCCCACCACAGACCCCCAGTTCAACAAGCCTATATAATATAATACACAACTCCTTTTAATTGACTTTTGATATTGGAAAGATATGTTACAGCTAAAGTCTGCCACTCCTCTGCATCACTCCAACATAAATCATTGTTTTTTCCATTAAAGCCAATGAACTCACAGCAGTGCTAAGTCACTGAAACAGCAGTGAAAGAAATCTGTGACAGCAGCTTAAAAACAAAAAAAAAAAAACCCCATACATGGCCCTCAGAAAGTGAATAGAAAAGGACTGCCCACTGTCCTGGCACAGGCACTAGGGAACTTTTAAATGGTCAAGAAGCAGTTCAAAACAATCAGAAGGAATAGTTTTTCACATAATGGGAATGTAAATTGTAATACATTGCCATAGGTTGTGTGGATGCCAAAAATGGTATGGTTTAAAAGTGATGAAGGTATGAAAGAAAAATGTAGTGGCTAATAAATGTATAGATTTCAGTTCAGAAAAAAAAGTGAATTGCAGGTCTCTTAAAACTGAAAGTTTATATCTAGGAAACAGTGATACACTTTCCCTGGTCTTTAATCGTTCCATGAGTATCTGCTATGGGCCACTAACTGAGACAGAATATTGGGCTAAATAAGCCTTGATCTGACCAAATTAACTATTCCAATGTTCCCATGAAAATCAGGTCTGAAATAGCCAGTGGGCAGGATAAAAAACATGCAAGTAAAGTCCATTTGACCTTCAGTGAAATTTGTATTACCTAGTTCTTTGAAATTTATATTAATTGGCTATATATGCTAATGTATCCAAACCTTATGGAAATAACCCCTTTTAGGAAGCCAGTCTTTCTTACCACTTTTCCGAAGCCATGATTACACCATATGTTATCAACTTAATGGCAAG
Source organism: Dromaius novaehollandiae (assembly GCF_036370855.1). Taxonomy (NCBI): domain Eukaryota; kingdom Metazoa; phylum Chordata; class Aves; order Casuariiformes; family Dromaiidae; genus Dromaius; species Dromaius novaehollandiae. The sequence goes on along the minus strand of NC_088100.1, from coordinate 70,088,968 downwards.
AGTACATTTGGCATAAATATATTTAGGAGAAAAATGTGAGCAAAATGAAAGTACAGGTATTAAGCAGGGTGAGAGTAGTGAGTTAAAGCAACATGAAATTAAGTTACGCTAAGAGGTGATTTTTAAAATGGCTTATTTCCACCACAGCACTGCTGTATTTATAAAAAGTATTTTGTGCTCTCAATTGCATAACAAAGAGCATGCCAGGCTCTGGAGGCAGCAAAGATTAATAAAATGGAAATGCTGAACATAGGCAGATGAATATAATTTAGATAAAAAGACCAACCAGTCTGAAAAGGTCGTATCATCTAACTCTAACACATAAAATAAAGTGACCATTAACACTTAGAGTAAAAAATTAGAAGTTGATCTTGGACTCAGGAGGCAAGCAAAGAGTTTGCAAAACACCACAACATTTAGAATTTCTTAGCCAAGCAAAAGATAATCCCAAGGATTATTTTGAACATTTTGTTCACCACTGCTCTATAACCACGGAGATTTCTGTGAGAGTCTGCATTGCCTCATGCCATCATCTTGCAGGAGGAAGAAGCATTTGCATTAGTGGCAAAGCTGGACAACACAAATCACTGCTAGGTTTCTAGGATCATAGGGTAATTCAAGTTGGAAGGAACCCCAGGAGGTCCAACCTCCTGCTGAATGCTTCTGCAGACACCAACCAGGACTCCCAGTAGCATTGCCAGGTTTCCCCACACTCCCCACACTCCTTTCTATAACCCACACTACTAATACTATTCCCACATTGCTCTTGGAAGCACCTCCTGCACTGGCTACCTGAGCACAGGCACTCCTTGCTGCTCCTCTTCTGCAAGGGCTCCAAAAGCACGGACATAAGCAAGCAGTTTCTGCAGTGGAGGAGAGCTAACAGCTATGTCCCACAAAAGCTCTGTGTCAGCATTTGTACTATCCAAAACATTCAGAAATGATCTAGAAGGGGAGGTGGATAGCACAGTGGCAAGCTTACTGATGGTACCAAGATTATCTAGAGTATTCAAAATGAAAGACAACTCTGAATCTTCAAAGGATCTTGTGATATGAACATTACAATGACTGAATAAACTCAACAGCAATAACTGAAAGCAACAAAACCAATTTTATGTACACCTAAGCAGTGGTGAGCTCTAGATTAGCTATTAGGTGCAGAAAGAAATCCTGCAGGAATGAGGGCTGTTCCTGAAAGTGTCAGTGTTGTGCTAAGTGGCACTAGGCAATCAAAATGCTAGAATTTATTAGGAAGGGAATGAAGGAAAACTACATTTTGCTACTGTATAAATTATGACACATCATTTTCTACATCTCAAAAAACACAGAGACTGCACAGATGAGAGAATCAAGACAGTTTCTACAGGCTAGGAACCTTTAGTAACTGGTGGGGAGCATGAGAGAAGGCTCTAAAAATATGAATGACATGCAGAAGAGGAATAAACAAGCCACAGTTATTCACTGTTTCTCAGACCACAACGAATAAAGGACATCCAATAAAACTATCAGGCAGTAGCTTCAAACAATAAAATGGATTTTTTTTCATATCATGTAGAGTCGAACCCCTGATTTTTTGCTGCATTCTTTGGCTACTCTTTTTGGTATCTGCCTCTCCAGTGGCCACTGGCCTCTCTCATGGGATGAACAATCTGGAGTGCTACTATCATTTTAAATGCATTGCTCATTTAATGCTGCCACTGACTGCTCCAAAGTCTCTTTCTAATCCTAGCCCTCTAATACCATACTCTGCTTTGCCCAGCCATACAATACAACCCAACACTATTTGTCAAGTCTACTGTTCTAAAATTTATTTTTATATTTAAAAAATGCTATTATTCTATTGTAGTAAAATTACAATCTATCAATTTTATTTGTATTGATTTTTAATTTATTTCCAGTGCACTCACTTTCCAAATAACTGAACTCTGCCAAGTGTGTTTTCATTAATATTCACTCAATGTTTGAACTGGTCCGTAGATCTGATTTCCTGAAACACTAGTCAAGCACTTTGAGCTGAAGCCACTGGAAGGTGGAGGTGTTCAACTCTGCAAAGTCCAGTGGCCAAGAGGGCTTCATCAAAACATGGACATGGAAAGAAATGTATTACATTCAACACGCCTCTCTATGAATATGGGCACATATATTCACTGTATTTCGGTAAGAGACGGAAGCTCTGAAGACGACTAGGTAATAATGAAACATTTCCTAATTTCTTTCACCATTTGACTGTCTAAATGAATAGCAGGTTATCCTTAAAATGGTGAAAGCCATGTAAGGAGCAAATGATTTCTCCTATCAATGGCAAATAAATCTAAATTCGATGAGTCTGAGACAAAGAATTATATAAGATATTATACTACTGTGGTGCTTAAATTTGTTAAATTAACTTTAAAAGCGTGAGGATCTCAGTCTCCAATAAAGTTAAGGAGTATACACACCTCCTTTTCTAGGATACATTTAGTTTTCAGTTTTTATATTGACTAAAAAATAATGCTACTGGAGGGGGAGGGATGTCCTTTTCCTACTGTTTGCAACTGGCAGTAAAACAAAAGGAATGAAGCATAAAAATATCCAAGCTGTGACACAAAGAACAGCACAAATGGAGAATACAGAGCAAGGAATGGACTGAGCTAAGGCATACCCCACAACACACTGCAGTGCTGTGCAGGAACACTGGCACCAGGCTGGAAGCAGTATCATTACATTTATGCACCATTAAAAAAACCAAGGGACACTTCTGGTTCTGTCAGTGACAAGAAGCAAACCAACAGAAGCACTCTAATTTCACTGCACAGCATAGGCATAACTAAGTTTTGTTGTCTGCAAGGGTAGGGCTTCATCAAGATACTCTGTCGGATTCAATTAACTGAGCCTCTCTCTTGGATTCAGGCCACCCAGTCTGAACGCAGGTAATGCACTATGACCCTTAAGATTGCTCTTAGCATCATGCAAGGAACAAAGCTTTGCCATTGCAGAGTGAAGCTGAGTAACAACCTACTGAACCTACACACACAAAATAGAAATACACTGGAATTGATTTAAAACTTTCCACCCATAGCTGATTTCCCCCTGTTACAATCTATTCCAGGGTTTGCTGAAGCTTGCTGGTATAAAGCTGGTCATTTCTATCAGTAGCGCTGACTTTGTAAGAGTTCCATTTTCATGGTAATGGTTTATTTTTCTTATTTTGAAATGACTGATGGGAATCTAAATGTTATAACCAGCAACAAAAGGCAACCAAGCTCTTTTTTTTTTTTTTCCCCCTTCCCCTTTCCACATTATTCTGGTCACTGGCATTTAATTAACCTCTCCTTCACTGTAATGCCTTGTGAAACATACATACATTTATACACAGTCTAAAGGTAATCATGATATGGATTCTGCAGTGAACTGTCATGATGTAAATCCAAGGTAATTCTCTTTTGGCCCATGAAAGTATAAAGCCTAAAACTCAGTCCAAGATAGACCAATTACAAGTCTTTTCATGCACTCTAGTACATTGTTTCCACAGAAACCTTTTTGCTTAATGTCATTTCTATCCACAGTATTAAAACAGACAAAAAAGGAAGCTTCGAAAGTTCTAGGAGGAAAAAAGATTGTTTTATTTTTTAACCAAAATTTTTTTAATCAGAGTTATAATGAATAGACAAAGCACTAAACAAATAGAATGGGCAGCCTTCTGGGACTGCTGGAGTGCTTTCTACTGCTGTAGAAAGTAGCCTGGGGTTCTCTGAAAAGGATTAACCACATAAAATCTCATAGCAATTTCATCATAAAGCATTCTTAAAATATTCAGTGCCTTGCTTAAAAGCTTACTTCTCAACAAGAATATGAACATATTTTGTTAGAAGCAAATTAAAATTTAGCCATAATTATCCCATGGAAGTAGTATTTGTTCTTTTTTTTTTTATATAGTCCTTTGTATTTGACTAGACTAGACTACTCAAAAATTAATTGGGAATTTTCAATCTAGTCTCACAACTCCCCCTATTTGACAAATCCTATTACCAGTTTAAAGATGGACATTTTTCTCATGAAACAGAGCAATTTGTGCAAGGACATATTAACAAATAATAAAACTCAAAATGCTTAATCTCCTCTGCTCTTTTCAAATTTATAATTTTCCACCTTCGCATGTAAACAAGGCTACAGACAAATAAATGAATAGTCCCCTGTGAAACCATTCTAGGAAATAAAGAGTAATAGGAATCTTTATAAATAACAATCAGTGTTGGTCAGCAATTACATCAAGTAGAGGAAGAGAAGCAATTAAACAAGAGATATAAAACAAAAGTTTATTCAGATACAAATAAAAAGAGAATAAAAAACATGGGACTAGCCTTCACCAAGGATGGATTAAATAACACATTACCTGCACCAACACACCAAGGCGAGATCCAAAAAGGAATTCAGATATTTCAATGTTCAATAAAATGACAAGAATTAGGTACCTAATTCTTTAAAGGAATTCACACTGCTGCATTGCATTTTTAAATTCTATGTACTTTGAAAGGTGGGGACCTGAATGTAATTCTGACCTCCAGTGTGCCAGATCAGGGGGACACCTGCATTAATCAAGAGAAAATTTTGAGTATAAGAGTGAGCGTACCTGTAATTCATCCCTTCTTTCTCCTGCCCATTTAGCTGTTTATGCCCAGACATCTATGAGACATTAGTATTCAAAACTGTTGCTATACATTGATTTGTTTTTGTTCAGACAGCTCTTAAAAAACAAGAAGCAAAACAAACACACACCAAACAAACAGTGGCTGCTTCCCTTTTCCTGCGTAAGCCCAACAGTCCGGCAGTATCACAGCTTAGGTCCCAGGCCCTCTGCAGGCTTAGGTATTTAAAACCATTGGTTATGCATCCCAAGGATGAGCTTATAGTCAATCAACAGACCCAGGAATAAGCTATAAACTTACAGGCGGAGAACTTTGTTCAGTCTAGCAAAACAAAAGCATTTAATTACTCTATAAATATGTCCAGATCCAAATCAGAGAGGGAAAAAGTTGCTTAAGATCAATAATAAGATCAACAGAAGTACGAATGCATATTTACTATATTGGCAGCTAACCAATTGGCCATAAATCATTTTAGACTGGCAATTAAAGGGATAATTACTGTAAGACAGCATTTTGTAACAGCTTCCTAATGGAAGGAATAAGGACAAGAAAACCTATCCAGCTTTAAGATGAAGCTTGAAAATTTTCTAAAAGAATTTTACAAGGTGACAGCAGGGGTCTGGAAATTTGGAATTTTCTTTCTTGTCCCTATATATAACCTATGTGGCATTCTCATTATGCTGTGCTATAGAGTTTGACGGTTAAGATTAATCCTTCACACCATGCTCCATACCCGTAGGATTCATTTGGATAAATTTCATGGTTCATTTGGATAAATTTTGTGATTCTTTGCCCCTTCCCCAAAAAGCAGAACTTCCAGCTAAAAAAAGCCTCTTTCATTTCAAACTCATTTGCTCATGTTGTCAGAATACCTTTGCAAGGTAAACTGATAGAAAAGCATCTAGAAGAAACAAAACATGTTCTGATCTATGTAAAGCATTACCTTGCACTTAAAGGTTTTGCTGGACTACTGACTGCAACTACAAAATCTCATGAAAAGCCATGCGATTTACTTAAACACTTTCCAAAAGCAAATGGTGCATGACAATGTTAGAAAGACTTAGTAGACTTGAACATTTCTAGATTGCTGGAATTTTTCCACTATCATGGTGTAAATTTTCAGAATTATACAATGCTTTCCATGTTTTAAATTTATTTGCAGTAAGAGGCTGTTTAGCTTTTGTTATCAGAGGATTCTTAATTATTTTTGTTGGAGAAAAAAGTGTAAACATATCCCTATTTGTGGTGATTACATTTTCATTCCACTTTTCTTTTAGCTTAGCTGACAAATGAAACAAACTGAATGTTTAATTACATATAAAACCTTTCTTAACTCAAAGGAATACAATATTAACAACTCTGCAAAACTGGGTCATCCCAGTGTTACTCTCCATTTCCGAAACTGTCTCCAGCAGTAACCTACCACTTGAAGACTAAATGAACCCTCTACTGGAACGTCCCACAGAGTTTTAATGGATTGTCCAATTCTTACAATTACTTCATTTAATATTTGCCTTTCTAGACCCTCATAATTCTTTACCTGCTACAGAGGAATTAGAGATGGATGTGTTTTTTCTTGTTTCTAGGTGCTAGCATTAAAATTGAGTTAGCAGGGTTTCTCCTGGGTGCATGCCTCAGAGGATAAAATGGAAAACACCAAAGAAATATACTAAGATCACACCCAAGAGTGAAGATGTGGCAGTCTTACTGAAAGCTTAGATGTGGGAACTCACATCAGCAACCACCAAGCATGCACCTGCAACGTTGATTACTTTTAATTACTTTTTTTCAGCTGTATTACTGAATTCCAGCTTGCAACAGACCTGATTTATGCTGTATTCATTTAGTAAGGGTGAAGACAGTCCCCATAATCTGCAGTTCATAACATTTGCAGACTATATATCCACTGTAAACAGTGCTGACAGCCAAACTAAGGGGGATTACTGAAAACAGTAATGGATAAAATTTATTAAGTTGGTTCGTCTAGCCCCAAGCTGTAGAAGTAATTTCCTTACACTGTGAATTCTGCAAGAACTGTAATTATTTGCTCTGCTATTTGGTAAAATAATCACTGCAGAAGTGCCTACTGCAATGCTATTAGGACAAAATGAAGATAAGGATGGAGTAAGAAAGTAATGAGATAACACACCCAGCAGTGTTACCCATGATGGCTTTCAGAAAGGATCAATACATTCTTTCTAACACTGTAAGAAGAAATGTTGAGGGTTTTTTTTTTTCCCCCAGGGAGGTTTTTCTGATGGAAAAGGCAAAATGTAACAGAGGGGGTGGGAGTGGCAGTTGCAGAGCACTATGTTACCTAACTAAGACAGGTCAAAATCCTGTCTGGACAGAACTGCAATTGTATTTCACCACAGATCAGATAACCATGTGTATAAACAGCCTAAAATATCATTTTAGTACTCTTACTATAAAAATCAAAATCCAGTCATTACTGCTATTAAAGCCCACAAAAAGTGTGGCATAACTTAGCCAAATTCCAGCTATTACACCTTTCTGCTTACCTTCAATGTCACATTATTTATCACTTAACATCCTTACAAGCTGTTGCATTACTATGTACTATGCATTTACATATTAAAACAGAAATGACCCACTGCAACTTGCAGTGCAAGCTGCAGACCAAGTCTGAAGCATACTACTGTGTTCCAGTGTTAACGTAGACACTCCTGCGCACGCAAGGTATTGTTTGCTAAGCGTAATACTTTGCATGTCATTCTATATTACAGCACGAATATGCAACACAAACCATGCTACAATGTAGGAATTCTATGCAAGAAATTAAAGTAACATGAAAAGTCTTTCAAAAATTTTTGAAAGTTATTCCTTGATTTTCCAAGGTTACTACTATATGACTTTTCTCACAAAGGATGACAGAATTAACACACTTAGTGTCTACAACCTTCTAAAAGCTATTTCCAACTAAAAAAAAAAAGTCCTGACTTGAAAACATACTACATGAGTACACAGGAACCTTGATCTTTGATCTGCAGTCTAGTCAACATCCACCCATTCAACTGCTAGAACTGGTCCTGGTTTCAGCTACGAAAGTCACAGTTGTATGTCCACGTTAAATTGAAAACTCAAACTTCAGAGTTTCATTCATTCACATTAAGAAAATAGGTTAAACTTACATCATTATACCTCTGGAAAAAAATAAAATAAATTTTGATTTTTGCTTGATGATTTTGGGTGCTATCATTCTGAAGTGTCTGAAAGTCTTTTTCTGAAGGTAACACTCAGTATGAGAATTTTGGCTCTGACTCATCTAAATCTGAATATTTCTGAACTAGCCTTTCTCCAAAGAGGAAAGATATTCAAAGACTGTAAATTACTGAAAATTACTATGAGTGGGGAACTATTGGTGACAGTATCAGCTTTACATCTGATATGAAGAAAATAATTTCTTTCTCTACTTGTGATTAATATTTTTGCAATGAATAAATGGAACCATAAATATTTAAGCTATGGAAAAGCACTTTCAGGTATTTCTTTAATTAGTAGCCAACGTATTGCCATTGTAAGTTGTTTAGTAAATAAATTCAGCTACATAAACTGTTTAAAAATTCAGTTTTAAAAGTCTTTATTAGCCATAAGAAAATATAATCAATGCAATAAATCATCTCTTAAAAACATAGTTATTCTGACCTTAAGTATTCCTATAATATTCATGAGTAATGGAAATGACACTCACAAAGTGAAATCCTCAGCCTCTCTAATAATTGCTTTTAATCAAAGAAAAAAAATTATAAGCTAATTAAAATTCAGATGCTTTCACAGCAGAAGAATGTAAGGAATATAAACAGAGCATTCCATTCAATTCAATCATCAGTTAATTTGACTCACTGCAACAACTCAGAAAACCTTAAAAATATAGTTGCTTAGATTTGAAGTACTTTCTTTCCTACTGTTTTTACTCTTGCATTGAGCTGACTAAATAAGAATGGCAAGCCTACTGAGGTCAGTAACATTGCCTGGGTGTAAAATCTTTACAACATAGTATCATGCCCACATACAACACGCTGTATTATTCACATTGCAGTAGCATTCAGGTGTACATGAAAAATCAGGGAATCATTGTGTTTGGGATTATTCAATATACCAAGAATACAGAGCCTTAGTCCAAAGAATTTGCTGATGCACGTTGTACATTATTGATTAATGCAATGAAAAATTTTTAATTTGCATTCAGTTCTGCAAGCTAATTTATTGATAATTTATAGAAACATTTTTTGCAATTCTCTGTGACTAGGTAAAAATCTTAGTCTTCAGGACAGCCTTCTATGCCTTCTACACAGCTACTTCTTCACTAATATCTGCCAAACTATATGTCACAGCTCTTTTCCTAAATGCTAATTCAAATCTCTCCTCAAAATCTACTCATTTCATACTGCCTTCGGTATGTACTATCCTCTGTCTCCTCTTTGGATGAGTTGTGTTTAACTATAGGAACCCTCTCTTTCTGTCCTTACATTGTACATTTTTCAGGGCAGGAACTGTTTGTTTCCCAATTGCAACAGTGAATTTGTGGCAATATATAAACAAACAACATCATCAGCCTCCCAGTCGTGTAGTTTGCTGTCTGCCTATTATTACAGCCCTTGTACTATGCTGAACAAGTTTGTCCAGCTCTTCTTCTCCCCAGGTCCATAGCAGAGAGCCTTTTTAGTTTATCTGTTGTTCAGAAATAATTGCAGTGAATACTGCATCTGGTCTAGGAGACAGTAAAGATCTTTAATTCTAATATTCTCTGGGAGTGAATTCCTAGCTCAAAAGTCTGTGAAGCTATGCCTTTCCTATTCTCCCTGAGCCCTAAGATAGCGTTTGCATTTTCAATAGCACAGACACAATGCAGCGCATTAATGTATCAGAAAATAAGAAAAAAACAATGATTTAAGTGATCTGGAGTGCTAATACCTAAAACACAACAGCAAAAAAACAGGAAACTTAAGTGCTCATCTCACCTTTCATATACTTCTTCAGGGGTACTTAATCTCACAAATCCTCATTTTCTATGGCTATGAAACATGAGCGTTCCTTCCCCTTCAGAGGACAGTAACTGAAAACTGATTAATTCATTTTTGTAAAGCATTTTGAAGAATCTGAGTTAAAAAAAATCCATACAGGCAATATTTTCTCTTTTAATAATGGTAAGCAGCCGATAGACAAAAGGAATAAAACTCAATATAAGGGTGAATTTCTTTAGCAGTTTCTTTCCAGATCCTCTTTGAAAGGGGAAAAATAATGAACTAGAAAAATTAAAACACATTCTATTTCAAAAGTTATTTCTTACCAAGACAAAATAAATAACTTAATTTCTTGAAATGAATGATGATGATGCATTAAACAGGTTGAAAGAGGTACAGGATGTTTAATGATCTGAAATAATCTGCATGCTATTTCTAGAAACCAGAGCTGTCCCTACACTGAGAACTCTTCAGACTGGAAATAAACAATTCAAAAGTTCAAGTTCAGCAACCTAATTGCAAATGGACATTTTGTTAAATGTCAGTGTAGTGTTTGGAGAGTGATCATTTGGAATGACAAAAAAAGTGAAAATTCAGCAGACCCAGTCAGCTTTTGGCCTGAGCAAATTCAGCAGCCCTCAAGAGCAGCCAGCTCCTGAGACCAGCAGCAGAGCCCAGAGGTTACCCCACCTGGGGCAGCAACAGCAAGGGAGCCACTAGCAGAGCTCTGTGGCTCCACAAACAGTCCTCATGTCCCCACCAGCTCCTTAAAGCTCCCTCACCTCCCATGAGTCACGACTGATGCACCTCCGCCTCCTTTCACTGTGATCTCTCTTGGCCCCTCTATCTTCCCCCACTCCATCGTTGCCAGTGCTAAACTGTATATTTCCATCTAAAGCCAGAGAATGAAAGAAATCCAGCCCAGAACAAGATCTTTTGGGAATGCCACTCCACTATTTGTTTTTTCTTCCCCTGCAACACTGGAAGTACTTTAGGATTTGTTTCCAGTTTTGTCAGTAACAGAATGATCAATTATTCTTAGAAGTAATGTGCACATTTTTACAACTGCTTTTTCTTCTATTACAGGACCCTTTCTTCCCCATCCACAAGACAAAGGCCTTGGCTTTTCATCGTAATTGTATAAAACTTTTAACATAAAATTAAATAGCATATAGTAATGGAACATTGTGTTTAATACAAATAGCACCATTACTCGACTACACAGGAACATTCAAATATACCTTTCAGCATTTTAAATAATTCCAAGAGCACAGCTGCTCAGTGTCTTGGAAATGTATAATCTTAAATGTGTTTCAATGCACTGTGAATTGTTACTTGATTAAGTCTTTGTTCTTTCTTTTCACAGGTAAGAGATGTGAAGTTTCACTGTATTGAAAAGACACCACCACATCTTCACTCCTTCCTCCACAGTAGCTCTGCTTCCTCCTCTATTCCCAGTAGCCCCATTTTTTTTCCCCTCTCACCCCTTTCCTCCTCCTTGATGTTTACTCACCATCCTGGGTGTCTAGGCATCATGTCAACAGTCCCCATGTTCAACAGAACCCTGCTACTTCTGCTAGGACTTGACTGTGAAATGAGGACCAAGTTCTGCTGAAGACACTAATGGCACAGCTGTTTAAGCTCTCGTTCTCATGAAGGTGAATGCCTCAGGACAGCAGTACATCAGTAACAGAAATGACACATGGTAGTTGTACACAGTTGTTAAACTTTCAAGAAATCATTTTAAGAACTACTGCATTTCTTTTGCAGGAATGTATGCATAACTTATACAACACCCATCATTAATGGCATCTTCCCCACACCCCACTATGTCAATGCTAGTTCAATAAATGCAACAATTCATCCACAGAGCAGTGCCTGTTGCCCTACGGCATCTTTTCCTTTTATTGTCAAGGATCTGGTTTTCAGCAGACTCAATCATTCCTTCTCAGCTTCTTTTTAAGGTTTGTTTTTTTTAAGGTAAAGGCATTGAGGCCTGATAATTTAAAGTGTTTTCCAATGGTTTCGATAATACACTCTTGCAAAACCTAATTCACCTTCTTCATTCTTTAGAAAACATGCACATCTATTTCTGGGAGATATAGAATCTGATATAACAGTAAATTATGGTCAGCTGCTAGTGAGAAAATGAGGATGGGAAGAGGATTTTGTTTCATACGTCTATATTTTTTCTGAATTGATTTATATTATATAGGAATTACTTAGATGCGCTCTGGTCTCAATTGTTTTGAAGTCATCCATTGCAGTGGAACTATTAACAAGAGTGCTCATCAATAAGATGTGCATAAATTAGTGCTTCCAATAAAAGCTTGAATACACACGCAGTTTGAGATTTGCATCAAATTTAAATCACTACACTAAATTACCTACGGAGAGTGGGATTTTAACATTTGGCACAGTACAGGGCAACACTGCCCTAAGACAAGCATGTAAATTTAGAAAAATTCACATAGCTTATAGCTTCAAGAAAAATAGGATGTGGACAACATTTGGCTTGTTATCTTCTACCTTTTCACAATTTTTTCCAGCAATTTGAATCCTTAATAATCTGCATTATAATGAAATGATGAAAGTCACTCCAGAGTAGAGGCAGCATCTGAATTTCTGATCTTTGATGAGCTTTGTCATTGTTATATAAGGTATATGAAGTCCATTTTCACAGGTAAGGTCGGAAGCCAAGGATCAGTTCTTACACTTGAAGTTGGTTGTGGAAAGCATATGGAGGAGAGGAGGTGGAGAAAGAACAAACAGTGCACAGGCCTCACGGCACACGCTGTGCGAGATTGGATCAGACCACAGTCAAGCAACTGTTGAGATTAAGCTACGCATTAATAAATCATTGGTCAGCACTCATCCTGTCCAGGTCAGACTTAGGCCCACAGGTACTCAGCTCTGCCAAATTACCCAGCCCACATGCTGCAACCCTGCTGCAGGATAGCACCAAAGGTGCTCTTCCTGGTGTCCCAGATGTCACTGCCCCCTCCTCACCACTGCCTCTGCAGCACTCAGAAATGCCAGCCCTGTTGCACTGTAGAAGCTTTCAGGGCAAAAAGGACCAGCTCTCTGCCTCTAAGCTAGCTTTTGTTTTGAAAAAGACACCAGGTCCTTCATAAGGTGCCACGAGCTCTGTACCACAGATAGGATAAAACCCTTTGTCACTTCATTTGCACACTGCTGATCAAATAGCCTGACTTTACCAATAAAGTACATCTTTTCCTCTGCTAATGAAGATATATCAGGCCCCCTCTGCCCAGAACACAGGCTCCTCCTCAACTGCAAGCCCTGCACATAAGAAAGGACTCTGCAGTGGCCTTTTACTAGCAGAATGGACAACCCACATGAGTCAACCTCTGGGCGCTGTGGAAAGATCTCCTATATTGGCATTCCACAGCTTTGCTCTCAGTCAGGTCCAGGTTACCAGATTCTGAAGAAGGAAAACTCACATTCAAAAAGTTCTCTGCAAGTGTGAAAAATAAAGGTGGACCAGGTCTCTTTCACAGCTGCATTGGGCCTTCATCAGGATATACATACCCTCTCATATCTCCTGGACACCACGAGCTGTTTGGATCATGAGTGTCTATCATTGGCCATCATTTTCTTAAGAGTTCACCCTAAGTGCTCTGGCTTAGCTTGGCTACTGGGACCTGGAACTAAATGAGCCTAAGTTCTTCTCTCTTGAGGAAGAAACTATATTGCATCAGTTTATATGTGCTCAGTGATGGTGCCCCATATAGACACTTTAGGCCCAGAATCCAGGCACATTCCTCTACCTGTTCCTCAGCTTTCGCCAAGAAAAGAAATTATATTTCCTTTTCTCCTAAGGACCATCATAGCTTTTTGCTGAATGACAAGAAAAACATGAGGACAGACTTCGCCATTATCTGCCAAAAAATGTTTTAATTGTATATCCAATCCTAAAAAAAAATCTGCATGTACAGAGAAAGCCACATATGCTTTCTGCATACTTTGCTGTTATGGAATTAATTGTATTTTTCTGTGAGAAGAAAGATTGTCAGAAAACTCATTTCAGGAGTCTTAGAGTATCACCTGTCAGCTTATGGCAGTATAATCAATAGATTTGGCATACCCTGTTTACAAAGCTCATTATTATGCTTTAACTGCTCATATTCCTCATCCAAGGATAAAATGAAAAAAATCTGAACTGAATTGAAGTCTCAGTCCCTAAGTAAGGCTGTTACAAAAGAACCATACTTAGAAAAAATGGTTCACCGTGTTGTAACAAATAACAGACAGAACTGAGTACGAGATTTAAGATTTAATCCATCCATGATCACTACTCCATTGCATAAATCTAGATCAATCACTTCACCTTCCGCTGACATGATTTCCCCATCTTTGTCTCCTTGGATTGTAAAGTCTTAGGGGTGTGCAATATCTCACACAACAACAATGCCTATTAATGTGGGATTCAAGCCTAACTGTACTAGGTATCACACAGTACCACACATGCCCCAAGTGCACAGTGAAAACTGGAAATATAGATATAGATGGAGGGGAAGATTATGACACAGGATGAAAATCAGAGTGAAGGCATATAAAGTTCTAAGGCACGAAGAATGGAAACAGGGATTTTGAGATACAGAAACACTAAAAAGTTATCTGCTTTGTGGGCATACAGTAAAGTTTCATTTTATGTTTGCTTTTGATTTTTTTTTTAAAGTCTCTGGATGTAATTCTCAATCTGCTGCCTTAACAATGATAAATAAATTTTGTTTTAAAGGAAAGTCTGCCTGGTGCTGAAGAGCAAAGATATCAGTGTGAAACCAGCACACAGGATTCAGTGATTCCTAAGAGATGGTAGATTTTACTGGCAACATATCACTCAATAAAATATGCTTAGGAAACTCATGGGCTGGGGAATACATCCTGCCAAGCTTCAGAAAATGAATACAACTGTACTAATACTGGCAGCTGCTGGCTTTTGGGAACTAAGTCTCCTCACATTAGCCTTTCTTTTGTTGAATAGTCTTCAACACCACCTGGCAACTTTAGCCACCATCTTTCGCAAAAATATCAGATACATGCACATAGATAGGTAGAGAATAATCTAAAACATCTTAGTCTGGAATAAAGACTACAGAGAGGGAAAATAGAGATCTGTAAAAACAACATGCACTGCAGGAAAGGTAAGTAGCTCACTGTATCTTCCAGTAGAAAAAACTAGCCATAAGTGAAATTATCAGAAAATGCATCCAAAGCAGACAAAAGGAGCTGATTCTTCACACAACATGCCGTCAAGCTGTGAGCAATTTAACTTTGGAAACTGAATGCTATAATTTTACATGGGTGCACAAAGTGACTGAACAAAAGGAAGGAAAAAAACCCTAAGACACTGCTTCTGAATCAACTAAACTATGAGCAAATGACACCCTCCCAGTCTCCAGCAAGTGCTTGTCCTGTTCCAATATTCTTCTCATTTACCAATTTCAGCATGAGGATACAAAGCCAGACAGATTTGGAGTGGAATTATTACCATGATTGCTAGATTCTTTAGGTAGAAAAAAAAATGTTTTAATTACTGTTCCTTGGCACAGGAAACTTTGTCATTTCACTAATAGGACAACATCCATTAAAAAATAGAAGTATGGGTAACTTTACATCAATCCTTACACCTGTCAGTGTTTTACCTGCAGATATCAATATTATCATGCATACACTTTCTTATGGTTTACTTCTCCTTTACAAATAGTTAAGAGCCTCCAGAAATCCTCAGTTCTAACATTAATGTTATTTATTAAGAGGAACAAACAGTAAGAGCACAGGCTTCTCAATGAATCTAGATTACCAACTTCAAAATAGGCAAAACACACTCCAGTCCACAGGCTAGAACCAGTTGCACAGTACTAAAAAGAGTACAGTGTGCAGAGACATGGGCCAGATATACAGTACTTCTGCTTATCTGCTCACTTACCTGTGCATATGCAAGTGTTAAATAACATCTCTATCCCTCCAAAATAGTGTAGATTATCTAGGAAGAACGACTGATCACTCCTAGGGATTATGTTATTCCTGAATATCAGTCAGCATTAAGTGTCCAGTGATGGAGGATTTATTACAACTCTTCGTAAAAACACAAGGGTTAACTAGCTGCACTGTTAAAAATATACACTTTATTTTCCATTGAAGTTGTTTGCTTCCAAACAGTGCACCTTGTTATACAGTTTCCTAAACTGAAGATGCTTCATCAAATTATTCTTTTCAGTGCATTATTTATCCCTCCAGCCAGCAATCAAGTCAACTGTTCTCTTCTGAAATTGTCTCTCCTTCCTTCCTCTAGAGAGGAGTGGGAGTCTCAGAGACAACTTAGATGATATTCCCTCACTCTTTCTTCATCTATGGGAAGAACTATGATCTTTAAGGTAACCCCCAAAGTTCTCTCATCAGTATTGATACTCCTCATTGTCAGGAGCTCTTTTTTGACTTGGCTCAGAAGCCAAATTTTACACACACATTTCATTCCTTTTCTTTGGTACTGCAGAACACCTGCTTGTTTTCTGTATGCCCCTTGATTTTTCCATTCTTCTTAGCACGGAATTCCACATTAGGAGCATCTGTCTCCTTCAGACACTTGGAGATTTTGGTGAGATTGCTTTATGCTTCTTCAGTTTTGTACTTCTTCGATTTATCTTGTTTGTGGAAGCAGATTTTCCTTTGGGTGACTCCACACCCCCATGGACTCAGATATTTTCTGATCAGCATGAGGAAGTGTTGTTATATATTGTTTACTCGTTAGTATTTCAGCTTTGCTCAGATGCAAGGTAGAAGTGCAAAAGGATATTTTCCTTCCTTTCCAAACATGTGAGGTTTTCCCAGAACTGATTTTTAAATAGTTATTTATAGTTGTGATTATAGCTGCAATTCAAAGACAGGATAGATTGCTGAAGCACGAAAAAATTGTCAGTATGAACAGATGTTGGAAACAAACCTATGTTTTCCTCCCTCTTCTTTCTCAAACTTTTGCTAGTGGCATAATAATAGCTTCCACAGCTTAGTCTGATTTCTTTTGTTTACCATTTCTTCCTTCTCCAAAAATTTGTTTTCAAAGTGCAGCTCGTACTTGCACCCTGACAAAGAAAGTGCAAAGTGACGAGGCCTAGATGAACGCAAATATTCTGAGCCACTGAGGGTAAGAGAGCACAGGGCCTAAGCTGCAGTTACTTAAGTTTCTGCCTTCCACTGGAAGGCGGAGAAGGATGCCAGTCACCAAGTGCAACAAGCTTTACAACAAGCAGACAAGCTTAGACATGTATTAGTATTTCATGGGATGAGAAGCTAATACTGCATGTAAGGGTCAGAACAATCTGCTTTGCAGATTCAAGAGAAAAATGGTATGTGGCTTGCCTGTAGATGGGAATCATGCATAGCTTCTGATAACATGGTAAACAGATTTATGGAATGTTTACCACTGTTGACTTGGATCTGAAAATATTTGTAAGCCTTTGTGTTTCCAACAACTGCGCTCAAAGCCAATAGCAAGTGACAGAGTTCATCAGAGCTGCATGCCCGACAGTGATACAGAAAAGTAATCGGTTTTGGGACTAATGAGGCCTTTTATTCAACAGAGCCTCAGGCTCAACTTTTTGAACTTGCCACTGTCCTGCTGTAATGCAAGAGAAAATCTCTGCCAATGCTATCAAACCTCAGCTGCTTGACTGCCTGTGACACATGCATATTGAAAGCCCCAGAAGAAAGGGCCTCCGTTGAGTGCTCAACTGTGTACGTATTTACAGCACAGTCTATAAAAGAGAAACATACAGCAGGCAGGGAACATAACATCCCTGCAACAAAACAGCCTTGAACACCTAAATGAAAGTAGAAATGGTGCCTCTGTGCCAGAACAGACCAGAACAAGTTGTATATCACTTCAGACAACTGTCATTAGATGACTTTAGATGGGAAATTGAACAACGTGTTGGATTTAAATTGCATTTAAAAATAGAATTTCAAACTGAATGCAGCATGTGTCAGCTATAACCCTCTGCCCCCATCTTTCATTTCTAGCTGTGGCAACCAAGTGCTTCCTGCCTTCTGGACCTGCCTGGCTGCATTTTAACAGTACACTGGGGAAAACCATGGGACACACTAATTCTCCCTAACTCTAGTTTCCACACAAAGTGGCTCAGGAGAGAACTACAGCTGTGGAGCTACATGGTTGCACACATCTGCAGTTTGGACAGTCAGAGGACTATGAAGTACCTGCAAGCCTCAGGCTAACCACTTTCTCAGAAATATTAAGTGCTCGGTCTTTGGTGTGCAAGGGCTAAATACTACAGTTCTACTCTCAGTCTGCTTGCTGCATTATGGCACTCTGTGCCAAAGCATTCATTGCTTTCACTGGATTCAAGTACTTGAAATTTCTCCCTTCGGGTGCTGTAGCTGATAGAGACTGATTAAAAAATTCCATGTAGCAACATTTAGCCATAACAGTAAATAACAAAACAAACAAAACTAACAAAAGACTGAGAAAGAGTTTCTGGTTTCTGCTGTCTCTCCTCAGTCACTGGATAAGAGATGGAAATTGTAGTAAGAGCAGGGACTAACACTCAGGAATCCCTTTTCACAAAGGGTGTAATGCAGACAGTCTTCCTTTACCTTGTTCTCTGTCCCTAATACTGCCATGTTCACAGAAGAGCTTTAAAAGGAAAAGCAGATTCCACCCCCCTCATCCATGCCAGCAGATTGACTGCAGAAGAAATGGGTTTGGACTTTTTCAGGCAAAGGCAGACATTTTACTCTGGTCCTCTGCCTCCTGGGTGATTTTTTGACTCTTAGGGTATTCTGTAGAAACCAGGTATAGGAATCACTATTTCCTTCTTTAAAGGAAGGCTGCTGACAGGGTTCAGATATCTGCCTTCAGGAGGATTACCCAGATTCTGCATCCCATGCAGACAGAGACATATGGAGACTGCAGGAGGCCATGCTCCTCAAATGCACATGCAAGGGAACTCTTCCATGCAAGCTCAGCAAAAGCAGACACATTGTGCATACATCACACAGATGCTCTGTACTTGTGCAACGAATCAGAAGAATCTGCCAGTACACAGACTTGCTACATACAAGCAGAGCAAGGACTCAGGATGTAGGCCTAAGCTGTAAGGTAGTGCTGCCCCTCCATAGCCCTGAATCAGTCACATGTACCTGGGAGAACAGCTTTCAGGCAAAGTGCTTCATTTAATGTTTTTTGTAGTTTTCTCCTTCCTATGGACTGCCACATTTCATATTGCATCATATAGGGCTATTGTGGAAGGCCTCAGCTGAGCAGAGACTGCTTCAAAAAAAAAAAAAAAAAAAAAAAAATCCCACAGTAGGGGGCCAGGAGTACATTCATTTAGAGTAGAGAGAGATTCAAGAAATGTCAAAGAAAGATAACAAAAAATCCAGACCTCTTTTGCTAAGAATTGGGCACTGGAATCATCAGATAATAGAAAATGGGAAGTGAGTAGAGGTAAGGCAGAAAGAGAGCCAATCATAACAAGAAACAAAAGCAAATGAATTTTAGGGATAAATGAAAGAGGCAAGGCAAGAAAGTCTCCAAGGTCAGTAACACAATGCAGGGAAGGAAGGAGATGACTTGGGGCAAGAGAAAAGGATTTTTGTAGAGGGTAAGGTTAATTTTGAATAATGGCTTTGATGAGCAGAGGGAAACAGAGGAGGAGACACCTGGTAACAATTTATTTAGGAAAGACTGGAAAAGATAGGACAGCAAACCAGCTTTCCACAAAATAAATTATCCATATAAGTAAAGAGAACAAGCCTTCTGATCATGAAGTAATCTTAGCCATGTAAAACCAAACATGACTAGATTACAGTAATCTTCAGCTGTGATAAGTACATACTTTGGTCTTCAAAACCCTTTAGAAGAAAACAAGGACAATTTTTCAAATTAAAAGCTCTGAGAAGGGTGTATACATCCTGGAACCTATTGTGAAAGTGTCCTACATGGCTGTAAGCTCACCCATTTAATAACATAGGGAAACTGGAATACCTGTCATATGTTTCTGGTTTTCCTGGCACATGCTCCAACACTGACATTCAACATAAATAAGAACATCGGCTTTGATTAATAACTTCAGACACTGGGACAACCCATCAGAATAAATTCTCTGATCTAACTATATACTCTGCATCCGTCATGAATCCTTTCTTACCCAGGGTATTTTCACTACTTCTCAAAACTCAGAGGGTTTTATTTCTTTATTTTTTCAGATAAGCAGATGGTGTTCCTTGCCTCCATGTCAGGCTTCACTAGAGCTCATTGTAAAATATTTGGAAGTGACAATAAACATTTTCTGCACTTTCATGCACACAAAAAATGCACACACAGACTTCAAAACAGTTGACCACCGTCCTTGAGTTACTGGAACTAAAAGTTAAAGTTATCTTTCCTTGACTGTTACAAAAGGAGTAGCTCAGTGGTGTTGAACTTCAGCTGAGCTGGGAATGGACTTAATCTTTCAAGACAAAGAAGATTAAGTACAAAAAAATCAGTATTTGGGTATGATACTAGGGTGCTTATAGTCATTGGTGCAGAAAAACTGAGATGGTAAATACCAGACCCTAGTGACTTCAATGATATCCACAAGTACCCCTCACCTGTGGTAACCAACTGTGAATTCTGCTGTCAGACATAGGTTTACAGCCTCATGCACAAGCATGTTTCAGGTGGAGGGGTAGCTTCCTGACAAAAGGATAACTCTCAAGATTTTATACCATCCGCTTCCTTGCTTTTGACATGTGCATTAAAAAAAGCCAAGACCTGGAAAAAGTGCACAAGCTTGAGCACACAGGCATTATTAATTCTCATTTTTTTGACACAAGCCTCTGTGTGTTATTTTTGGCTGCACTGTATCCATGTCTACTTCTCAGGATTTTGTTTTCTCAGCCAGAGCCCCTTGTCCTTTATTTCAAATAGGGAATGGGCTGTTCCTTCTGCACCTTTAGCACATTACTGGCCAGCTCTTTGAGGTAACTGAGGACAAGCTCACGTCTTCATCATCACACTGCTCATACTTTTCTTGTACAAACTGATCCTCATGGTTCAGAAAGAGGTTTTAGATGGAATTCTGGCTGGAGAGCATGAAAGGAAAACTACTGTACTGGGAAGGTGTTCCTGCCCTTCTCTCTCAGTCATGCACCTGCATTGTTCTTCACAAGAAACAAATATGTAACAGAAACAGGTATAGAGCAATATTTCTGGGTAACAGAAAACAGTTGTGTAGGGGGAGACAGAGGATGATTTTGAAAGATTTGCAAAAGGTAAGTGTCATACAAACCATAAATTTGTGAGGACTAGGCAGAAAGAACAAAGAAGATGCCTTGTGACTGATCAATGTATCTGTGGCAACAAAGCAAAGGAAAGTTAATGAAAAGTCTATTTCAAATAACAAGACTATTTCATTCCTGAGATTTCACACTTTTGCTCAGTGCCTTAGCTTGGAAGTGTAACTTATCTTCCATTGCATGGCAGTCAAGAAGGTAATTTCCATTGCATAATAAGGTTAGAAGAGGCACTGATCTCAGAATACATAAATAACACGATCAGGGTCCAAAATGTTGACTACTTAAGCAAATGAGACAAACACTAAAAGAAACCCAGCATATGTTTAATGGTCACCTCCTGCAAGACTAATATTTTCAAGATGTAGGACTTAATCTTCAATTAATTGCTTATTAGCAATGTCTCACTCCAGGGATGAGGAGGTTTATTTACAAATGCACATTGCAAAGTTTATCAGACTCCCCCATGTAATTGTGAATGAACAGGGAAATGGTTATTTTTGTACTAAATGTCAGATCTGCACAGTTCTGATTAAGCACAAGCTGATCAACAGGACAGCTGTTGCAGTATTTTTGGCTTCGCTCTTTCATGGCTGCAGAGCTACTGGTGTGATTTCATCACAGCACTTTATACAGGGATATTTATACTGCTTCTCTCTTAGTGATCTACTTGGTTGTCAAAACCCTGGCTGTCAAAAAATGCAAAACTTTATTTTCGCATTATTATTTATTTTTGCAGTGCTGTTAATATGAAATAGAATCTGGTCTGAATCATTTCAGACTAAGGGATTTAAACTTCTGCAATTGCCCTCATTTTAGTGAAATGGCTTGTGGTTTCCAGCTGAAAGAGTCAGTCAACTGATTACAAATGTAAGATCTGTCAGTTAAACAGAAGAGCAAGCAGAACCAAAAGCACTTCTTTCAATTAAAAAGAAAATGCATCCTCCCAGTGAAGGCAAATCAGTCTAAATCCCAAAGCAGAGAGCTCTTTGGTTCTTTATCTAAAAGGACAAAAGACTCTAGTGAAAGGCTATAGGCAAATAGCAGCTACAAGCACATAGAGTGTACAGTGTTTTCAAAGCCTAGGGACCTTCTCACAGAATAGATCTTGCTGTTTTTGCTAGTAAAGGAACCATACCTTATAGTCCAAGCTTGCACAGGTAGAGTGCCATTCCTGGCTTTGTCTCTGAAGCACCATGGGGAGTCTAAGATCCAGCAATGATACCTGTGAACTCATGGCATGAGACTGTGGATTTACAGGTTACTACCTCAGAGATACACAGGAGGTAAAGCAAATCACACAAATACTCTTTGCTTGGAATTTATAAAAACACTTGTTCTTTCATTAAAGTAGAAGAAAAGAGTAAATAGTGAAACAGAAACTAAAGACATCTGTATCCCTTTTGCCTGCCTCCATCTTCCACTCACCATTCAGGAAACTTGTCCAGGTGACAGCTACCTGCAGCCTCTCCACCAGCTCTGCCTTTCTTCTCCTTCTGCATCACATCAGAAGCAGCTTAAAAGGATTTTAAAAGGAAGGTCTTTTATAACCTTTACAGGTGATTTCCTAATCAGCTTCATCAAGTGATCAAGGCCACGTGATCTTTTGGTGGGTTACCAAGCCTCTAACAGTCAGACCTTTCACCTATTTTGCCCTAGCCAACAGCTACCTTTAGTTAAGGATGTTCTGCTTACTTATCAAAGCTGGAGTAACCTCTAGTATAATGCTATCTATTCTGCCAGCTTTCAAATGTCTGAATACTTGCTGTCTCTTGTCTGTGTATACTTGGAAGTTGCTAGCTGTATATTCAGGGATAAGCTTCTTCATGAAACCCTATTGATCTCTGCAGACAAACATGTCAAGAAATAATACTTACCTGGAACCAGTGTATCTGCTTCTGGGCGAACTTAGATTCCACTTTGTGTAGGTGAAAAGAACTACACAGACATGAAGCCCTGGCCAATCCATCTCAGCCTTTCATTCAAGAGACTTTTCGGAGTTTGAGGAAGGAGATAAAATCTGTAAGCTCATGTTGTTTCCTGCAGAATCTTCAGTGACTTCGGATTTTACGAGTAGTCACTGTTAGAATTAACCCAGTGAAATCCAGAGAGCCTTAACAGGGATCATTTGTCATATGCCACTATTTCCCAAACTACTCTTCCTTCTCTCCCCTCTCCAAGATGGGTTCTATCATCTCTCTTTGTCACAACTGAAAATTGTACATTGCAAACTACCCACTGCTTACTCTGAGATACGATACTATACTGCCAACGGAAATGTTCTGCTCATCCCAAAATGGCTTTACTTCTTACTATTAGGGCAGTTTTTATCTCATTGACCCTTATTTCATGTTTCAGAGGAAACAGCACACTTGTCTGCACTATGGAAATGGCAGTGAGTTGAAACTAATTTGTTTTTAATTTGTGTTGAAACTAATTGTTTTCCAAATCTGCTGGAAATCACTTTCTCTAATATCCTAAAACGTGTGCCAGGTCTACTTACTTATACGGTACAACACTAGCTGTGTGAGTATCACATGTGGACTGTGGCCAACTTCCATTCCAAGCTGATTTTGACATGTTTAACATGAAGTAATAAAAAGACCCCTATTTCACTTCATGAGTCATTATAGTGCAGCTGTAACTGGGCACGCTGTAAATATCACATGGATCCTTCCGTTTTAAAGAGAATGAGAAATTATGTTAATAGTGTTTTTTATGAAAATTTGTTATAAAAGAATAGTTTATAATAGCTTACACTCTGGTAGTGCTTGGTTGCAAGGCATAGCTCTATTCGCTCCCTCTCTATGTGACAGGTACTTCATTCCTTCAACTGCAAATACAATTCTTGTGCTTCCCGTTTATCTCACAGCAGAAGTTAAGAGTAGCCGTAAGTTTGCCTTTCTTATGCCAGTGAGAATGGTTTTGGAAATGAGCAGATACTTTGTGCTCCAAATGACTTTCCTCCAGGTCTTGTAGTAGCCAAAACCAACCCATATGGCAATTTTTCCCTGCTGCAGGTGGGAGAAGGTTGGCAGCACTGCGTGGAGAGCCCAGCTGGCCCATACCCTTCCAACACTAGTTTTGAAACACCCATTTCTCTGATTCTGTCATCACAGTGTCTTTTTAGGGAGGATGGACAAGGATAGGTCCCACATTCACCTAGCAGGGTAAAGTGCCTGATTACTGTCATGTAAGTCCAAGAAATAACAACACACCTTTTTTACCCTCTTAAGACATGGGTACCTCTGTCAGAGAGGTTTCCATGCACAAGTTCCGTACTCCTCTTTATTCTATCCTGAAAGATGCACTGTGCAAAAAGATGCTTAATCCATAGTTTCATTTTCATGGGTATTGCTTGTTTTGCTTCTCAGCTCACAAACCTGATCCATTCCCCATCCTTACTCTGCCATGAAACACAGTTGAAAGACAGGCTCTGGTTCCTCTATAAATGGAACATATGACAAGGGAGTTATAAAAATAATCTTGCTACAAAACCCCACTTCTTTACAACAAAAACATATTTAAGATAGGGATCTCTTTAAAAAGAAGAAAGAGGGTAATGGTGGTTATCAAGATGTGAACACATGTTGGCTTTACAGGATAACAGTTTATTTAACCTATTTAACCAGGTATTAATTTAAATTAGAACCATTAGACCCTAGTAACTGTAGAGAATTCATAAAAAAAAGTAGAAAAGACTAAATTTATGGCATACAGGGCTAAAGAAAATAATAAGAGATTTATGTTTCAGAGAAATAAAGAAAATCCTATCAATGTTAATGGTCCACAAGTAGATAGAAATTACAGAACTGCCAGTTAAATGAAAGAAGGAAGACAGAAATATTCCATATTTATGTTCTGCATTTAACAAAAATCCTAGAAGATGAAGTAAAAAATAATGATGACTAAAGCTGGACATTCTTATATCAGTAGGTATGAGAGCCTATAAGAAGAGATTTGAAGTGGCAGTCAGTGAGCTGAGCTGGGAACAGGGACCTCCAGGATGTCTCAGAACCTCCTGAAAAATCCAAAGGATTTTCTGGAGAATGCTAATTTTTTTCTGGAGAATGCTAAATTTGAGGCATCTCTTTTAAAGTCTAGCTGGGATGACCAGATAATTATACACCTTTCAGACTGGTGTTAGTCAGTTCTGGACAAACTAAATGAAATGGCTGAAGAAAGACCAGCTTAATATATTCAAGGAAGGCAACAGTTAAAGATTTGCAACAGTTTATGGAAATAAAAATTTATGATCAAACTAGTTTGATTAATTGATTCTGAGATTCAAAGTCTGTTGACAAAGAGAACAGTGTCAATGTAGTACAGTGCTGTAAATTACTTCATAGCCTGACACCAACCAAAAGGAATACCTAAATGAAAAAACATCTACTCAGGAATAAAGCCTAGATACCATACTTCTAGGACAAGCATTCCTACTTTGAAATGGATGTTCTGGTAAAAGATTTGGGAAAGCAGGGCTGTATATAGAAGTATATTTAAATGAAAATGAACAGCCTTTCCCTCAATTTTCTCCGTCAGTAGGAACACCTGGAAACATCACCACAGTCGCTCAGGCTTGTAACCCAAATCCTAGCCTCAGTTCTGTCTCCAAGAGCATTTAGGCCACACCTAAATCCTTGGCCAAAAGTTAGTGCTGTCTTAAAATATATAAACTGGGGAATGCTGTACAGAAACCTTGAGAGATTGTCATCTCTGCCCACTATTGGAATACTATGTCCATTTCAGTAAAGATATTAAAAAACTAAGGGAGAGTGAGAGGGACGGCAAGAGGGGAGTCAAGAAATAGGTTTAAAAACTTGAAAACATGCCTTATAATGAGACTCAGAAAACTTCATCCCTTTTACTTATCAAAGAAATGATTTCACATAAGTACCTCATAAGGATTGAAATTAGACAGAGAGCTCTTCAATTTATTTGATAGGGCTTTGAGCTAGAAGTTGAAGTTAGATCAATTTAGACTGAAATAGACGTGAAAATGAGTGTAATAAACCTCTGCAACAACTTACCAAAAATTGTGTTGGATCTTCTACTAGAAAAAGTTTTAAATCAAGATGTTTGGCTGCTTTTCCTTAAAGGTATTCAGCTGGGAATTCATTTAGGAAAATACTAAAACTTTTATTAACGTGGGCATATTAGATGATCAAACCTGATTAGATGATCAAAATCTTTGGTAATTTTCTGTCCTTTTGTCTTTTTCTTGCTTCTCCTGGACTTACTTATTTCATTCCACCAACTTTACCTGGATCACTTTTTCTTCTTCTTTTATTAAGGAGTTCTGTCTGCCTACCGCTTTGTTTTCTTCAGTTTTAGTTTCCCCTCTCGCCTCCTAAGTTTGTGCCTCATCTGATCTCTTCTTTGTTTTTCCTTCACATTCTCAACCTTCCACCTATGTCTCTTTTTTTCCCTGTGCATTTTTTAAAACCATATTATTTCATGTAACCACATATGGAACAAGTCTTTCAGGGAACATAAAAAGAAATTAATTATAACTCTTGAATAACAAACAAAATTTATGTGTTAGTCTAGAGCAGGAGAGTTTAAAAAATGGGGCACAATATCAACATCCTGCAAAGAATACAGAAATGGTTTATGAGCCTGCTGAAATGCAGAAAATCAGTTGATTGCTTTTGATTCTGACTTTGATAGCTTCACTCATGGGGAGTTTTCTAACATGTAAAGGCAGATATGTTGAAATCTATTCACTTTACTGTATTTAAAGAGTCAACAGAAAACATACGTATACCTTTTTCCTTAAAAAGCATATCACGGCCAGGGACCATCTTCCTACTCTAGAAACTCTGATAGGTGTATCTGAAAGATGTTATCTCCTTATGGATTATCATATCTGAAATTAATTGATACTTTCAATTAAATCCCTGGTATGCAGGCCTAGATTATAACAATTATTTATTCTCCTACAGATCCAGCAGGATTTCAAGCCCTTCTGTCTCATCCCTTCAGGAACTTACAGTCCAAGCTTTATAAAACTAACTTCGTGTCTAGCCATTGGAACTAACCACTGGAGCAAAATGCTGCAGTTTAGCTCCCAGTCAGAAAATAAAATTTTTGGTTTCTGACTAAGAACTTCTATACAGAATTCTGACAAGCATTACTTTATTCATATGATTTCCACAACTTCCAGTGAATTCCCTGAACCCTCTTATATTGCCATATGTAAACAAGGTATCTGGGTTAAATGGTCAAAACGAAAAAAGTCATCACAGCCAAGTTTTTCCTGAACATGTCCAGAACACTTTGTTTTCACTTGGTTGTGAGTCCTGTATTTTTCTTTTTTATGCCATGCCGTTTCTGTTAATAAATTCCTTTCCTCAGTGCATCCAGGATCCTTTTTTTTTTAAGGCACGAGATTTTCTTCTGTTAAATATTATCTTCACATTTCAAACTCTGCTATCCTATCAAAAGCAGTCTCTTTAAATTGATTTATGATGAAATGCACACACTACTGCTTCTGGGGAGCAAGAATTTGGCTTTGATGACAGTAAGAAAAGAAACCCAGCTGTTCAGACGTTAAGTAATAGTCTACAAGTTAAACTTATTGCATTCTTTTTGTACGTCAGTGTCCACTACCTAGGCAATGCTAAGGAAAGAATTTGAAAATTTGAAACAAATAAACAATTCACAAGTATTCATAATGAGATTGTTCCAGGAAAATGTTGCAGGTACAGGGTATATCCCAGAAGCTTCAATAGAGGCATGTTTCTTATTTCTTTTTTTTTAATAAATGTATTTATATATTTATGTAGCTAAAAACAGCAGTTTTCTTCGAAAAAAGAAGAGAAGGAGAGGTAAGGAACAAAGAACGCATGGAAAATTAAGCAGTGTAGATAAAGATTTGAAAGACAGGATTAGAGAGCACAGTAAGGCAGTGAGAAGATCACAAACCAACATACAGACAGTGGCAGGTAGAAGTGAGTGTTTAGAGAAAAAGATGGAATACTACTAAGGCACCAAGGAATCCACCACCAAAGTTAGTGCTGTTCATGGGTTTTGGCAAGAGCAAAACATTGTGTTAGAGGTAGCCAAAGCTGGTGGGCATAGGGAGCCAGGGGCCAGGGGCTTTCCTCCTGTCCAGCCCCACAGATGGAGGGACACTGTGGTTCCCTGTCCCTGGGTGCAGCCAGCAGCAATGCTGAGCATGAACTCCTGATGGGTGCATGTGCACACGCACACAACACACACCTCCAACCACACAGAGCAAAACTGATAGAAAGCACTGCCTTTACCAGCAACCAACTACACCCACACACACACACAGCACCCACATGAACACAAGCAGCACACGTGGCCTGATCCTGTTCTTCTTCGCCTACTGATTGGCACTGAGGTCTGCTAGCATAATGTGTACATGCAACACGTGGGTCCCTCTAGCTGCTCACCGTAGACCCCCAGGCTACCCAGGAGTGGCCTCCAGGCCCCCTGCCCTGCTCCAGCTGCTGGCAGCTGGACTGGTGAGCCCCTGCTGTTCGTGATGTCACTCTAGTTGCTGGCACGCAGGTCTCTCTTCCTACTCAAAAACTAACCTGGCTTGAAGTTTGCTAGTGGTCACACACAGACACCCAGAGCAGAGAGTGCACTCGCACACAAGGTAGTCAGAAATCAAATTTAATGAGAATATAGGACAGACTGCAGTGATTAAGTGCACAGCCTAATCAGACAAGCTACTGACAAGCCACCTTTGTCCTTTGCCAGTCCCTTTTATCTCCTTTTCCCTCTTTTTTTCCACTCTTGTTCCTCTCTGATCCACCTTGGTCCCTTCCTTTCCCCACACCTGATCGTTCCTCTGAGCACCCAGAATAAGTCTCAGACATTCCCACAGTCTCCTTAAAAGTATAATAAAGTATAGTAAGTCTTATACAACCCCAAAATGCTATTCCCTCTGCATCCCACAGTAAGTCCAGTAACTTTGTATGGTACTAAAAAAGGTAATAAAAAGTAATAAAAGGTAACAAAGGTAATAAAGATAAAAAAGTAAAAGGTCAAAAAAGTAAAAAGAAAGGTAATAAAAGGTAATAAATATTTTGGCTTTGCAAGATATTCTGGGGAAAGAGTTGCCCTGTTGACTCATCTTGGTGAGTTTCACTCCAGGGTCAGTTCTTCTCCTTGGATGGTCTTAGTAACTGAGATCTCCACATCAGCTGATTAGGTTACTAGAGTTCCTTCACCTACTATTGTTCCTCTGATCCTCATTGGGTCTTTGCATTCACCATGATTAGACTTGAATTGCATAAACTAACAATCTGCAGCAAGAATGACCATGATATGAACAACAGAATGACAGGAAGAGGAAAAGCCAGTCAAATTATTCAGCTAGGGGCAATGAAAGAAATGCGCATAAAGTAAAAATCATCAGTTTTAAATAAAAATAAGTATCATGAGACAATTGAAACAAAATATCAGTTAAGACAATAAAAGAATCATGGGCAAAGGCGGACACTGCCCTAAACTAAATGGAAGGATAAAAGAGGCTTCTCAGCTCGGGCTACCTCATGAATAAGGTAGGACATACCTACGTACACCTGTGTCCACAAGGGATCTGGCTGCACACCCACCAAAGTACATGCTAACCAGCTCTACCTTCTCCCCCCAGGTAAATCTGTATGCTGTGGAGGTGAAGATTTCAAGTGGACTTGTGGGGAAATATGTATCCTATCACACATGGGCAGGTGAAGCTGGCTTTTGAGGACTGAGGTGGAAGAGGGTCAATGTGGGCATTCATGTGCTGGAGGACTAACAATGATTTATTTAAAATGATCATTTGAGTAAGTATACCCTTCAGTTAGTAGTTCACTTTCAACTGTTGCAGAACAGGGCTTTAGGAAAAAGGAAAGAAACAATATCTCAGTTTCCCTTTTCTTCCTAGAAGCCATCTCTTCTATCTGTTAATCATGCAAGTGTTATTCACAAGAAGTTTTGAAAAGCATTTCTATCCAAAACCAAGGCTACTGCCAATTAACTTCACTTGCATCTCTAATCACAGATACCTCAACGGGATAGGAAGGCAATTTGCCACCCATACATGCTTTGGGAAAGATTCTTATGCTCACACCGACACTAGCACCTTAGCTAGTGCTAGCAAAAATTCCAGGGCACTGGATCTTGATCATCTCTGCTGTTCAATTGTTAGTCCTTGATGTGTTTTTAGCCTTGGTTAAATAACACTCACCCAAGCAATGCTTAGACATACTCAGGTCCTAAACACTAGACAAGGACCAGGACCAAAAATTCCCCAAAGGAATTTTTCATATGATTACCCAGTTTTGGGAGATAACAGAGTTTAGCAACATGGACACAGCCCATCCTGTGCCAGTTGCCTTCACACAGAGAACAGGCTGAGGCTCATTTAATTTGCAAGTCTAAAAGTAACCACAGCTGCTGTGGACAACCAGTGTGGGATACAGGAGCTGCTCCAAACTGCTACTGCTCAGGATTCAGCTGAGTTCGCAGAAATTGTGCTATTTCTGCAGGATTCCTGATGAGATAAGGAGCTATTCAGCATGACAAAATGCTTGCAGAAACTGGCTTAAAGCAGAGATTTCACTGAAGGGGGAAAAAACTCTATTGATTTTTTAATACCTTCCTTTTCGAGCTTAGAGACCAGCACAAATAGGATCAAGAGCTTTATATATGACAGGAGACAACCTGTAATTCTCAGCATCTTTTTGCACCTTTTCAAGGGATGTGTAAGTTAAAACAGCAGGTATTCAGAGTAGAATTTCCAAAATACTGAATTAGAAGTAATGTTTATTATTTTTTCATGAGAATTTCAAATCAGCTTTCACTACAATTTCAAATATAGCAAACAAATACAGAAAAATGTTTAATCTTTTCACATATTTTAATTGTTTGGCATTTTAAAATGTTGCTACTGTGGTATCTGTGTTTGCCTCAGACAAAGGACAGGATTTGCAGAATGTCAAATGACATACAAATTAGCAGCAGAAATCACATAATTGCCACTATAGAGATTAAAGAAAAAAATAAGGACTTTAATGTTTGTTTTTAATCTAAGATCAGAAGAAAAGTTTTGGCACATTCAGATCAGTTTTGTAATTTAAGTGTTTTATTTCCATCATTAACATTTTAACTGTCTTAAAATAGAAAGTATGTTATTCAGAGAGTTTGAAATTGAGATTCAGATTTTGTTTACAATCTCAGAAGAAACATTTCCATCATTTCTAAGTATTTCTAAAATGAGAAATGCATTGAAACAGACTCTCTTTCCTGAAAAGGCCAGGGGTTCAATATGCATTTTTCTATGGGGTGAGAGTGAGGAGAGAAAACAGTCTCATCATATTCTCAACCACACAAATCTTTGCAGTTACTTGCAAGCCCACCAATGCCACAAGAGAGAGGTAGATGAAGAAAGTTTAGATTCCCCTTCCATATGCATGAGGGTTTATTGACCAGAAGCATAATTAAATATATAAGGAAATTTGATGAACATTCACATGAACATTCACCAGCTAAGTGATTCTTGCCCAAGCTGTTCTATTTTATGGAGTATGAAACATTTATTTGGAAGAGGGAGCACAAAGACAAAGGTCACAAAACATTTCTACAGGATACATCTGGAAACAGGCAGATGTTCTTTTTGTTCTTTTTTCCAGAATTTAAGTGAGTTCAAAAGGTAAGAATGCTCTCTAAGCAGTTTCCATCTCGGGAAAATTTTAACTTGAAAAAACGAAATTCCATCTTGTTCAAGCCTCATGCAATAGGAATGACATCATGACACTATCTGCTAATGATGCTGCAATTATTTCAGAGAAAAAAACATAATGGATACAGAGGTGAATAATTCCCAGTTTCCAGTCGCGCTGGAGATGTTACAGTCCTTAAATTGCTACAGCAAATCTTGTGGTTTTGCTGAACAGGCAGCAACAACTTGAACTTGCTTTCTTTTCAGATGTTGCTCTGCATTTTACTGTGCATAGCAAATCTGAACACAAGGCAACATTGTCACTGGTAAAACACCCTGTTAAAATAAATTTGGATGTCTTTAAAGTCAAAGAAATTGTGTCATGTTGTACTTAGAAAATAGCTGAAGAGGCAGAGAAGTGAAAAACCTCCTTCTCTAGATGGCCTTTTTATATGGCCATAGCTTCCCAAACAAGATATTTCTACTTCAGTGGCTGTGAGAACAACCTTGAAGTTTTGTAGGATGTTTTGTTTTTGTTTGTGTTTGTTTGTTTGTTTTTACCTTGGACACATTTGCCAGAAGGGCTACTGACCTCTTGGTTCATTATTTCAGATAAACTCATGTGAGAGTCACAGGGGCTTAAAAATTATTCCAGTCAGTCTGTGTTGAGCCCAACAATTTTCATTCTACTGAAGCATATCTTCCAGAAATACAGAGAGACTTGAAAATATCAAGAGATGAAAAATTCAGTGTTCCTCTCAGTAGTTTGCTTTAGCTGCTGAACATTATTACAGTCAAAAATGTGTTTCTCATTTCTACTTTGAGTTGCTCAGGCAAACTCCAACCATTGGTTCATGATATGCCTTTCTAGGCCATAGTAAGTAGCCTTTTAGTACCTCATCTTTTATCTTAGCGAAAACAGTTAGAGACCCCAAGGAAGGCATTGCAATCCACTACCCTTAGCAAACTGACAGCTCTGTACTGTGAGAGGCTTTTTATCTAGCTCTAAGAACAACACGGTGATTTTTTAAGCTTCCCTCTAAATTTTCTAAGCCTGTTTAACAGTGACAACAGTAGAGCTATATTTGTTATTCTGGACTCTGTATTGATATATATTGACATATAAATCACATACCTGCGCACCTATTTAGACATCCTAGGATCATATTAACATTTTTATGACAGACTGCACTGACTGCTCATATTAAGTTGCTAGTCTTCCTAAGGCTTAAGTATTTTTCAGAGGCAGGATATTCTATGACAGAGTACCTAAAAATAAATTATGACCTGTTTTTATTAAGGGTACCCTCTGGATAGGAGGCAAATAGGGAATTTCTGAGAGACTAGAGAGGGTCTCAAATTATGATTACATGGTCATGCAGTATCATATATCTTATGATTCAATGCAGAAAAGTGTATAGTATCACTTTGTCATAGTCCCCACAAAATTTGTTTGCATCCCCTGTGCCCCTACGTGTATAATATATACAATTTGACAGTCAGCATTTGCATTTACAATTTACAGTTAAAATACCTGTTTTGAACTGCTGTTTAATAAGGATCCATTTCAGTCACTCCAATCAGTTATACTTCTTTCATTTTTTTCTTGCCTTTAAAGTGTTTCGTGTGTTTTCATGTTTAAAGATCACTGAAGGGAAAGCTTTCAAAGTAATTTCAGTATGCTGCATTGTAGAGTGATATAGAAGTAAATACATATGATAGTGAATCATGGGGTGTAGTGTTTGCTTGTGTCTGTAAAATGGACAAATAAACTGATGTTCAGTTTGACTGTGACTATATAGCTTGGGCTGATTTTCCATTAACTTTCTAGATAAACATGTGTTAGCCAAATCAGTGACTTCCCAATTAGTGACTATTAAAGAACTATTGCAAAGTATACAATGAAAGCAAGCTCTGAGATGTTTACATAAATGTTCAGGTTAGTTTCATCTTTGAACAAGCCAAGTAATAAAAATATACTTTAAGACCTAAAATATTAACAGAATAACTCATTTAATCAGCACAGCTTAGACAATGAATAGCAAGTGATCAAAACAAATTCTTCAGGAATGACCTACTGACAAAATCTAGAAAATAATTTAACAGAGCTATTTTTTCAACAGACTGCAAACAGAAGTGTGTAGTTTGGGAAGAATTTACCTAACTAGACTTCTGAAAATGTTTTGGCATTTCAGATCTATCAAAATAAGTGTTAACCCAGTCAATTAGGTTAATATTAGCTTGAGAGGCATTAATTTAGCTCAGTGGTTCTATGTTTGTCTATGTTCATGGTTCATTCAAGCTTTACATATAGACAACATCTGTGACGATCCCACATTTGTATACTGCCTCTTGGCCCAACAGATCTGTTAGTGGTTTATGCACTAAGTTCTATGGCTGCCTTATGAACAGAGGTCCCAGCGAAGTCCCTAAATAAAATGGTCAATGAATGAGTCCCCAAACTCTCTCAAGTTCTCTTCATTAATCAGAGAAATACCTCAAGCACAACCTATCCATTGTGTTACATCCGGCAACACCATGTAACTTTTTGATGGGCAATAATAAATAAACATGCACATGAAAACGCAAGACATTAGCCACATAGATGAGAATTCTCTACTTCGAAATCTGGACAGAACAGTGGAAACAGCACTCCTTTTTTCTTGTAAAAAATTGCTAAGGGTTCTGTAACCACAAGTGGTTATGGCCTCCCTTTTAGTCACACTGAGAGCCCAAGTCTCCCCTCAGACAAACAAATCCCATTAGCATGAATATTCACTGGTATAGTGCTACTGCACGCTTTTGAACAGCCTCTGTTTTCTACCCCAATAAGTGAGCATCAGAGGCCAGAGCTCTCTACTCCATTCTGCTGCACAGTTCAGGCTGCAGTATTTCATTAGTGTTTGCAGAAAGCTTTGATCAGCAGAAGTGCAACATATGTTTATCATATTCTGCAAAATTCGGCTTGCAGTTTGCAGCAGGCTCAACCTTAGAGTCACATAAACCCAAAGAGGAAAAGTTTGAAATCATAAAACTTGACCGCTTAATAAAATTAGAATTGCCAGGTTTGGGGAAGAATAAGTCACCCATGTGATAGCCTCTCTAGTCATCTGTTCAAGCCTTGCTTATTTTCTTTAAGGAAAGCCATTGATTCTCTGAAAGAAAAAGCGCTTAGCTCTGGTGGTTCCAGGGAGAGAACTGCAGG
Source organism: Dromaius novaehollandiae (assembly GCF_036370855.1). NCBI lineage: Eukaryota > Metazoa > Chordata > Aves > Casuariiformes > Dromaiidae > Dromaius > Dromaius novaehollandiae. The sequence continues at coordinate 70,054,153 of NC_088100.1, read as the reverse complement.
AAAACTCAAAGCAAATATTAGTCTGAAGCTTAATGTGGTCTTCTGCAATAGGACATTTCATAACCACTAGGAATTTTTGCTAAGTCTTATTGTGATAAGTTGGCCTTCTCCTGTGGATGTTCATTATTAAGGGTCTGACACAAGACAGCTAATAGCGTCAAATACTGAGAGCTTGTTGGAAGCTCATATGAAAGTAGATACAGCAATTGCAGACTCTAGTGATTCAGACTCCTCTGCTCCTTCTTATGGGGCACTTATGCATAAGTGATGATCTAGAACTACTGCTAATAATTATTTCCTAACCCAAGTGATATATCCAGATTTTCATGTTAATTAAATTCATATAATGAACCTTACTGATTCTACCGAGATTGAACATTTGAGCAGAAAACATTTCACAAAATATGAGAATTCATTCTCTTTCCTAGTAATGTAAACTGAGATTTACATGCACATGCAATTTCCTTCTGCCTGCAGAGATCCCTGTATTATGTGCTGCAGGGAGAATCCTAGAAACTAGGCTTATACATGCAAATTGCATCAGGGTGCTCTTTATATCCAGTGCCTTATACTGCAATTCTAAGCACAGACTCACTGTTGGACAGGTTAGTTAATTGCATCACTTTTCCCTTCATACTACTGATGAAATCCACACCATTTACATGTCAAAAGTCACAAGTCTAACAGAAAAAAACCCCAGTGGTTTAAGAACCTTGCATTCTTCCCTACTTTCAGGGTGTGACTGATTTCACACTACTTACCCAAAAGCCTTTATAAACACCCCTGAATTTCTCTTTTACTTCTCTCTTTCCTGTGCCCCAGACCATGATACTGCAATAATCAGCATTTCAATAAATCACTTCCAGTCCTACCCAGCCTCCAGGACTAGGTCTTAATATCTGCCACAGCTCTCTGCCACCTGAACAAACTCTACCTTAAGGGAGGCCTTAACATCCACTATTTGGAGAAGTAGTTAAGGACACACAGTTACAGCCAAGTCCTAAAAGTTCAGCTCCCACCGTGATAGTATAACATTCATATAATGAATAAACTACAGTCAACTACTATTGTTCTCCTGTGCCCCTTCCTTCTCCTTTCCTCCATTTTCCCTCTCTTCAGTTCTCTCTGATTTCTGGCCATCTGATTGCAATGTTATCAGGAAATTTTTTCTTACCAGTCTGGCAAGCCTTCATTCTTCTCTCCACAGTCTCCTGATTTTGCAGTTTTTCCTAAGCATGCTAGGATGCTATCTGAACCCAAGTCAGACTTACAAAGGCAAAATGTATGCAAGTAGCTGTAATGGGTGAAGGACATTCATTTGTCTCTAATAGAACTGAGGGGAAAAAATGATATAGCTAATCTGAAAACATCTGTTCTCCCATTGGTTTCCAAATTAGGGTTTAGTAGCTGTATTGAACCCTTCAGAGGAAGAAAAGTCTCCAGAACGGCTGAGAGCACTGCCCACCGCCCAACTCTCCTGCCAGGCAGTCTGTGGGGGTCTCAGCTGCACTGGCAAGAGGGGATGGCCCTTTAAGACAAGCCCTCACATAGGAGCGAGGACACCAGAGCCACTCTGGATGCTGCTGCACAGTAAGAAACCTTGTGGACGGCTGATATCTGAGGCTGGAAGAAAAGCCTGGCAGCTCAGTGGAAGCAGAGGCTGAGAGAAAGCAAGTAGTGGATGACAGAAGTTTAGGAAAAGGGGGCACCTTTCCCGTGGCACCAAAATGCCTTATAGCAGGTTTTGACTGATACACTGATTGAGCATGGGTATTTGGGCGCCTCATTCTCTGGCTCAGTGCTGCACACTTGGTCTCCTCCAGGTCCTCTGCTTTGGTCTTCACAGCTAGTAAGTCTGGTTTTGAGAGTGGACCTCAAAGCAGCCATCAAAAGGTATAACAGAAGAAGCTCTTAAGAAGTTTAACTTAGATATAACTGATGATTTTTGGCTTGGATTTTGCCTTCTTTGTTCACCTGAACATTTCAATATGCAATGCAAGATCAGATCTTAAAATTATTGTTTTTTTCTTTATTTATTTCACTTTTTCATTTTTAAAGAAATGTCAGAGCGATACATCAAAAACTCCCACAATACATATGGCTTTAAGTAAGTTACATTGCTGAAGTAGCTTTACTGAGAACATAACAGAGATTATTAGTGCACAGCAAAGCCAGACTAATTTGAAGACTGTTGGGCTAGATACTCTCCAGAGGTCCCTTCCAACCTCAACAATTCTGTGAAGACAAAAGAACTGTGATGAAAAAGTGAAATTTTGAGAAAGGGAGACTGCAAAAGTGATAAACAGGAAAATATGCCTGAAGATATTTTTCATGTAGCAAAAATATTGCTAAAATTATGAGAATATGTAATTTAGAAAGATATTTCCTTCCTTCTTCCCTCCCTCCCCTCCTCCCTTCCTTCTATCCTCCCGTCCTTCCTTCCTTCCTTCCTTCCACAAAGTTTTACTTGGCAGGATATAGCACCCTGCAGCGTGGCACTGTCAAACTCACGGGGTTCTGGCAGTCCTCACCCACAGGCAGGTTGGGGGCCTCCAGCCCACTTGCATAACCCAGATAAGAAATAGCTCTTGAAAAATCAAGTCAACTAGTTATAATTGCAGTAATTATGCAGTAATATGAGGCGTAAAGTTGACTGCAGAGTGTAGACAATATATGTCCTTGCTCACCTCATCCTTCTTAATCTAAAAAGCATATTGGAGAACAGAGAGCCAGGCTTTCTTTCTTAAGATACATTCTTGTCTCAGATGTCTGGACATTCATCTAGTAGCTTATACTAAATAAATGCACTTATGCAAGAGGGAATAGGAAAGGACTCATATTAGTTTTGAATACTAAAACAGGAAGGAATTTGGCCTGTTGTACCGAGCATAAAAAACGGAAAAACATAATTTTCTCCACAAAAAGTTTAAATATTTAAAGTGAGACAAAGTTTGTGAAAAGAGATAATATCTTTTCTTAAACCAGCTGTTATCATTGGAAAAAAAAGACAAGCTGTCAGGCACACAAGCTCTATTTCAGAACTGAACCAGAAGCAGAAACCTTCCAAAATAAATGCCCATATAAGAATAAAGGCTCCATATTTAACATGATAGTTTTAATCAATTGGACAATCTCTGAGAAAATATGGCTCTTAGAGCAGAAAAGGGTGCTGGGAAGGGAGAGGTGATAAAGTCCCTAGTTCTAATGGAAAATAGAGAAACAGACAATTATTATCTAATTCATCAGTAGTAACAGCTTTTCTTGCTTTTCTTATTTTAATCTCTTGATTTCACAATATAACATAAGAGATAGTTCAATGAGTTTTCTTAGAACTGGCTCTTGGGCAGAAGAAAATAAAATGCTTCTGATTCCTTTCTTATTTTCCACCTAATTATACTTCAATTCTACTGATAAACAAATTATTTTGAATTTAAACAGAAAACACATTTTCTCTTCAGCTTCTGTGTGGCTAATACAGTTTTTAAAGTATGCTGCTTTGCATGAAATGCATTGGTCTTATTATTTCTTCTTAAAATTCAGACACTGCTTTCCAAACAATCTTGTTCAAAAGGACTGTGTATTTAAAAGCTGTGAAAATGAATCTCGCTGAGACAAATATCCTTCAAGCAATGTGGGGAATTATTACTATATTGTTTTGGAGGTAGAATAGCAAAACATGTGGAAGCCAATGTTGCTTTAATTGCAGTTCCTGACATTGCATAATAATGAAGGAGTTTAATATTTTTATTCCAGACAGCTACCCAAATGCAGAAGAAGAGAGGTTTAACCAAACAAAAATTAAAGCAGAAGCATCAGGCACCACATTTTAAACTAACAAAAATAAGTTTAACCTATGTCTCTAAATCAGTTTCCATTAATGAAAGAACTATATTGCTTCACTTCTGTGCACATAAAACTGGATGCATCTGGTTTTCCTGGAAATGCATAGACCAAAATCAGATCTATTACAGTTGCCCTCTGGCACACACAGACAAATTGCCATGTGGTAAACAGGGGTCTGAAATTGCTGCTGAATTACATCATGACTACTACAGCTGAAATGTTCATGTGTGTGCTCTGGCTTGGCAGTAAATGAGCGTGAGCTTTCGCCTTGGACACAGGTGGTTACTTGAAGCCACACAGTTGATTGATAGGTTGTGCATTCACACCTTGGCTTGCCTCTTGAAACTTGATCCTAGAAACTCGCTAGTCTCTTACAGCATGAGTTAAAACTATACTGACTTTCACTGCTAAATAAAGGAAGAAGCCTCTCCTATTTGGGCTATTCTGAATACTTTTTACAATAACACAAAATTGGTCAGTCTTGTACATCTATGTCCTTACATAGTGTCTCATGTGTATTCACAGTAACAGTACTTTTTATTCTGTGGCATTCCTTTCACTGCCTTTTAGAAATTTTCCTGTGAACTAGGAGACTCCTGAAGTTACAACATGGGTTCTCACGTGTACTTGCATGTTATAGTCTTGTCAGCATTTCTTAGACTATGTAAAGAAAAGAAAGGGTATTGCCAACCAAAAGGTCTAGTTAGTGCCTTTTGATAAACTGAAGTTGGTGCTAGCAGATTTATTTTACCTTGCACTGCAATGGACAAGGGGTGGGTATGTAACAAAATACACTTGCTCTTGGGCATGAAGGAAGGTGGCAGCAGGATTTGAATGCAAGATTCCAACTACAAATCCAATCCATTTTCCTTCTCATTTTCAAATTCAATCAGGGGAAAGGATATATTTTCAAATGAAAAAGCAGGCACGTTAATAAGGTTGATGGAGGCTACATGGGAAAGTGTTCCAAGTGTCAGAGATTGCAGAGGAAATGCTCTGCACTGACAAAAGGCCAGAAATATAATCAACAGTAGAAGCAGCAGTGAAAACACATATCTTGGAAGATTTGACAAGAGACACCATTATTAACAACAAGCAGCAGGACTGCCCACAAGCTCAGCTCAAACATTTCAATACAGTAATGAAATTTTTACAAAGCTTCAGAGAGACAAGTGAGACAGACAGGCCACTATTACACTGTCGGTAGAGTTTCCCAGCATCTCTGAAACACTGAAAACAGCAAGTTATAGGCACACCTACTCTAGAAGCTCTTGGAGCAAGTTTGTAATTCATACCCTAAGACAGCTGGAAGGTCTTTCTAACTATTATTTGAATGCAATGGAGTACTGAATAGATTAATTCATACTTATTTTTCCTCAACATCCTAATATATTTCACAAAATCTAAGTAACATGAGTGATTCATGCACTATTTATCTGATGCCCAGCACTATGGCTGTCAAGGAATGCCAACATGAATTTTAAAAGTGTCAAGACATATTTGGTAAACTAGGAAATGATCTGGATTATTAGCATGAAGGAGCTTTCCATGCTGTGTTCACAAAAAACAGACTCTTTAGGTCATAATTACCCCCTACTGACTTGTTATTTGTATGTACACGGTGTGCAGGACAAAATACAACAGAGAAAGAGTCAGATCAGATCAGAAACTTTATCATCATGTTGGTCCAGTCATCTACCCAGCTATGATTCATTTTGTAAGGTGAAGGAAATGATTCAGGACAGAAGTACATAAAGATCTCTGTTGCCTGTTTATCTTCAGAAATTGTGATTAGATCCAATATTTCCTAACTTCCAATCCCTCTCCTGGGGGTCTCTGCCTTAGGACAGGCCTTATTTTTCTTCAGCTTCTGCATTTTCAACAACAGGTGATATTCGCCTGGTTGACAGGTTGGTGGAAGGAGTGTTCCCTTTTATTGGTCTGGAAAGCTTTAATTTTGTCATTTTTCCAAAAGCAACATGGAAATGGAACAGTCTTTCCCTCATTCACAATACTCAAGGGTAAAAAATGTAGAAACTAGTTATAGTTTTCACTGTATTGAGCCTGCCCCATTATTTAGGAAAATAATTTTCACTATCAAAGTCCCCCTTTTCCTGGGGGGGGGCAAATACTACTGTTGAACAACCAAAAAAGTGTTTCACTTTTCTTTTTCATTTTGTTCTGCTCCTTTTTACTAACTTTGTTTTGAATATTGGCCTATTCTTCATAGCAATAAAGAACAGACTTGTCTGTTTTTTTCCCATTTTCCATCTTTTCTTTTTGGTTGCTCCTGCAGTAAACCCAGAATCCTGTGTTAATGACAGTACTATCTGCTCACTTAGTTTGTAAAAAACATACTGTACCACTTAAGATTTCCCAATTCAAGATTTCACTTTCTCCCATTCCCAAACACCTGTACCCTCAAATCAGGTTCAGAACATGTCCTCCGCCAAAACATCCCAGGAGATAGTGTCCAGTAGCAAAACTCCGTGAGCGTCTCTGTAATAATCCCCCAACAGCTATGGTAGTACGGGAGGGAAACCCTTGTTCATTACCATAGTGTCCAGTCTACAGCGACTAACTCCAGTTGTGACATCTGAAGGTCAACACAGTCAATACTTTTATGGCCATGGCCTTGATAGCCAGTGACATCCTAAGAAATCCTACTCCCAGATACCCATCCCGTTGCGTAACAGCTTCCATAAATATTAGAAAACTGCCCAAAATCCTCAGGTAAAGATATCCTAGAAGTTAGAGCAAAATTTGCTTTGATTTCTGACTGCAATAATTCCTAAGGTCTCCTGACTGCCTTGATGGACTCTGACGCAATGACAGTTCAGATCCTTTGGTTAGGAAAAGCTGCCCTTACAGATCACAAGTCGAAGTATCTGATGTTTGTGAACATTTGATCCAGGAGCATCCTTGCAGAAGGTCAGCAGCCCCAGCCATGGGAAGCCTGGAGATGGGAGGGGATAAACTTTGAGGTTACATTGAATGAGAGGGGAACAATACACACCCGCACAGCTCTGCCCTTAGGTCCTTCCCTTAACAGAAAAAGGAAGATAAACTGAGGAAGAGAGTATGGCTCCAGACAACCTTCTAGATCCAAACCTAAGAGCATAATCAGCATTTTTAATGCTAAAGCCTGTCACTCCTGTAGTCCATGAAATGAGAAAAGGAATTCTTACTTCCTTAAGGGCGACAGACATTAAGTAACCATAGGTGAGGATGTGGGAAGGAATGGGTTAGAAAAGTCTCATAATTTTTTTTTAGGCTACGTCTGCACCATGGGACTGAGCAGCAAGCCAAGGCTGTGTTGGCACTAAAGTCAAATGCGCATCATCCTCCTGTGGATTGTTTCACAGGAAGAAGCTTACACACCAGCCAGAGGGAGTCTTGGCCCACTCAGACAAACCCCTTGTCTAGTCAGGCGATCAGGACTGCAGGTTGTTCCACAGTGTACACCAGCCCCTGCAGGACATCCTGCAGCCATCGAGATGTAGCGATGAGTTCAGTAGGAACCAGCATTCCTTGATATATTGAAACACCCTCCAGCTACATCCAGGGAATATATGCCTCTGTTATTAATGAATGAGATCAATATCGCAGGTCCAGCATCAAAAGGGCTAGATACAGCTGCTAGCAGCAACAAACTGAAAAAAAAACAGGTTGTGAAAATGAATTTTCAGCTAGCTTTGTCTGCTCTTTGTTTTGATATTTTGGTGATGTTTACATGAATCCAAAAAGACATTATCAGGGCAAAGCAGCCACAGGTCAAGAATGAGCTACCAGTATACAATGGCCAACTTACCAGCCTCAGTTTGAAAAGCTTCAAAGATCCTTACCCCAGTGAACTACAATAGGATTGGTTTCAGCTGGATAAGAACTCCTAATGAAGGAAAAGTTTGCGGAAATTGAGCTCTCGCTTATGGTGCAACATCTCAGACACCTGGAGGAACCTAGCAGGAAATGTATGTCCCACAATAATACATGGATATTCATACTGGAATAAAGGAGAAATATGAAAAGAGAGAGCAATTAAGAAATGACAGTAAGAAATGAGCTGCAACCCATGGATGCTGGTAGTAAATCTAACTTCCTTCCACTTCCACTACCTACCTGATGAATGTTAGATGAATTCACCTCCAAAAGATTGCCTTTATTTCACAGAGCAGGAAAATATCAGCAAATATACCAAGCAAATAAATCTTCTTCCTAGTATTATAGCTTCCCGACCCTTTTCCCATTTTCTAAAATCATTTTATTTGTTGCTGTTTGGCTAAGTATTGCAAGTAGAGTGTTTTTCTGTAATTTTAAATTTACTCAAAGTCATAACCTGTGGCAGCTGAGTGTAGTTACGATTAATGCCCCAAATCTCTTCTGTTCAAGTTCCCATTCCATCTCATTCTGCAGTACCTGAGCACTCAGCACCATCTGTGGCCAGCTGCAGAAAGTACAAGCTTGAGTTCAAATAAACGAACAAAAATCCCCAGTATGAAATTCATAGGACTCAGAACAGATTAAGCTGTCATGCAGATTTATCACAAAAAGACCCCTACTTTTCTTGAACGTGAGAGGCACCTGGAAGTGAAAAATTTATGAAATCTGATTTAGTTGCCTAAAATATATTTCATAAAATTCTGTATTATGCATTATGCTTTTCAAATTGTGTTTTTCTTCTTCCTTGATCTAAGAAGCATTAAAACCCTGTTCTGTTTTACATGTGACTTCCTTTTGCAGGATGGTAATGCTTTCTGCCTTTAGATTAATCTTACTGCATTTAAGAGCTGCAGATTGATGGACTAGCCATGGAGAAGCTGTGAGGACGGAATCCCTAATGGGATCTGAACTCATATTTCCTGCTTGGTTCCCTCCATAATGAGCCAAACCAAAAGCGTATATCCAGAGACACATTTACAGAGAAAAGTACTGGATTTCTGCTTCTTTATCTGAATCAGTAAAAATGCCTCTCCCCATCCTCTCTTCTTATTTTCAAGCCTGTGTATTTCCCTCCCAAACTGAAGTGTAGATGTGCTTGGAGATAATACCTAGATTCTAGTTTCCTTGTTACTTCTGGCCTGAAATGTTGGGAAAAATCAAATTTAACCTATTCAGTTACATGAGACCTCTTTCAGGGTCAGAGTTTGAACAATACACAGGAAATAATATTAGATCAGAGTTGAAAAATGAGTCCCTGATCCCCCAAGTTACGTAAGTCATACACCCATCCCACACACACAGAGTTACATACATGTACGGAAAAACTTCAGTGTGGGTTAGATCAAGTCTTCATCTCCATAAATGATTGTATTCACATTTGTTTTTCTTCCCATGGTCTCAAATGCATTCTTAGCAACACAAAAACAATGACCTCTCATCCGTGAGTCTGTTTAAGTCTGAGGGTATATTTCACATTAAATTCTGATCCCTAACCAAAGATGACTCAAAAATTCATGCTGAAGTAAACTTAATGCAAGCTTTCTGTTCTTTCCTCATGCTGTGGTGCCACATTTAAAAGCATTTGAATGTTCTTCTTCCCATTGTGAACTGATAATCACATCATTGGTTTAAATGGTCCACCAAAAGGAGATTGTCTCATAAGGGAAATTTCAGATTTTACATTTATAAAGGCCTAAAAGGCAATTCAGAATAAAAGTATTATAATAACCTAAACAGTAGAGAATACCACATTAGATGATTTATTTCCCACCTATTTAAATTTGAATATACCATTTCCATGCTAAGCAGTTGGGCTTGAATTACCAATGAACCAATCATCTACTGCATTTTCACAGTCACAAAGACACATGAAAAACAATAAAAATAAACCTGAGTTTTCTTCACATTATTGTAGTAGTCCCCGCCAAACAAAAGACTTTACTTAAGAACTACAAGCTGAGAAAAGGTCATATATTTCCCAAGAATTTGCTCAGGTTCTTACCCTAATTCACTTCCAGTGTTTCCTCATTCTTGCATGTTCTCTTTCTGTTAAGGTGAAATGCAACTGACTTTCAGTAGCATAATTTGGCTGCAGAGAGCAAATTTAGACATGCAACATCTTCAAATACTTGAATTAAGTGAATTTAAAACTCAGTTTTCAGAAGAACTTACTTTGGAAACGATTATAATCAACTAGCTTTAATGCCATCTTGGAACCAAAATAATCAGAGGTCACTTGTGTCTCAGCCACGATAGGATCACATTCTTGCTTTCGTAGGCTGAGCCAGGACTCATTGCTTCCCTGCTTCATCCCACAGCTCCCTGTGGGGTGTGCTCACATCCTTCCCTCTCCCTCTGGTCCTGGCTCATCCAAGGGCTTCTGTGAATCCCCTATTCACCCTCCTCCGTATCTATCACCTTCCTCTGTGTGGTCCCACATTTCCTTCCTTTCCCAGTACTAGAATCTCTGTTCCCTATTCCTCTTTACCACTGTCCTCCTTTTAGATGCCAGGACTCCCACGCAACTCTTCCTTCATGTGCCCCATTTTCATTAATCTTCTTGCTGTGCAAAAGGTTTCCCCACATTCCCCTCCCCGTATTAGGGGCTTCCTGATCCCCCTTTCTTCCAGTTCCTCTTAGGTTGCTCCCAGGCATTGTGCAACTTCCCCAGGAGGAAGAGGGGAAGGGTGAGGTTGGGGGAAACAAATTTCAGAGAACATTAAGTTCTGTTCAGCTGAGGTTGCAATAGGTGAGAAGATGGGAAATGAGGAATGATCATGGTGTAGAAAGCCCTAGACTAGACTTCATGGGTGTCATTAATTAGAAGTTTGGTCTATGGTTCCTTGAATAAAACAGATGAAAACAAAAAAAAGGGGGGGCATCTAATTGTCTCCTTCACTTTCACTCCATCCTCATTTTTATTCCAACTTTGATCCCAAGTCAGTAGGGTTCTCTCTGTTATTGCCTAGAACCTGGCCTGAAATTTTTGTTCACGAGACACAATGATCAAAAGTTCATGTTCCAGAGAAAAGGTCCAATGCACCATCAAGTAATGTGCAATCTTGGTTGACCCAGTCGATAATTAAGGAAGTATTGATTTCAATGGCAGGTCCCAGACTAAAGACTAAACACATCTTTCTGAAGGCCTGCTTCAAAGAGAAAGGGAACGAGAGTATTAAAATAACCTATTCATTAACAGTAATTATCTCAGTTTGAGAAAGAAGGGCCTAAGAAAACAAATGCCAAAAAGCTTATCTTGAGGGGGTAGGGGGAAGTATTGCTGACTGTGTGTGTGGCACATCCCCATTCGATTGTCTTTTTGTGTCTCTTTATTGTATACAGATTTCACAATCTTAAGCCCCTGTAGGGCTGAGGACAGTAGATTAGTAATACACTTCCTGAAGTGTAGCTTGAAGGTGTATGTTAGACAGAAGAAAAGTTAGAAAAGAAGAATTAGCAGCAATACAGTAGCCAGCTGGAACTGCAGACCAGCATCAGGTAAAAACAACATAGGTATACAGAAATCCAAGCAGAATGCCTGCTTGTTTTTAAAAAGTACAGCAGCACCTTCAAGGACAGTAAATAGTTGGATTCTGAAGTTTATGCTTCATCTATGACTTATCTGACACTTCTTCAAAGCAATACAGTATCTCCTAACGCCGTACTGGGGCTCTGTCTCAGTAATAACTGCGGGAAATCTGACGCCTAAATCATCAGCATCACTTAAGGCTGGTATATCCTTTCCTTAGGGTATTTTTTAATTAGGCATTTTAAAGGCAAGATCTGAAGATAAAGCATGGAACATGGTGTCCTTCTCATCAGGTCCTCAATAGAGCTTATTCAGTAGATACGAAAATGTCTTGCAATACTTAAAAGAACTAGCAGCAAATTCTTGATATTGGGATACACTGATAGTTACCTAGCTGGTATTTATTGCCATAAGACCAGTGACTTCACTAAAAGATGGTTTGACCCGTATCCCCTTACATCAGGGCTTTGGATGTTTTTTAAGCGTAAGCTTTCATCTTAGAAATTAGCCTTTCACCAGGGAAATGGTAAGTGATGATGCAACAAGCTCTACCTTCATTAACATCGGTACAAATCTAGACTAAATTTGACTTAGTTTTTTAGATGTACAAATGTTTACAGATGAGATTGGTCCTTGTCTGTTTCATAGGGAAATAACCTAACAGATAGAAATTTTGCCTCTTATGACAATAGCAGAAAGGGAGAATGAATTTTTGGCATTTTCAGTTTTTCTCTTTTCTTCCCAGTTGTTCAATGCATATCAGAGTCAACACCACAAAAACAGAAACAAGATACTTACACTAATCATGAAGTCATGTGTGACCCTTACTAATGCCTCTTAGTAAGAGGCATCCTGTCATACAGGATATATATTCCACTGGCGTTTGACAGAGGGGAGCATGTTCCAGGAATGAAATCTTAAAGACTAACCAGATTTGTAATTGGTATAAATCATCAAAGCTCCACTGGCTTCAGTGCCTCTGCAGCTGAATGAAGATGGTGTTTAGCATCAGTGAAGACAATCTGTAGTTGTTATTTATGAAATCTTTGTATAAAATCTTAATATTAAATCATGAAACAATGGCAAGATACTAACTACAAGGCAGCAAAATTGAGATGTGAAAGGATAGCATGACAAAGGATAGACAGACAAATGTGTACAACAGATATAAATGTTTCAGAGCTAAAAAGCAAGTGCTACTCCCTTGATATTTCTTTTCTGTCAAAATATAATTAAAGAATAGCAAAAACGTGTTTCAGTAATGCATATAATTATATCTGCAGCTGTAGACATATTTGCTTGAAGTGATAAAAATAAAGGCATTCCCAGGTGCTAATGTTGACTAATCAATCTGTTATTAACAGATAACACACCCCCAAGTGAAAGAAAAGAGAAGCCCATTTTTCCAAATCAGTCAATGCATCAATCAAGGAGTCAGTCAAGAAAAATTAGGATCGCAGAAGCATTATATGTGTACCACAGGCCCTGAATTAATGTGAATTATTAGAATCAAAAAAAGTCTTCTATCCAAAAAAGTCAATACACCTCCAGCTACAGAAATCAAGAAAGGTAATATTGTTGACCACATTTCTTGAAAAGTTTGCATTATACCTTTTGCATATTATTCTTCAAAAAAGAGGGAGAAATTATGGTTTCAACATGCAGAACAGTTTCTTGATTCTTCTGTGGAGAGACAGCAACAAAATTTGCAGCTGTTCCTTGCCTGCCTGCTCCTTCCCAAAACACATGTCTTTCTAAGACATGCAAAAACTCCAAAAGATTCAGTGGAGGAAAGGTGCATTTTCACCTAAGCTGCCTGATCACACATTGTCACCCAAATTGATCCCCCCCTCTCAATCTTGACAGAAGAGTTTGTTTTACCATTGCTGTGCTTACCTCTAACAATAAGTGGAATCCATCCAAGAGGACAGAATGGGAAGAAGAATTTCCAATGCACAAATGAATACTTATTCATTGAATTTTTATGAAATAAAATGGAATATTTATGAAAATCATTGCAGATCCTGGCTCACCACTCAAAGTGTATGTTGCTTTGCCTTGCAAACACTGAGGATATGGAGGAGATGCCATTACAGACCTTTAGGGAAATCCTCTGCCTTCCACTGTTCTAAAACCTGGAGCTGAAATCACAGCTAGGAGCCCCAGTAAGACAGTTCAAAAGTCTATGCCAACTGGGAAGAGTCTGGGAAGTACAGTTCCTGCTCCCAGGATTACTTCTGGTTTATTGGTCTGTTTATTTTTGATCTCCTTGATTATCAATGTATTTTTTTTACACTATCCTGAGAATTTTCCTATCTCCTTCCCCAGAGCAAAGACAAAGTACAACCATTACTGCTCCTCCCATCAGCCATGTTTTAAAAGGAAAACAGCTAAGACTGTATTTTGTTGCCTAAGGGTAAGGGAAGCCAACTCTGTCAGTCTGTCTTGGCATATTCTGAGTTCACATATGGCATTAGGCCATTCAGGAGTAGGATTTCTGCTTACTATCTGGAAACAAGTGAGATGCTGGCCAGACCCTCTGCCTTGCAGCTCACATAGATCCTGCTCTGGAAATACAGCAACACAGCAATGCAGGCATCAGAGGGACTTCCAGGCCAGAACAGAAGGTACCAAGCTAGTCAAAGCGCTATTGACATTAGGGTGAAAACAGCAATCACAGTGGGAGCTCCTAAAAACCATCTAAGCCCTGCTTTAAATGTCAAAATCCTTCTCTAGATGTTTCCTTTCTCGCTCTATAGAAATCTTGCACTTGAGCAGTGTGCATGAAGATCTCCAAATTATCCCGGTGTTGTTTTTATCTCTTCTTCTCCTTTTAACATTTTGAACTGTCCCTCCAACTGCTCTACAGCTCTGGTTACCTCATTTATTATAAAACTGATGGGATGGTAGTATCAGAACATCAGCACGGCTTGCTGATCAGGCAAGCAGTCATTATCTCCCAGGGGAAGAAATACTGCTAATGGAACAAAAAATTCAGAAAATCCGAATTATTTTTGTTATCAAAAAAGGCAGGCAAATAAGCATGGATTACAGCTGATGCAAACATCACTTTTTTCTCTTTGGTTACTTGATTAGCTCCATTTTTAATTCATGTATAAATAAAGGGTCACCCTTCTAAAAAATGTTTTCTATTAGCTATGGAAATACTATGATTCAATGCTCTTCTCATAATAAATGTAATGCTCAGGGAGTCCTTTTTATGGATCAAGTTCAGCAAAGCCCTTAAACAAATGCTTACAGTGTATTGATGCTGTGTCCAAACAATGTCATTCATTTCCTGTTTTTTTCAAAATAGTCATTGGAATACCTACTTTAACAAAAACATTTCCAACACCTATACACCACAAACAAAACAAAGCCAAAAAAATCAATAAAGGATTTTTTTTTCTTGCTAATGAATAGTCATATTGGCAGACAGACTGGTCATAAACTCTGAGGGAAAAAGACCATCCTTCTGTTGTGCATTTCTGTCTGTCTGTGGAACATATCATGTTTAAATCCTGCTTTATGACTGGGTCTCTGAAATGCTATCATACTTACAGTAATAATAACAGTATTAGCAACTACCTGATACTTTCTCTTAAAGACATCACCTTCCACACATAGTGATGGTTGTGGTACCCTAGGAATGACCTAGGGGAAGCTCTTATACCACTGTATGTTAAGAAAACAAAGGAAATACACCTTCTCAGCAAATATACCTGAGTACTGCTCCACCAATCCTAACACAATCCTACACAAATGGAGAAAACTTTTTAATACTTCGCAACACATATACACACAGACACACACACTCCGTCGAGATGTCATGGAATGTGACCATAAAGCAAACAATTCCACTCTGCATCCCACTGTACTACATTTTACTGATTTCAGCTGCGGCAAGCAAGCTTTGGGAAGTACGGACTTGGAGAGTAAAGTGAGCATTCAAATGTTTGTAGATTAATCCAAAAACATTTTGCTAAATGTCTAAAGACTGATTAATGCCTTTGGGTTACTTTGTTTTATTTTAGTAATTTTTCTGGCTGGCTAACCAATGATGATAATCCTTCAACTGTATCAAACTGTCATGAGCAAGCAATGTTTCAATGCAAAAGAACAAACAATTAACAAAAAATGTTAACTGGGGTTTTTTATGTTAAATCTTTTTGCACTTTTGAAAAAGAAAATGGGGTAAAGAATTAGAAATCCAGGGTAGCTTGTTTTCCCATGAGTCAAAGGCATGAGCTCTTGTCTTTCCATGTCATCTTGCTATCAATAAGCTGTTGCTAGGATGTGAATGTTTCCATAGCAATAAGTGAACTCTTTGGCTTCACTAACAGCACTGATCTTCCCTCTCTGTCTCTTTCTCTCTCTTCCTCTCTCTCTTTCCTTTTCTGAGACTGTTTATTTTTTTCATACCCTCAGGACAAATATGGAAATGAAAATAGGACAAGATGGGCAAATTCTGCATCAGGTTAACACCTGTGAAGGCCTGAGGACTTCACTGTGACTTCAGGTAATGTTACCGAGAAGGGAATGTGGCCTTAGTCACAGTTTTAGGCTCCTTTCTTTTATTTCAGATTTCTAACACAGAACAGAGTACTACATCATGCTCAGAAAATGGCCTGAAATCTTAAGGGGAACAGTTTGTTCAGAGGAAGAGGATCTGAAGTGCCGGCACTCTCTTTCTTCTCCCGGGTTGTGTTGGTGCGGGAGTATTTGAGAATGCAGAGCGGCTTCTCCAGGTGCTGGCAGAGGCGAGGAGGCTGTGCTGCGATTGCCACCTGTTGGGTCTGAACCTGCAACTGCAGGGCCGGCAGCTGGGGCACCCCGGCTGCCTGGGCCGCCCTGGCTTGGGGCGAGCCAGGACCCCACACCTTTGCCAACACATCTGCATTGCCGCGGCACCTGGGTGCACTTAGCCCCAAGCCACCCAATAAGCAGCTGCCCATCATCCAGGATGACTGAAGGTCTGGTCAGTACAAGAACTCACACAAAAATCTGTGTCCTCTTGTTTTACCAAGAATAGTAATAATAATAGCAGTAATAATAATAATAGATAATTTATCTGTCTTAACTCCTTAACGTTCTTTTTAGCTCAGGTGATGAGAAGGTGCAATGTGGTTGTGGGCCTGCCAGCACACTAGGCTGACTGAACAAACGTACATACAAAGACCTCCACGCACCTTTCCCTGTTTTCTTCCTTTTCAAAAGTTTCAGAGTAATTGCTTGCCCCCCACTGTATCTACCTTTTTCTCAGCTGCTGAATGCCGCAGCAGCACACACCATGACTGCCTTTCTCAGCCCAGGAGTCTTTGTGTTTCCTCTGTTCTGTGGGGAGGCTTTTACCATTGTAGCATTCAGAGTAACTTGGATTTCCACTTGGTTGTCAGGTACCTATTTTTGCTTGACAAGTTACTCTAATAAACAAACATTAAATCAGTAGTGGGTGAAAAAAAAACATGCAGTTCCCTTACTTTATTTCTCCTCCTCTCTTTTTTACTGAAGGACAAATCTCAGATAGAAATTTGCGTGCTGAAAAGTCTCCCAAACAGCATACCAGACCCTCCTGATGTTAAGGAGACAACGGGCATTAGGCCAGAGCTCTCACTTCTAAGTCTCTCTTCTTGCTATTTCTTCTTCAAACAACCAACCAAAAAAAAAAAGGAGACAGGGAGAAAAATAACAAAAGAAGAAACTGAAGTGCCCCTTCTTGATGTGCCGTTCAGTGTCTGGAGCATGCTGGGAGCAGCAAGCACCACAGCTAGGTGGATCTAACCCCCAGCCTCATGCCTGCGTTGCCAAGAGCCTTTGGGCTGTCTTGGATGCTCCTTGCAGTCCACCCAGCTGCTCAGTCATTATCTTCAGCCTGTCAGACTAGTCACCCTAGGTTGAATTTTGGATATTTAGTAGCCAGAGGGCAAAGCCAGAAGGAAGAAGAGGGTATACAGTGAAGGAAAAACGATGCACAAAAGGTAGAAATTTTATAGAAAAAAAGAAATAAAGAAATTTTGATGCAGCGTGTATGAAGTTCTAGATAAGGCAATGAAGAAAATCCTGATCTGAATTTGATTCTTTGCCTGCTTTCCTTAGATGATTTTCTAGAAAACAGTAAGTGACAGTAAATTCCAGCAAGTATTAGTGACCATAGTCCTTGTGGTGGTGGTGTTCAGTGGCAATGCAATGATTAGCCCTCTCCATGGAATGAGACCATGGAACTCATAAAATATTTACAGTGACAAGAATCTTGGGTTTAGAACTGATCTAGTTCATCAAACGTGAAAGGCACATTTATTCTGTTTTTCTTATTTACGGGAAAATACAATTACATATCCCAGTTTATGAGCTCTTTACATCCTGTCCCTTCTGCCTTACAATATTTGGGTTGAACTGTGTGCTAGACTGTCAAGTACACTCAGCACCTTTTTTTCCCTTAAGAACAACACATAAATATTTTTGACATTAAGCACTTTGTGTGTTTGTTTGCCAAGTGGCTTTGACAGATCTCCCTGATAATGAGGCAACATTTTTCTTTAAATTACTCTATTTTCTAGACACCCACCATAGGCACAGAGACTTTGCTACAACAAAAATGTATTTATGGAGCTACATTTTTTAAATATTAATGATACGCTACTGCCTTTTATCCTTTGGCTGGTCCATTGTTTTCTGCAATCAGTTTTTACACTCAGCTAGAACACCCCCAGTGAGAGGATCATCAGAGTCAAAAAGAGTCTGAGCTCTAGTCTGAAACTTCAGTACCAACAAATTTATAACCATTGCCTTCCCTCACTTTGACAAGTTTGCCTTTCGTGCACATTGGAAGTTAAGGTGTTTTTCAGTGCTTCTTCCTGAGATGCCTATTAATCAAAAGTATATCAGCCTCTGACTCGTGTCTACCTGAAGTGTTTATAACCCTAAAAATATTGTTGCTCAAGCTGTAAAGTTAGCATAAGGCCTGTGACCTGTTACTAGCAATGGCAATACTGTTCTTCCTGGGCCACTCATCAACACCATTAATTGGCAATAAGACTGTCTATTGCAACAAATGTCACTTGGGGATGCTGATTTATGCCAGCTAGGGGATGGATGTACTTTGTAGCTGACAATGAACCCAGTGCTGGTAGGGTAAGTTATAGGATGGCAAGATACACATGTGGATCTAACCATGTTGCTGAAAAGCTGGAAAGTGAAACTGTTCCTTGCATGGGCAACTCGTGAGGATGCAAGATAAAAGCAGAACACTCGGAGCTGCCTTTAGCTGTGCTAGATGGATTCAAACTGTCACAAGGATTCAGAGCCTTTAAATTACTTAGCAAAACTTTGCCATTTATCCACTTTCAGACAATTTGCTTTAAATAAAAAGTGCATCAAAATGACACGTGGCATAACTTACGCTCAAAGCTAGCCATTCGCAGTGTAAATGAAGATAAACTACATGCTATACTCTGGTCCAAAATCTGCACAGGTCAATGGGAATCTTGCAATGGACCTCAGTGGGCACTGGAATTCCTTTACAACAGAATGAGAAATAGAGAAGGTAGGAAGACGCACTAGCAAAAGATATCCTTTTGAAAGGAATAAAGCAAAGGCTTACTTTAATTTGTTAAGCACCAACTCTGCATGAAACTCAAAAGCAAAAGCATCAGTGTGCCTCTCAGATCTCCTTTCTTTCTATCAGTGTAGTGATCTTCAGAAGGTAACAGGTACCTCTCCACTGCAGCGCAGAGATGTGCAAGCCCCTCTGGGTCCTGAGCTAACTTCATACCTGCATTCATGAAAGCTACTGGGCAGAGAGTTGGGAGAATTGAAGGCTGTTATCCTAGACCAGAGAGACCAAGTGAACAGCATAGTAGTCACCCTGCACTGTTGCTATGGGCTGCACTGCTCCAATACCCAAACAGGCTAGTTTAAAGCAAACTTGATGGGTCATCTCAGCTGCCATGCCACCACAGCGTAAAAACATGTTGGCTTTCCATTGGATCTTATGGTTCTCATTCTTCATGCCTTGAATGCAGTGCTAAAACCTCTCCTTGTGATCTGAGAGAACATGTCCACAAAATAGGCTGGAAGTACAAACACGCTCTTTTCCTTCCAGCTCCCTCAGGCCCCTGCTAAAAATTTCTCTCCTTAGTACTGTCTAGTAGCAATGTCACTAAGGAGAGAGGGGGGGGAAATATATGTGATTTAAAAATTAGTATAGCGCAAATTAATTTGAATCAATAAACATTGCAATTACCCAAGTGCAAACTTGTAGGCTTTGCACAGTGCCACTATGAGGAAACTCAAGGTTTCTGCCAAAGGAGATCATCTCAGTGATGAAGAATAAATGGAGGCAATATCTGATCTACTTGAAATGTACTCAGTGAGCAGAATTACAGAGTTTCCACCAAGTGAGAGTTTGTAAAGATTCTGAAAGGGAACATTAAAGTTCCTAGCTTGCTTAAATGCATGTTCCTATATGTTATAGTGTTCAGATTCACCTACATAATTATAAATTCCCTTAATTTGTTACTTTTGATTTGCTACTAGTTAATTACAACAGCCTTAAAATATCTTTAACATATATATCATCTTAAACTATCAAGATATGTTTTCAACCTGAACTCCATTTAAATGAAGTTTTTGTCTGTGGATAGATCAGAAAAGCATTCACAGTACTCTTATTTGGTGGTGAAATAATGCCATTGAAATGAACTGAGACAAGCTTGTGTAAAAAAATGGAATACTACTACATAAATCTACACAAAACATCTTTATATCCTACATTATTTTCAGCATTTATTTGCTCTTCTCACATATTTTACTTGCTTCAATCAAGCTGGTTTACTCAAGATGAAACTAATATTCTCTTATTACCAAGCAGCCTGATGTGCATTTATTTGCCTTCTAGATGTTTACCACTTATCTGTTTCAGTTTCTTGATATAGGGCTGTCATGGCATAAATATCGTCCTTTTATCTACATTCAGGGAGTTTTATGCCTTGCATACACTCAAGACAGCTCACTTTTTATTTCTGTTCCTACTAATAGAGCTTGCTTTCTTTGACAGTTTTCTTCTCAAAGCATCTTTATTTCCCCTGCAAGAAATGTAAGGCAATATCTAATTTGGAAATGTGGCATATCAGGGCATCTGGATTGCAGTTTAAGTTGAACAAGAACCAGCATCTACCCTGATTAAACATCTGCTAAAAGAAACAGATCTCAGCCCTGTCAGAGCCACTTGGCTCTTGCTCACATTTGAAAACCATATTATCAGGGATGAAAGGAGGAGTTAATTTCTAGGGGACCCAGTACCACCTTCTCGTATTACTTTGGCAGCACTACAAAGGTGATCACATGCCATCAGGACTTTGTATTACCCACAGAGTCAACAGAAAATGGAGACGGACGCTTGCTGGGGGCCCCCAGCTGTCATGACGAATTCCCTCCGAGCCAGCAAGGCTGGCCGGGTGGCCCAATGCTGACAGAGATCCCTGATAAGCAGGAGGACTGGCTAGGCATAGGCAACATTAGGAGTTCTCCAAAGCAACACGGCCATAGCCCAGCAATGGCCATAGCTCGAATACCTGCGCTACCCATGCTAGAGCCCTGGAAAGCCAGGCTGGCTGCTGGTGAGGGAGACGAACAGAGATGAAGGGGAAGGACAGAGTGGGCACCACGTGTCCTTCCGTTCCCCTCGCCTCCCTTGGCTGCCTAAGGCTTTGCCTTCCTTCCCCTCTTCTCTTCTGCGTTGCCATGCCCTTTTTTCCTCCCTACATCCCTGTCTCAGGAGAGGAGCTGCTAAACCTAAGCCTGGGTGTGCTCCCTACCCACTTGGGCTGCAGTATCTTGCCTACATCTGCTCTGCAAACAAACTTACACTAACCGAGTGTTTTGGTCCAAACTCTTCAGAATGGAGTATTATTCCTGGCAAAATACTTACATTCTCGTAAGAATGTAGAGCAGATACAGACTTTTCCCAGACATCATTTCCCTGCTAGCACCTGCAGTTATATCACAGAATGCCTCTCATAACCTGATGGACTGCCAATCGTAACACTGCCTAGAGTTTTGATCCTTTTACTGCTCTTGGAAAATGTTTCCAGAACCTTATTATTCTAAGTAGAAACCTTCTCCTACTATTGAGCCAATTAATGGTTAATTCACACTCACTAGCTCTGCTAACCATCTGCTTTAACTTAGTTATTTTTCCTACAGCAGTTTGCCTCACACCATGCATTCTAAGGCTGCAACCATGCCCTCTCTCAGCTCTCATTTTGTCAGTCTCAATGTGCCAGGCTCTTCTAATGCCTTCTCATAAAGTGGCTTCTCTTACTGTCCTCCTCATCCCAGTAGCCCTTCTCAGCACTGGCCTGAGGTCTTTTCTGAACATCGTGGAGCCAATCTGAATGCAGAATTCCCAAGGAATTCCACAGTGCCTTTCATGACTGAACATTTCCCATCTGTCCTGGTAACTTTTAATCTGAGACCTCACAGAACAGCAAATGGGTTTTGCTAATGCAGCACATTTTCAGTTCATATTCGCCCTATGACCAAGCAGTACAGCTGGGTCTTTATCTTGTTCTGTAATTTCCAAGTGATGAATTCCAAGCTTATCATAGAAGCCTTTTTATTAGTCCCCAAATTCATGACACTGTATTCAGTATAATTAAATTGCATCTTATTTCGAGTACTCTAGTCTTTAGGGTCATCCAAAATTCTCTGTATGATATTCTGTTTCTTCTTTGTGCTGTGCTCCATTCTGTATCTTCAGTAAATTTCAATAGTTTTCCACTTCATATGCATCATTTGCCCTTTTCGGAAATGTCGTTCCATAAGATATATCAATGGGAATGATTCAGACTTTGTTTTCTCTGAAACAAGTAAAGGTTGGAATTAATCTTAATCCATATCTTGTTCTCCTCTTCCCTTTGAATTATTTATACTCACTAGTACAAAATGGTTGATTATGGGGAATTTCACTGGTTCTGCTATTCTGTAGAGCTATTTAAAATGCAATACTCTTTATCTGGGGAAATAAGACAGTGGATCTGTTCAATGACTGGAATACAGATATACCTAAGTCTACCCTCTGCTCTGCTGTTGACCTTCCATGTGACCTCAGGCAAGGAGTTCAATCACTGGAGATTTAAGAAAAGCACAGACACACATTGGTCAGGAGTGAATTTTGCATATTTAATTCTGCCTCAGGGCTAGGGATGAACGAAATATGTTCATAAGGTTCCTTCCAGCCTTATGATTCTGTAAAGCAAATCTACTTTGCTTCATATTCACTTTTCATTCCACCCAGGTCTTAATCACTCTATCTACCTATAAATTTTAATGGATCAGCAACTATTGCTTACCCTGTGTTGGTACAGTGTCTCCCATAGAGACTTAAACGAGGCTTTTAGGCCCTACAGTTAAGAGAAAGTTTTTCACCAGCTCTAGTAAAGTTAACGTAGTTTCTACAGTTAACATACAGTTAATATAGTGTAAGGTCAGCAAACAGGTATTTCCATGGACTACAGTATAATACTATATACAATACTGTAACATTTCAGAGAGTTTGAAGTTTCGATTCACTTAATCAATCATAGGTATTGGCTTATCTACAGTTACTTGGGTAGTAATTATGTTTCTCTCATAGCAGTTCAATGAAAAAACCTCTTTGTATGGTGCAAGTTCTCACTTTGAAAGAGATCTTGTCTAGATAGTATTGGTAAGTCTGGGTCTTTTTTATTGTATGTTTGGTTATTATTGTGGGAGGCAGCTCTTGCCTTTTTATCTGATTTGTTATTGTTTGCAAATTGCTTAGTGAATGTAACCTCTGGGAAGAGAATATTAAAGATGAATTGGGAGCCAAGACAGAATATTGCAAAGATTGTGGCTTGGTAGATTAGCTTAGCAGGCTTTGAGCGTTCATATTAAAGTACAGAGTCCTGGGTTCCCATCCCTGGTTTACAGACCATTTATGTATTTTATTCAATGACTGCTTGATGTAAAATACCCAAGTGATTATTGAGACAGGAGCCCCAAGATTTTTATCTCCCAGATGAACATCCTAAACATGTGGCTAAAGAATCAGACCTTTTCTTTTACCTTCTCTCACAACTACCCTCAAATCTTTTGTGAACAATGTTATGACTGTAACAGCAGAGCCTGAGCACATTTTCATAAGACAAGAGCAGGATCCTTGGAGAAGGAAAATAAGTACTCCCATTTTCTGGGAGAAGTGGGTAGAGTTCCCAGGACTCTGCATACATGTTGTAACCAGCGAGTTATGGTTTAGTAAGGGGACGTCTGCTCAGAAAAAAAGTAATAGTCTCTGCAATGTCGCCTGCCATCTGGTAAGCATGCTCCGAAATTGCCCACAAGACCAAAACCCTCAATCTGGATAAGTAGAGGAACACTTCCATGATATCTCACATGGGCTCCCTTTACTTTGCAGTAAAATGAAGATGTCACACTGTCAGTGACAGCACATCAGCTGAGGGAAAAGCTCAGGTAGCTGTCAGAGGAGGTAGCTGAAATGAACTTCTAGTCAATGCTAAAGTCCAATGTAAGCCTTAATTTAGGTGCCTATAATCTGTTCACATATCTTGCCATAACCTAGCATTTCTACAATATATATACCACCATGGAATTTCATCTCTGAATGCACAGCAGCTGGCCACAGTGGCTTGCAAGCCTCCCTTTCCCATTTTCAGTATGTCACAGCCATTGAAGAAAATTGAACTTACAAATGTTTCACAGAAATTACACATGGAATAACCTTCTTTAATTTCTTTCCTTATTTAATTTCTGCTAGATTAAGCAAATGCTGAACACTGACTTTCCACTTGTCACAAACATCAGCTTTCTCTGCACTTGCCAAAAATTCAGATTGATTTCCTTCAATCTACATTCTTTTTTTCCAAAAAAATTGCAAACATATAAAGCCCATGGAAAGCTGATTACATTTCTAACTAGCCATCGAAGAGTGTATTAGTAGTCAATACTTACTTACAGTTCAATCAGTAAGCAGACAGAAGTTTGACCTCAGAGGGAATTACTTGCACAGAAGAAATGCAAAACTGGATCTTCTTATTGATTCATTTCTACTGTTTGTTTAAACCCCAACAGCCAGATTTCAGTAGGCCTCCCTAATTATTCCAATGATATTTGGGACACATCTGTTTTGCAAACATAAATCAAGACTTTACAGTCACAAATGTTCATTTTTGCATTGATAGCCCATGTAAACAGGCAGTCATCATCAGAGCTGAGCATATGTCCCTTTTTGGGGAAGCTCTCAATTGTATCTTCTTTCTTACAATGCTGTCACTTAGCAAAGTCCATACCCTAAAGTAATCTTAACCACTGTTTATGATATTAAAATGTAAAAACTCAAGATAAATAGCTCTGTGAAAGCAAAGTAGAAAGTATTTACTACTTTATATTAGGTCAGTAAAATATCCCTTTCAGATAACTATGTGCACTTATGAACAAAATTATAAGAAACAGACAACAGATATTTAGCTGATGAAGTTTGATACCTGGAAGGGTGATACAAAATAAACTTGTTTCTCATTCAGACTTGGTTATGAACAAGAATAAACTAGAAATTATAGAAAACAGGGATCAAAATGGCTGAATAAAGCAAAAAATGATTTAGGAAAAAATGACCCTACAAATGCAGGGTCATCTAATCCATGCCTCCCTAATCAGGATTAGTTGCTGATGAGTGATGGATGGGCCCCTCTCTAACTTTTTTAAAACCCTCCAGTGCTAAAGATCCCATTAGCTCCCTAGGCAAGGTGTAGCTGTCCCAAAGGAAGATCCTCCATAGGAGGGCAGGAGAAGCAGCCCAGGCAGGGTGCATTCCTGGGAGCAATGTCTTGCCTGTGACACAGCGGTCCCCAAAGCATTAGCCAGGGCAATGGCCCATTGTATCACCTCAGCTTCAAGTTAAACCTCAAAGATTAGGTTTACACTTGGATTGCTAAGCTTCTGACAGGTTCTGCACTTAAAAAAGAGCTCAGCTATTATAGTATAAAACAAATCCATCAAATATGACATAGCATTTTTAGGACAAAACCAAACCTCCTCCTTTAGCCTTTTGACCCTTGTGTTTGACTGAAGCTTACAGATCAGGGAAGGTTGAAACAAGAGTCTCATCATATTGAGGCAAAGAACTTATCTGACATCAGTTAGTCCAAAGGTTCAGGCTACTAAAATGACTGAGTGATAGAGGTGAATTGAAAAATGTTCCTTTCCTCTAACAGCTGGAAGCCTACCTGGATAAACTTCAGGGACTGAGGAACATATAGACACAATCTATAGCTGTGAGACTTGAGAAAAAGAAGGGCTTGATGTAATTATAACCCTGAAAGGAGTCACTCCACTACAGTTGTTTCTAGCTACTTGAAAATGCACTGAATAGCATTTGAAATGCATGTCATTTGTGGTTATGTGGATACTAAGTGAAAACAGAAATAAATGCGAGAAGAAAAAAAATAACTATTTAAAGTCAGAAGTAAAGACTTCATTAAAGAACACTAATCTTGTTAGGGCAGAAAATTTTGCCTAAAATCAGAGGACAAGTTATAAGGAGTTTCTGGAGCATCTGTAGATGGGAAATTCAGCGTGTACACAAACTCAGTGCCAGAGGAACACCACCTTGGCAAGGTACCATTCTTTTATTATCTTAATCACTAATATAAAATCATTTTAATCTATATAAAGTGACTGGATACCATTTTAGCTAAATAAGGTTTCATACATATATACATATATATACATATATAGAGAGAGTATCCTTTCCAGTCAAGCTAGTTCTTTCATTTTTTGTGTCTGTGGAAATCCCTAACTCATCTCTTTCTCACACCTCAGTGTTTTCCAGTCATCTAATTTTCAACTAGCTTAACTAAAGCTTCACTGACTTAAGCAGCTTGAAACAGTTATTCATACATGCTAAATTGCTATTCATAACCTATTCTTTCTCTAGTGGTTGTCATGTATTATTTCCTATATTATCTGACAGTAAATACTACAGTTAGGCCTATTAAAAGAATTGGTTTAAAAGCCTAATACAACTACCTAAAGAAAGTGCCTATTTTATTGGTTTTTAGAACCAGTCCTGAATTTTAACTGACCTAAAGCATGTAATTAAAACAGGAGGTGAATGTATGATACTTCTCTGGCTGAACTGCAAATAAAGTATTTGTTTACTAAGGTCACAGCTTTCTTAGCATTCATTCAGCATATCTACAGATCTGATTTGCTCATCCAAACACGGGTGTGATTCAGATAACACCAAAAATTAATCCACTACTGGGTTTTTGCTCATGTAGTAAACAGCACTCTTCTCCTGAGGAGAAACCCAATGAGGTAAAACGAGCAGTTCTAAGCAAGCATCTCTCAAGCTATGACATGGAGGCAAGGGGCAGGGGAGGGGGAGAAGTCATTAATTTTGTTCCTAAAAAAGCTTGTCTTCACCTTTTTTGCAATTATTTTCTCTTCCTAAAATATTTTTTTTTAAATGTCAAGACCCTGCTCCTTCCCATGCCTTACTCCCTCCAGTTTTCTCAGTGGAACAGTAGATGGGGACATCCCTAGGAAATTCATCCAGTTTTGACACAGCAAAGGACAATGCCACAGAGCTGAGCAAAGAGTAGGTGCAGCTTTAGAAAACAAACATAACTATTTCCCTGACTGCATAAATTATGAACAGGAAAAATGCATTTCCACTTCAGGAAGTATTATGATGTAGTATAAGATGTATGCACAAAGTATTCTGAGGCAAATTAGATGGCTGGGGTGTTCGTTTGCATGCCAGCACTCAGGAAACTCCTCCATCCTGCAGCCCTCACCCAGCGGTACTCAAGTCTGAGATGTGGGAATCAGTTTGAAAGGTGTGAGTATCCTCCCAGCCTCTACATTCTAGTCTGAGCACTTTTAAAGCCAAAACTGTGCAAGCGAATACACTTTATCTGCATCTGCAGTGCTGCCCATTTATACTCGCTGACACTGAAACCCTGAATAGAGAATGATTCTTTACAGATTCATCCGTTTCAAGAAGAACACCCTATAGTGCTGTCCTGCAGCACTGGGAAAAGCTTTTCCCAACTGCTGTAGACCTGACCAAAGATGACGCTAGTCTCATGCAAACCAGAGCCACAGCAGAAAAGCCAAGCGCTGGCATCATTCCAGTAGCAACTATTTAAGTTCAGATTTGACAGTGGCATTAAGTTTGACATCAGATTAATCAGAAAGCCAATTAGACATCAGCAAGTTACTGTCAAGAATGTGTATGCAGCATATGGCAAACAATGGCAAAAAGCCAGAATATCATATAAGAAGAAAGATGAACTGCTGTAAAAAAGTCTGCATATTTTTGCGTTATATCTTTGAAAATCATTGAATGCTATCTTTAATTATATTGGCTACTTGCAATCATGATGCATTGGTAGAGGAAGAAAGAATGACATTTGGGAATATTGAATTATACACAGACAAGGGTTAATGTATTTCAGAGAAAAGAGGACTAAATCCAAAATGCCTATAATTCAATTCTGTTGTTATTTACAGGTGACAGTGGATTTCTGATGAATATTGAAGACTAAAGATAGGTGAAAACTGTTTTCAGACAGCATAAAATAGCACTACCACATACTATACCAATTTTCTATGAAAAAAAAATGCAAGGATATAAACAGGAGCCAGGGAAGGCTCACCGACAGCTGCTCCTGGATTTTTATAGCTCATTATTACAACATTTACAATAATAATACTTCCACCTAGAAAAAAAGGTGGTTGAGGAATAAGTAATCTAAATATTCATAACTGGCACTGAAACAGAGACTAGAGAATGATTCTTCACAATTTCTTTTAATACAAAAAGTAGAACATTAGTAGAAACTAGCGTGTACCAGGTTCAAAATAAACAAATGGATGTATTTCTCATATAATGGATTGTTAAATCACTTACTACTGAATGCCATGAATGCTAAGAGGCTACATAGGTTCAAAGGGGATTGGATGAATTCCGAGAAGAAAATCAATATTAAATGCAAAGATAACCTTTCTCTCTCAGGGAGTCCCTGAAGAGAAAAACAGACGAAGCCAGAAAAGAATCTGAGCCAGCACTGCTATCAATATCAGAGTCAGGGTTCAGGCTAAGTTTTTGATATTCTTATCCTATATGTAATTTAGTTAACCATAAATGCTATTCTGGCTTTCCCAATTAAGCACATACAGTCTTGATCCTTCAAAGTACTGAGTTCTGCAGAAAGATATTAGCATGTGATTAAATTCAGCATCTGCTTAACATTGCATTCAGTGAAACTACTGATATTGTGGTGGTCTGATTCACGGACTCCGATGTGCTGGATCAGAATCAACTTTATTCAAGCAAGCAAGCCCTTTATATAAGCTCTAGCCCGGATCGGTACTTTCCCGAAGGTCAAGTTCCCATCATCACTCCTTTTCATCCCGTGCGGCTACTACCTTATACACATACTGCTATTTATTCCTCCCAAGGCTTTTGGCTCCTTAACTCTATCTTGTCCAATCCCTCACTGTCTGCCCCTACAGATATGATTTACTTTAAATATATATTTAAGGACAGCACTCCGATACTGAAAGCGCTCTAGAGTATCCTGCATGTGGCTGCAACGACACAAGTCTTCCTGAAGACACAACAGGAGGCTAGGGGGACACTATATAGGGTATCTTAAACTGCAATAAATGCCAATGATTAGGCAACTGAATTTCTCCCTGTCTAGACTCGCCACGGAGAAAGGCTAGAATATTTCAGGAGTGAGCCCTCTAACTCAAGTTCAGCAGCCCACACTTCACAAATCTTTTAAGCAGATAACTCTTTATAGTTAAATGTATGCTAAATTCTGCTGCCTTGGGACACAGAGAAGGTATCCTCTGTCCTAATGTATTCCTAAAAGCCAGAGGAGAAGGGACCTTCTCGATCTGCTCTAGAGAAGGGCATAAACTTGGAGATTTTGTTCACTTGGTTAATTAATGTTGTTCCAGTCCTTTGAATGTTATGGGAAAAGCAACAGAGACTGTTGAACACTGAGAAATACAATTATGCAGAGTGAGACCACTCCACGCACAGAATCAACATGGTGAATGTCACAGAGATGGAGGGAGAGAGTCAAAAGACCTTAGTAACTAAACTAGCAGTTCTGAAAATACTAAAACTTTCCACGGTGTCCCATTACCTTGGGGCAAACTGGTTTCAACTTTTCATTTTAAAATTACATGAGATAATTTACTAATAATAAAACATAGAACAAAAAAAGGAACGTCTTTTGAAAATAAAACCATTCACTCTGTGAAATTACTTTTGTCTAGAAATCCTTTCTCAGCAAATTTAAAAATATCAGATTTCATAGATAATTGGAATGAAGGCAGATTTCAAAAACCGTAAAAGAAAGAATTTTTACTCTGTTTGTCTCAGAAAGGAATTCTTCACGGACTTGGGAAATCTACATGGAACTAGGTAACATTAGGAGACAGAATACGATGCAAGTGAAAGTAAATTAATGCTATTTGAACTATGAGGCGATTTAAAATTGAACTGCCTTTTAGCTGTTGGACATGTAAATTACATCCTAACCAGTTTTGCTTGGACATAAGTAGAAAAGGTAGTGTAAACAAAAGTAAATATTATGGCCAAAGCTAACCCAGAAGGCCAGACAGAGGAGGCAGCTTCTGCTCTCTTCTTGTGGAGTTGTTCAGGACATACCTTAGCTATATCGGAATAGGCCACTTGTTTTCTCATGTCCCCAGTTTCAGCTGGTAATATTGACCCCGACTTCCTTTACAGTGTCCTCCCAGACACAGATTTCAATGGAAGGCGAAAGAGTTGATCTTTTTTTTTTCCCTCTGGAAGACCATATAAGGAAAGTCACATGTTGCATACATGATATGTCTTTCCAAAGGTAGGCCTTTCTCCTCTTCCTCCTTCCCCCTCTCTAGCACTACTCCTAGTGCTAGAAATAAACCTCACAAATTTGCTGGACTTTACTGGAGTTGGAAGTTAAGGGGAAAAAAGAAATATAAGTCCATCTTTATATCAAAGAACATCTTAAAAAGTGATTGTTGCTGATACCCATGTCTATGCATCTTTAAACAACGTTTTGGGACTATTTTAAAGAAAAACGCTACTCCTTTTAAAAAATGGATGGCTTCCAGCTGCAGGGCACAGATCTGTTTCCTAGGACACATGGAATTCTGCAAGTTTTTGGGAACGATGCCTCAAACCCTCTGCCACACAAATATCCACTATGTGGAATGAGCAGATCCTTTAAAAAGGACGGTACCAGGTTGTTTTAATAGCACCCTTCTGGCTTATAGAAATTGAAGTCTCTAGTGCTGCATAAAGCTACTCCAATATTTGTCAATCCCCAAACAGAAGCTCAAATCAGTAAGAAAAAAAATCAAGGTATTTATAATGAGAAGGTACTGAAAATGAAATCCACTAAATCTGATGGCAGCTAAGGTGTTTAATACATTTAGGTTTACTTTTTAGTGCCACTTACAGAAAAGAAAGCCTGAGGAAAATGTAGGGCAACATGTACCAACCTAGGAATCAGCCCTGGCACATCCCAGGTGTACCTGTGAGAAGAGGTAGGTGATATAGTGGGCACCCCAGCCTCCAGTGAGGGTTAAGCAGTGAGGGTATCTGAGTGCACGTTGCTATACCCAGCAGCTCCTCACTAGATTGGGAGCGTGACCATCCCCAGGTCAGGGTCCAACACCTTTGTACATGTGCTGCGATCTGGAAGCAGAAGCGAGGAGCAGCAAATAACTCCTTTCTTCAGCACAACTTCACAAGGGACACCAAGTTAACTGCTCTTTTCTCCCTCGCTCCTTTCTCAGCCCCACACAAAGAGACTGAAACCACTTCCTCAGTTGTTTTACCTTATCTGCATCCCTTTCCCTCCCCCTAAGCTTCTGACAACAAGCACCAGAGTATCACAAAGAAAGAAGTTGTTACCCTATTATACCACAAACTTACAGGAAAATCTAAGCTAAATATAAAATGAATTCTAGAGCATACAGGATCAGCTGTCTTGAAAAGGTACAAATCCATTTGTTTCTACCAATATACCTGTGTACACACGGTAGTGCAAAAAGATCTGGTCCTTACAATGCCATCGAAAGAGATGGATAAACATAAGTCTAAACTTTGCCACCTCAGCCCTGAAAACCTCATGTAAAAAGACAAGCAACCTGGAGCTAAGGGACATGATTAAGGTAATACAGAATGGCCAAAATGATTTCAGCTTCTCCCAGGGCAATATGGGACATGGCATGGTCTCACGGGCAAGCTGTCACATGGGGTTTAATGAAACTGAAGTGTCCATTCATTTTACTTATACCTGGACACTCAACAGGGGCACCTGTGTTAGGGACTTCAATGTCCAGCACAACGTACTGTGGACACAGTCAATGGAGAGACAGGCATTTCCTTAGGTGGGAGAAATCCCTCTCACACAAAATTCAATGTACTTCCAGCTCTACCACTAACTGATATTTCTCCCCACTGTAGCTCTGTTTTCTGTCCCTCTTGTACACTCTGCAAAACTGGGACACTTTTTTCAATGCCTGGCAGAATGCAAATCTTATTGCAGCTGGGCTGGGATAACAACAAGTGCAAAAAGAAAAATGATACTGTAAGTTGATGCACTCTTATGATATGCCAGTACAAAGTAAAACTCTCTTAGCAGGACCTGGAAGGGAAGAAATAACCTCAGTGTCCTGAGTTATTTATTAGAATCAGATCCTCAGCTGCTGTTAACTCTTCTGTATTATAGCCCTTCTTATGCATTTGCTTAGATTTTATTTTGCACCTGTGCTGTAGCCTCGAATTGTATTTGATGCTACAATGTTCTCCTGGGTGCTTGCATTTCGAGAGCTCCATCAGAAAGGCCACCTGACTGATCAAGTGGGCTATTGGAAAAAATGAATCACTGGGTGCTCTGAAACCAGTTTCACCATACTCATATAGAAAAGGCCTTTACTCATTCGAAGAGGGCAGCCTGACTTCAGCCTTTCTTCTGTGCAAATGATTCATTCCAGCACTAATGAAACTTCAAGGTTTTGGCAATCCATCCTCCCACAATTCGCCATACCGAAGGGCAAACTCAGAGTGATGATCTGAACTCTCAGATTCATTCTCTAATTACTGTGCTTACTCTACTTGACCTCAGAAGTGGTGCAAAGCCTGGAGAGATGGTCATGTCTGGCAGGCGAAATCTTCACACTGGCAGGATCATGGTTCCTGCCTTTTAGACTTCATTGCTTTTATGCTCATTTTCACACTGACTTTGTAGGTTCTTTCAAGTTGCAGGACTGAGAATTCTTCAGATCTTCATATGAATGAATTCTTGAACAATGATTTGTCACTCGACCTTCAACTATGAGAGATTTCAATGAGCAAAAATTCTCACATTCCCTTATACTATATTCGATTAGTACCACTGCACAAGTTCAAGTGGCCTTCTAACCAAAAAAGGAAACTTTTATCCAAGAGTAACTTGATGAAAGATATATAGGCATGAAAAATTGTGTATGCAATAGGTAATAACCATTTTGTGTGTTTCCACAGTATATGTCATCTGAGGATTGCAGAACACTTCTCAAATGTTAATTGAACTTCATAATACCCGTCTGAGGCACATAAAAGATAGAATGGATGCTTTAGCTCCTCAGTAAAATGTACTAGCTTCCAAGAAAGAACTAAGACATTATCTGGTAGTATATAAACACTTAGACAGGAAGTGAAGAACAACAGCACGCTGCATTGAAATAAAATGATGGGAATTTAGTAACAGTTTATTCTAGAAGTCTGACTTTGTTTTGCATCTGGATCCACTGAATCATTAACGAGTCAGGAACTCATTTTTTCTGTCCTATTAGGGCAGCTGCACCCTTAGTAATGCAAGTGCCCCCAAGCTCCTTCTGAAGTACTGATGCAGTGCCAATCCTGCCAAAAAACAGGCCATCCATTGCATCTCTCCTCCATATCCTGCAGCATTTGCTATTGCTGTGTGCTAGTACACATTCAAGCATGGGTCCTGCAAAACTTCCCAAATCTGTGGGCTCTAATACAGCTACAGCACAAGGTGGTGTGGCCACAGGCATCACAGGGTAGGGAAAGGGCTTCCTGATGCTATTTTCCTTTCTCACTGGCAGCCCCATTCAGTGGGACTATGGCTCTTTGTCCTGGTGCTCCACAGTTATAGCAAAATGAAGATCTTTATTCCTCAGAACTTGCAGTTTAAGTAAATCAAAATCCTAGACAGAATCTGTCCCCTCAGGTTAAGATAACTGACACATCTTTCCTCAATTCTTTGTTGCCCAGTGCAACTCCACTGATTTCAGTGGAATTACACTTACTTACTCCAGTAATATCAAAGCCAAATTGGTCTCATAGCTTGCTTTCTGATTAAATAGTTTATGGTACATAAAGACAATGGCACCCATGAAAGGAAGAGTTCTGTTATCTAAATATGACACAAACGATAGCATACCCAGAACATGCAAAAATAAGGCTACTACAGATACTACTGTTACATCATTTCAAGCACCTGAAATCTTACAAAAAGATTGGGAAAAAAGAAAAACACAAAAGACACATGCAGGTATGACCCTATCCATCTTCTTAATCATCACTTTCCATTGCATACTTGCTACCATTTACCTCAGGCAGAAGTGCATGTGCTTCTTCATTCTCTTAAGTCGTCCAAGAAAAGGCAACATCAAACTCACAGTTCAGACATGATAAGAGATCTCGGCTTAATAGACTACAGATATTTCACAGGAGAAAGAAATCAAAGTAAGAAAAGGTTTTCTAAAACAGTTGAAATACTTTCTCATGAACAATCATTTCTACAGTCAAAAGGGAAGAAAAAAAGACAATTTTTTTCTTTCACTCTAAATGTCAATGTACCCCAACAGGACACCTTCCTATCACCCGTGGCTGCTAGTATCCAGAATCTTAGTGACAAATTAAATGTCAGCTTCCTATATGTTGTCTCTTTCTTTGACTATCTGTTGCAATCATTAATTGATTAGAACTTACAAATGTTTATTACACAGTCAAGTCTTAAGGCTTCACTTGAAGTCATTTTCTTCCTACTATTTGTGGGGTTTTTTGTAAATGAAACATCGTTGGGGAATGTATTTGTTTAAATTTTCCCTTTTTCTCATATAAAAATAATATTTTTTTGTATAAATCCATGGTGTTTGGGAGTCTTTGTCATCTCCTATGCTCTTTCTCAGCAACTGCAAGTTATTTATAAATGAACAGGAAATGGAAAAGAAGGAAGATAGAACAAAACCCAGAAAAATCAGAAGAAGATGTTTCTTTCAAATTTTAGTTTTTATGTTGCTTAAAATATGTAAATAACAAATATAAGATATACTTACCACTTTTCATTCTGTTATAAGCAATGCCACTATCCCTCCTATACAAATATGAAAACTATGAGTCAGAGAGGATGTGTAGTTGGCTGATTCTGTGATGCATTTGATAAAGAGACTTAATAATTCATGGAACAGAATCTATGTATGTTTGTAGTCATTCAAAACACAAATATCTAATGGCAGTCTGAATGCACATAATACACTTCACAGTCCACTGAAATACTTTGCCATGTGTCACCAAGAAAGATTATTACATGTTGTCCCTAGTGTTGTCTGAAAAGCGGATTCGTTGCCTGGTGTGCAATAAGCCAATAATTACACACTCAGGAGAGACATTTGCTTATTTATTTCAGAGTTGCGCAAGCCTGGGTGCTCAGTGGCTTCCCACAAATCAAGCACACCCCTCCAACTTTTCAAGTAGCATTTATACAAACAAATTGCCAGGTTTGCAATTTTCCCTTTTACACTGATTGGTTAGTGATTTTCTTCATTCCCCAGGTCCCACCCCTGTCTCTCAAGGTCCTGAGGAGGAGGAGATAGTAATTCCAGCAATTAACACTGCCCCAGCAGGGACAGTAGGTGTTATCTCCCAAGGTCCTGACGAGGGGGAGAGAGTCCAGACCCCTTAATTAACATTGTTTCAGCAGCGAGAGGAGGCTTTGTTTCCCAAGGTCCTGGTGCCCAAGCAGGCCTTATTTCAAAGCCTTGATATCCTCCCTTTGGGAGTGTGGGGCACAGGAATGCAGACTGCTTGTAACTCCCTTATCTTTCCAGCCTGCACCAGCTCTGGGGCCCTTTCTTGCTGAACTAGGAGTGCAGCCTAAGGCTTCAGCAAATTTAGCTACTCATGCTAAGCAAGTTTTATCTAAGTGACTACCTCTAGACAGCTTCAGCTCAACAATCTACAGTTCAAGTCTTCAGTTAAGGATTAGCAGTTCTAGGATGCCCTTGATTAAAGAATGCTTCTTTTTTAGAAAATAGAGATAGAAGTTATCCTAATCTACCTAGTTCAAACATTCTTTCTGAGCTTCCCAGGGTTGTCTTGTAACATTAGTACTGGCTTCAAAGAAATAAGCGAAACAGGTAGACGGCCCTTTCAGAAAAGCCAGGAAAAGTCTTTGTCCTCCTGCAATGTATCCTTTTATCAAGTTCAAATCATTCAAAAATTATTAGTGCAGGAACAAGGCTGCACTAGCTCACCTCCTTCCTCAGCCCAAGAGCTGGCAAGCCATAGAAAAAGGAAGGCTCATCCCAGCATCATTCTGCTTTCTAAAGCAACAAATAGAAAAGTGGAGAAGTCTAAGTGCATTTCTTCAGTGCATTATGTAGAGACACACAATATTTATAAAAGGTTACTCTTCAAACTTGAACATTTGACAAAGGAATAACAAGAATAAATGCAAGTAAAGTCAAAGAGAACTTCTTATTCCAGTGAACACTATAAGGATAAAATATTTAACATTTAGTGGTAAATGACAGCTAAGCAGAAGTGTTAGACCTTACATTTTAGACTGGGGTCTGTGACTTGGTGGTCAAATTTCTAAATCTTTTTGTCAAACTGGCCCTTTAGTAGAACTGGTGGCCTGACCTTTATCTACTCAGGTTGAGCTGTGTTGAGTTTTAAAGCGATTGTTCCCAGGGCCCATCACCCACTGTCACAAAATGAGTTTCAGCATCCTTCATTATTCACAGGGGTTTCTATGATCACATCTGGTGTATATGAGAAGTCAGAGCTTGAAATTGGAGTTTTTCTGAAATTCAAGTTTTTCCAGTGAATTTCTTCCTTTTTTTTTTTTTTTTTTTTTTCCTTAGTGTTTAGCCCTGCTTCCATCTTCTGGTGTACTTCTGTAAAGTGCAAGCTTTAAAGTGCAGTGCTCTGGTACAGAAAACAGGCAGTCTTCCAAACCCATTTTGAAAGAAGCAAAGCACACTGCCTGCAGTAAGAGCACACGCAAATGCTTCAACAAGGAGTATTTTGAGTACTCATTGCGACAGCAGACAAATTGAGCAGGAAACAACAATAACTATCATCAGCTGGCAAATAGTGGACCTTCTTTTACACTAATTGACACTTACTGGAAGATAAAGGAGGGGTTAATTCACCTTAACAATACTGGTTTCTATGGAAAGGTTTACAAACAAAAGCATATGGAATGTCCATAGGTAATTACTCTCAGTTTCTTTACTGGTCCTTTTTGCAAGAATTGTGGTGAAGACAGGCTTTCACTGTTTATACAGGCCTCTAAAATTGCTTTCCATAAATTAGTCTGGATACTGTGGTGAAGTGTGCTTCCTCTGCATGTAGAAGAATATAGATAAAAAGCTGAGAGGAGGTGCACTGAATTTTTATTTTGGTTCATTCCAATGTTCTCTCAGCTCTTTTTTACAGTTTCATGAGGCAGCAAGCAGGGTACTTGAAGGCTACATCAACAGTTTTCTGTCTTAATGCCCATTTCACATATTTTATTTAATGAGCCTGAAAAATAATGAAAATACTGTCAAAAAATCCCTAAAATATAACATCTCCTCTTTGTGAGGAAGCATCACATTTTTATAAAATATCTTTTTCTAGGATTTAAGGCCCTTATGCTGAAGGAAGAATCTCTTCTCTTCTTGCTCTTCTTCACTGAAACTTACCATCTACCTAATATTGTTTTTTTTTCTATTAGTCCTTGAAGTCTTCTGACAAATTCATATACATATAATTCATATTCATGTGTAAATAGTTCCCCAGAGAAACACAGTGAAACATTATTATTCTTTTAGATTTTTCTGAATGACAAAAGCTTCTTTTAGGAAGTATATTTTTATGTTTTACATATAACAGCAAGCATAACTCTATTGATAGCAAAATAAAAAGGTAACGTGCAAACAATTATCTAAAGATCATTTGTCATTATCACTGGCTTCTTATATTAGAAGCTACTTGAGTGCAAAGTATCACTGTAGATTTTAAAAAACAACAATTATCTGAAACATTTAAGTAATACCTCCCTACAGAACTCTGGAAAACATGTTCTTAACTCTTCCAGCAATGCTAAGAAAAAGGCATCATAACTCTTTGATTAAGATTTAACTTTAAACTACTGGCGTCTTTAAGAATTATTAAATTCATAAAGATTTTTTCAGAAGTAAGATTTACACATACATAAAACTCTAAAACACAGACCTAACTACCATACTTATCACTGTGTTCTTAGTTGATCACCCAGTCCAACAGTAAAATCCAGAATGCAGAATCTGGGGTTCTCAGTTTTCTGTACACCAAACAAGCAGATTTAGGCATTTCTGAATGAGATGCACCGAACTCTGGCTGCGTAGGATGTGCCCTGACAGGTTAGCCAATATGAAAAGGTGAGGACAGAGGTGAGTGTGGCATGCTGCACTTCTTGGTGACTCAGAGATAACAAAAGCTATCACCCTCCACCTGATCCTTCTCCTGACCCATCTGATGAAAGCAGCTACTCAAATACTTTTAAAAGAGCTCAGTTATGTCCTGGAAAATAAAGCAGGAAGAGAATATACTACCCCTCCCCTCTGATTTTAGGCTACAGTTAGTCATTCAGGATGATGACAGACACAAGTTCAAATATTTCCTTTACTCTGAGGGATTAATCCCCAAACATCATTTAAGTATGTGAAAACCTCTGGAAAGGACAAGAAAACAGTCTGCTATTCCTATTAAGTTTGTCTGATTCATAGCAGAAAATTCAAAATTCAGTGGATGAAGAGGACAGAAAGCAAGTACTTAAGTCTATAACCTGGTGATTAGATCACAGTGAACACCCTTCTCCCTGAAAAAGGATATCTGTACTTTAAGTGATGAGTTGTGTCTAAGCATGAGCAAGAAGCTTCCAAGTAATTTTTAAGTTGAAAACCTAAGTGTCTGTGGAACTAAGTTAAGCAGCACCTGAAAGTTTTCATAGTTTTGGACTTTAGAGTCTAAATTTTGCTTACATCCCGCTAACCACAACCTTTTTTTGATTATTTCCCAAAATATTTTTGCACGTGACATGATGCTGTTTGGGTTCATTTAAAGCACAATTACAACTCCCAAGTAAACTATATTGAAACTAAAGGAGTATCTAACAGGACTGAATACAAGAAAGAGCAAAATCACTAACCTAAACTAAAATCACTAAAAACTATTAGAGTTCCTTCCAGAAGAACATGGAGAATTAAACTCCCATTGGATAGTCATATAAATATACATATCCATTTATGGAAAATATTACCAGGGTCATCCATTAGGATGCTGAACCAACTAAAAGGTAAGAATATCTAATGTTTAAATATACCCAGCCCTTAAAGTACACCTCAACTGAAAACAACTCCACCCCAAAAGAAGAGTGTCCATCTCTGAATCAGGCAAGAAGTTGACCCTGCAGTCATGTCTCAGCTTCAACTGCACACTTGCCTCAGTACTTTCATCTTGTCTCACTGTATTCATCCCTTGTGAGCAAACAGCAGCAAAAGGTCAAACAACAAAGAAGGAACATGGTAACACAAGAAGCAGCAACGTTTTTAGTGTAGCATGACTTTTGCACCAAGATGTCTGTATCAAAAGGAGAAAGAAACTTTGCCAAAGCCTTGCCAAATCATTAGATTTTAAGTTTTCTTCTTGAAATTTAACAAAATACTGCTCTTACAACTTCAGGGCGCAACAGGTCCACCCATCAAAAACTAAAACTGTCTTTGATAACCAGGGGGAACTCACAGATTTGATTTTAAGATGATGTTTCAGCTGGTTTGTTTAGGATGTTTTCACATAGGAGCTTTTTAAAGTAACCCAGCATATCTATGATCTTGAGTTGCATAAACTCAAATTCATGTAAACTCAAGCAAGTGTGAGACACTGAAAATTCTCTATGAAAAGATGTATGAATAACTGTAGATGAAGTCACTATTGCTTACCGCTGGTGCTTTTTGGACTCTTCTTCTCCTTCAAAAAAAATAACAACTTCATTATGGCATGCCAAAAGGCAAGGCTGATAATCTGGATCAATCTGACTAAAAGAGGTGTCAGCAGAGATAAACATGCTTTGTGATACATGAGGGCTGTCCCAGGGGTAAGTTAATTGGCTGTTTCGATCAAATCCCATCTCCTCCTCTCTGTGCATATTTCCAGTAGCCAGGATGCAAACATTTTCAATTCTCCAACCTTAGAAACCCAGTTACAGCTGGATTTCCTAAGGGCTGACGGTCATGATTTTGTACTGAGAGCATGCTGCCATATGTGGTCTACTTAATCTTCAAAAAACTAGGAGACATATCCCTGGATAAGCATATAGGAAAGATTATTCATTTGATTGTAAAATAATCCTATATTTCTTCCTCTAAGCTGTGAACTTTAAGACAGGAAGGCAGAGTTCATTTGATATTTTGCTTAGTTCTCTACTGTTTTGTTCCCTGCACCCCAGCACTCAAACCACAAAGGAGCTCTATAAGGGAAGGAAAATGAACATTGCTTTCTGCAGAAGAGGCAGGATCAGTGGTAATGTCTATGTACCACAGATCCTCTGAGAATACACAGTAAAACATCCACTGAAATTGGGATACGCTGAGCTTTAGGGATACAAAGCTGAGGTTCACCAAACAAGACAGCTTTGTTCAAGGTAAACAATAGCCATAGCACAACTCTTACAGAAAAGGAGAAAAAAGAAGATCCTGTATGGCATAAGACTTTAGGACTGCAC
Source organism: Dromaius novaehollandiae (assembly GCF_036370855.1). NCBI lineage: Eukaryota > Metazoa > Chordata > Aves > Casuariiformes > Dromaiidae > Dromaius > Dromaius novaehollandiae. The sequence goes on along the minus strand of NC_088100.1, from coordinate 70,013,725 downwards.
CAGCTAACATAAATTATAAAGTAACAGAATAACATGGATTGCAATCTACCATGACTACTCCTACGTGCATTTACCCCATCCTCTTTTTACAGATGCCCAGCAGTTCTGCAAGGTCTTGAGACCCCTCCCTCTCTAAGAGGGATTTAGCTCCAGATAAAGAGCCTTACATCTATGTGTCTGAGCTCCCATTGCGGTCAAAGAAATCTAGTCAGTGGAGCCTAGAGAGCAATTCAGTTCACCCCACATACCTACATTTGGTCAGCTGAATAGCTCTTTATTGATTACATATCTTTTGACCGTAATGGGTCTTAGAAACCTCACTTCCATGTAGATGTGTGAATTTTAGCATTTGAATACAGAGTTGAATCCCACCCGTTTGCTGAGACTATTGTAGGTAAATACAGAGAACTTATTATACTGACTGCAATTTAAAAATCATACTTGTTGGATTCAAATCAAATTAAGACACTTTCTGAACTTTCCTCATTGTTCCTTGTAATAGCTCATTTTAAATCCTTCCGTGGAGGCAAATTTTCCTAAACAATGACATTTTAGTTAAAAAAAAAAAATCATGCCTGTAAACATAAAAAAAGAATGGAGGAAAACACATCCTTTATTCATTTGGAGTCACAGATGAATATTCTCTTCTGCACTTACTTTGTGTTCCAAATGCTTTTGTTGTAAACAGAAACTGCGTGCCTCTTTGGAACAATCACTAACAAATGAAGGAAACTTAATCTAATAACACTGATGCTATAAACAGTGATTCATCAGTCTCTTCCTATCCTTAGCTTTCTGAGAACTGACCTTGATACACCTTTCTGAATAAATGCATGCACATTTGTACCATTATTGTGGGAGAGTCCCTACTTCAGGGTAAGAAGGGCCCCATCTGCCAACCTAGCCTGCTGTCTGGGGAGGTTTGCTGCTTGCCAGGGACTTGGATCCAGGACATTGTGGAGGGACTGCTGAGGCTTATCTGGTCCTTGGACAAGCTCTTCCACGTGTGCAACAATGATACTTCCAGGGAGAGCTGGAGCCTGTGAGGTGTGGCTACATGGCTCTAGGGTGCGATGGTGAAGGGCACTGGGACCCAGGTGGTCTTCTCCTCAATCCTGCCAGTAAGAAAGAAGGCCTTGAAGAGGAATAGACAGATCCTGAGGTCACCAACTGGTCGTGCAGCTGGTGTCATCAACAGAGATTTGCCTTTTAGGATCATGGGATCCTCTTTGAGGATCTAGGACTGCTAGGAAAAGATGGGATCCACTTTACTAAGTGGGACAAAAGCATCTTTGCCAACAGGCTGGCCAACTTGATGAGGAGAGCTTTAAACTAGGAACGATGGGGAAGAGATGACGATTCATAATCAGATGAGGAAAGTGGTGGACCAGATTAGCAAGCAAAGGGTGCAGGGTGATGTGGACAGGAGAGACAAAAGACATGGAAAAGACTGAGGTACTGAATGCATTCTTCACCTCAGCCTTCACTGGTAAGACCAGCCTTCAGCAATCCCAGGCCCTGAGATCAGAGGGGAAGTCTGGAGCAAGGAAGACTTAACCTTGGTAGAGAAAGATCAGGTCAAGCAACAACCTGGACATGCACAAGTCCTTGAGACCTGACAGGCTGCACCCACAAGTGCGGAGGGAGTTGGCCAGCGTCATTTGGAGGCCACTCTTGATTATCTTTGAAAGGTCATGGCAACTGGGGGAGGTTCCTGAGGATTGGGAAAAAGCAAATGTCTCTCCTGACTTCAAGAAGAACAAGGAGGAGGATCTGGGAAACTACAGGCTGGTCAAACTCACCTTGATCCCTGCAAAGGTGATGGAGCAAATAATTCTGGAAACCATTTCCAAACATATTAAAGACAAGAAGGAGAATGGGAGTAGTCAGAGTGGAATTATGAAGGGGAAATCATGCCTGACCAACCTGATAGCCTTCTACAGTGAAATGACCAGGGGACAGCAGTGGGTGTTGTTTACCTTGACTTTAGCAAGGCTTTTGACACTGTCTCCCATAACATCCTCATAGACAAGCTGATGAAATATGGGCTAGATAGGTGGACTGAAGACTGGCTGAGCTGCTGAGCTCAAAGGGCTGTGATCAGCAGCACAAAGTCCAGCTGGAGGCCAGTCACTAGTGGTGTCCCCCAGGGATCAATACTGGGTCCGGTATTGTTTAATGTCTTCATGAATGACCTGGATAATGGGAAAGAGTGCAATGGGCATAAATTTAAATACAGGAAATTCCACTTAAACATAAGAAAAAACTTTTTTATTGTGAGACACTCTGGCACAAGTTGCCCAGAGAGGCTGTGGAATCTCCATCCTTGGAGATAATCAAAACCCAAATGGATACAGCCCTGAGAAACCTGCGCTAGCTGACCCTGGTCAGAGCAGGGGGGGTGGACAAGACAATCCTTCAAGGTGCCTTCCATCCTCAGTCATTCTGTGATATGATTTAGGACACTGGCACCAGCCTGAGCATTTGTATAAGTACTGAGACACAGGTAGCTTTTTCTTTGTAATAGATTTGTAATATTCTCCCTTCTAAGGCAGCTAAGAATACAGAAGATGAAAATAATATAGGAAAATAATAGAGGTGAACATGCACACTATGACAGATGATGCCTTCAGGTCAGGTCCACTGGTGCAATGAGGTCCATGATGTGTCAGAATGACCCTATATACCCACAATGTGGAGATCAAACTGTGTTTGGACAGCTATTCTTGCCCAGGGTACATACTCTCTTGGATATATTTAATTTTTTATGTGAAAGTATAATTGGGTATAAAATTTTAAACTCCCCATTATTTCAAATAAAGAGCATTCATATGGGAAGATGAATGATTGCAATTACATCAGTGTAGTTATACTGGACAGAAGATTTCCCCACTGTGGCTAAAATGTACCTCTTATCACTTTTTGTAAGTACAGTAGAGGAAATGAGAAACAAGAAAGGATTTGAAAGGCAACTGGAGAAGAGTTTGAAGGATAGTATAGGCAATGTAGCCCTAAAAAAGATTCGTATAGGATGCCCAGGAAAAGGTTTCAGAACTGGAAGTAGATAGAGGCAATGAAGTGTTAAGATCAATAAAACTGCCATTTCAGGCAACAAGATCCCAGAGGCGGGTTTTCATAAGCTCACACTTCACATAGGAACAAATTCAAAGCCCTTCCTCATTTGAAAATAAGTAGATATTGCAAAATTTTAAATATTGTAACATTCAACTATTTCTAAAAATATCCAAACACACAAAAGTGCTCAAAAGTATAATCAATATTTTCCCTCTCCTTTTAATTCTGAAATGGATTTATTTCCAAAAATAAAATCACATGGAGAAATCAAACACGCTCGGCACTACTATTCCAACTCTGTAGCAATTTCATTGATGTTCTTTCACCCCAAGAATCAAATTCATCTACTTATTTTGAAACACAGTATTATTTAATTTCATTAAATAAATAATGTGTGTCAATTGCTAAGTGTTACATAATGCTCTACTTTTGATGCTAACAAAATAGCCCTAAACTGTGATTTGGAAGTGATATTTGTTTCTGAACAATTTATTACAGTTCTTCAAAGAGTCTTCCTGTTATTTCAAAATGCCTAGTGGAGCTTGCAAGGCCCATAATGAGTACTTTACTAGTCCACTTTGAGGATTTCCTAAAAGCATAGGATTTTTTTTAAAATTACTTGTTTGAATTTCCTCCCTTCAGCAAAAGATAGTTGTATCATCATAGAAATCTTTTTTCTCTATACTGCCATTTGCAACTCAGCAGAGGACTCAGCCTCTTTGCTGACAGCATTTTTCCAACAGGAGCATCCTTTTGCACACGTGCAATGTTGTCTTTCTGGCAGATCAGAAAAATCAGTATTTTGAATTTAGAGAGCAGAAAATGACCATAAATTAAACTTGCAAAGTCAAAGGATTCAAGAGTTAGAAAATCTAAGACTGTATGAACTTAAATATTCCCCTTGATATACTGTTTAATTATATCACTACATACAAACTTTTCCTTCAGAGCCTTACCTCATTCAGTACAGTGGTAGTTTTTCAGAACACCTTTTATTTGTCTCATTCTATGTACAGCTCCAACTCAGGACATGCAAAACTACCACTTCCCTCAAGGATACTTCTGTGGGGCTCGCCATCTTATTACAGTCCATCACAGACACTAATTAATTTACCTGTAGCCTTCTAGGAGGTTCAAGTCTATATTCTCAAAACATAATGCATGATACACTTCAGACTTCTTAGACAAACACAAAAGCAACCATTCATAGCTACTGTGACAAAAAACCTCAAAGATATATTTTATTTTTCACAAGTGCAGAACTCAGAGGCCCTGGAATCTAAAGTACTTCTGTTCACTTAATGGATTCAGTATGTGGCATCATGCACTTTACTCTTACCTGAAAAGATTCACTGTCCCAATTTACCAAGGAGACATAGGTGACCTGGATCACTAAGACAGAAGACATGAAAATGACTGAGACTGCTTCTTTGATGTGATGGAAGAAAAAGATGAAAACAGAAACTTCTACTTTCCACAAATATAACTGACTGGAGGCCAACATCCCGGATGAGCTATTAATATTATTATCCGTATGCAAAAAAATTAGGCAAGAATTTCAATAGCAAAATTCTTGAAGTGTGCAGTTAATGTTAGGGACCCAAACTGTAACGGGCTTGTACATACTCCTAGTGCTCCAGAATTCACAGTGGCATTCCAGGACATACCTGCTGCTGGCACTAGAGTCCCTTCCTTCAGCAAATCTGTCCCTGCCTGGCTAGTGTAGAGCACAAATTAGTCAACAACTCTAAACATACTGCTGTATGTGATGTACACACAAATTTTATGGCAGAGGTCAGGATAATCCTCACCTTTCCAAGTCAGCACCTGGTTCCCTCACAGCCAAACACCTGTAAGAAGGAAGGAAACGCCTTGCTACATCAAACCAGTGATCTACCTTGCATCTAATATCTTGTCTCTGACACTGGCTGGTACTAGACATTTAACTGAGCTGGCTTTATATTTCACTCCATGAGCATATGTCCATCTCTCCACCGTTGTCCTACCCTAGCCCCTCACGTCCTGGATATTCCCCCTCAGTGCTACCTCCCTCCCAGCAACGGTGCAACACCCTGCCCTCTGCATTCCTTCTTGTTAGCTACCTCTTCTTCTGCAGCTAGCTCTCTGGCTTCTGCTGACAAAATGGAAAAATTCATTTTCATCATCTCTAAAGAAAAGGAGCAGAATTTTCAAAAGAACACAGGACAATGCTAAACATTTTTATAAATCCTGATGTTATTTAAAAAAAAGCATTGAAATCTACATTCTAGATTATGCATATTTCTCATCATATGAATTCTGTAGCCTAAATTATGCATCCAGGTCCCAGGACTGTGTAGCATCATTATATAAAAATCATACTTAAAGTTTCCATAGTTTGAACAGTGGAGATTTTAATTATTTCTGGGAAGAAAGGCATTGTTTGCTTAAAACACTTAACTGAAACTAAGGAGACTGAGAAATGCTAATCTCAATTGGCATCACTTTGGGTAAATGATTAAATGAAGAAACACAACACAGAGAGATTATGACCCATGTAACATAAAATATCAGCCAGCATGGCCAGAATGGTTTTCTGGCCACTGAAATTATAAATTAATTAAGAGCTTTACCTGAAAATTCTTAAATAACATTTTCCTCACCACACATTCGTTACATTGCACGATGAATACCACAGACAAGCCTGACATAGTAAGGAGATGTAAGATCTCATTTTCCTATTGCCCCGGACCTTATGAAAATATTTTTTTAAGGGGGTAGAATTCTACACTCATCTTGCACAGGTGCAAGTTAAAAGTTACCAAGCAACTGAGAGATAAGGACACATTTAGTCCGTTCTACACGTACACAAGTTTGCTCTGCCCAAACCCAATCAAAACAAGAGTCATGCAGCCTGTTCATATGGCATATATGACTTAAAGTGTGTATCCTTTGCAATGCTGCTACCAAAACACTATCACTATATCACCTTGAGGATGTCCTTCAGAACAAAAAAAGGAGGATCTGTCTTTGATGGAGTTCACAGCCAGCTGAAGGCTACGATGGACAATAGCTGTGGGATTACTGAGATCCTGTCCTCCTTGCCCACTGTTGTGTAACATCTCCCACTCCCCCTTCTGCTCAGGACAGATGGACCCTGCATGGCTTCTGCTCTAACGCTTTGCTCGAAGAAGGAAAACTTCCACCAGCAAGGCTGACAGAGTGCACAGCCCGCTCCCAGCCCCCCTCCTTCCCTGCTCCCGAGAGAAATGGGGCTCACCACCATACGACAGAGATCATCTTTACAGAGTGCCAAGATGCTACACCTGTCTCTCAGCTCTATTAACCTGACTGTAAGTGAGGCACATGGTTTCTATTTTGCTTAGGACTTGCAAAGAGACTGTGGAAGTGAACCTGCTCCATGAAACTCTGATCTCAGTGTGGATCTATATAACTGTACCAGAGTGACCTCACTGAGCAGTACTCCTAGTACAGTCTTTGATATACCATTTTCACTGTAAAATTTTGTTCAAATCTTGACTCTTTTTCTGCCCCATCCATTTCTAGTGACAGCTAAACAGGAGCTTACCTATTCCCAGTGCTTTGGCAGAAAAGAGACAAGCAAAAATCTGATTTGACATGGAGGGTGTGATTCTGACACCAACCTGATGTTGGAGCATCCCTTTAAGAAACAAGCAAACCACACCACTGCAGCAAGCATATCTTCATAGTCATATCCACACCAGGGTTAAACCAGAGCTCACTTAATACCCTGTGTTTAGTGGAGGTCTCAGCACAGACTTCAGTCTTGCCGGGAGCATACTGGTAATCTCTGGGCTCTCTCATAGGTCATGTACAGTCTCAAAGCCATGTCTTTCCCCTTTCTATGTGCACTGTGCTACTATTCACAGGAAGGAATTACAGGTCTGCAACTTTACAAGTACCATTTCAGCAGAGTCTTGACTACCCAGCCCTTATTTGAAGAAAGGGTCTCATGCATTATTATATTTAAAATGCCCTTCCCCATCTGAAACCATTATTGTTAAGATTTATTTCATATTGCCTATGTCCTTGAGAAATAACACTTGGAATAGCTTTGTGAAGAGATGCATTTAACTTTCTTTCCCTTACCTTTGAAATTTTGTCTAATGAGGCCTGTCTTAAACAGGCTTAGCTCCCAGGGCTTGCTGCCAATCCTCTTTGTGGTCCAAGTTTTCATCTGCACCTGCCAAAAGGTTGATTTAACCAGATGTATTAATTCTTCAGTTTTAAATAATATAGGCTTGAATATAACACTAGACTAGAACACCTGGGCATCTGTTTTTAAGACTTTTTTAAGACATGCATTTTAATACATTAAAGGCCCTTCTGATAACCAGGATGATTGAAACATAATACAAATATGGGCTATGATACTAGATATAGACAGGACCTCTTAGCAGCCTTGAATTTTGTTCCCCACCTTCTATCCCTCACACAGCCTGGCACAGGTGTATGTATCCAAGGATACCACTACTACCAATTGTGTCCAGGCTGACATTAAAATCTTCTGGTGGCTTTGGTGGAACAAAGGGGAAGTGCAGAGAGAGGCTCCTGCACTACGCACCTACTCAAAAATACAAGTCTTTGAAAATGGCCCAGTTTTAAAGCCTCCTGCCCCATGTATGACTAAACATGCTACATGTCATAAGGCGATAAAGAGGCAGTGACTTTGAGCACGTGAAATCTCTGAGTTCTTGCTTTCATTTCCCCTCTCCCACAGATTTTTCCAGAGACAATATAAGTCCTATTCTAAAGCTCCTTTTTTTTTTTAATATGACGTTAAATGGCTCTCTCTCATCAATAAAGGATGCTGAAAATACTCTTTCTGGTCATGAAGTAATAATACATGTTATCTACAAAATGTGCCCATTAACAGCTTAATTTGATCTTCCTCCTCTATTCCACTGTATCTCTGATAACACCTGACAATACATAACTTTAAAAAAGGAATACGCATTACCTAGATCTGTGGCCCTCTCCAACTCCAATTTCCCTTTTCCTGTCCTTCCTCCCCACTGCTAATGACCAGAGACACTTTGGAAGAGCATGTGGTCTACCCCTACTACCATTACCTGCTCTAATCGACACTAGCTGCCATTGCTTGTGACATGGAGCCACAGGAATTCCTCAGACTAAAATGCCTGTCCTTTTGCATCTCTCTGGCATGGTGCAACTCGCTTCCTCTTCTCCATTTTTGCCATTACCAATTTTGAAGTAACTGGAGGTCCTATGCACAGGGCGAGCAGATGCACTAAGCATGAGTCCACCATGGGGCAGGAGGAGCAATCACTGCCACTCTGTCTCCTCCTTCCCCAGTAGGAGGTATTTTTTTTCTCCCTTACCTTTCTTTTCTTCCTTTGATTTCATTGATGAGACAGTAGAAGAGCTTGGTTCTACTAATTAATGATGAACTGGCAGACACTCTAGGAGATGTATCTCTGTGCTCATCTGCAACAAACTGAGCACAGAAATGTGCTGATGCAAATACGTAGTGTGCAAGGCAAACATACGGTACAATATATGCCCCCAGGCTTCCAGTTCAGAGAATTTTTTTGGTGTCTTCCTTTTCCATGTTATGGTATCCAAGAACAACCACACCAATGTCTAGGGGAGAGGATCCTTGGAGCAGTGGAGCGGAAGCTCCTCTGAAAATCCTGAGGATCGGTGAAACCTGGGTTATTTCTAAAGCACAGTTCTCTTCACAGTTCCCTCCCGGCATGGTGCTGTACAGTTCACCATGTTGTATTACTAGGCTCGGCACTCTCTCCCCCAAGCTGTATAATCAGGGAGGGCAGCGTTTCGTCAAGGTCCCTGACTCATGATGCTAATAGTTGCATACTGATCGCCTCCCTTCCCCAGTGCGCGGCCCCTTAAGTCACTCTCAGCAGGTGCGGTCTCACTGGGGCCGGTCACCGGTGCTTTCGGGGGTCGGGAAGGGAACACAGTAAGTGCTGCACGGGGAGAGCTCCCGGGGCGTCCCCGCTCCTCCCGGCCCCCAGCGGCGCCGGCAGGGCGGGCCGGGCTCCGCACCAGCTGCCGGGGGCGGCGGCGCTCACCTCGGGCAGAGCCGGCCCCGCTCTTCCGGCGCCCTCGGGGGGCCGAGCCACGACCAGCCACCGCGCGAGAGGGCAGGGGCGTGGGGAGCCGGGCCTCCCGCGGCCGCGGGCTCCTCCTCCCGGGCCCGCCCGCCGCACACACGTGCCGGCGCCCGGCGGCGGGGCGCGCCGTCGGGGCGGGCGCCGCCGCCTCCCCGGCACCGCCCGCGCCGCCGCCACTCGGGCTCGCCGCGCCGGCCGCGAGGCTGGCGGCCCCGCCGCGCCATGGCCGTCGCTTACCTGCTGGGCAACGGCTCCGCGCCGCTCCTCGCCGGCGCCCTGGAGGCGCCCTTCGCCGCCAACGCCTCCGCCTGCCGCCCCGCCGCGCCGCCCTGCGCGGCCGCGCCGCCGGGCGCCTGGGACAACGGCTCGGCGGCGGCGGGCTGGGAGCGCCCCGAGCCCTGCGGCGGCGGCAACGGCAGCGTGGGCGGCGGCGGGCCCTGCGCGCCCGCGGCGGGCGGCCCCTCCGTGGTCACGGCCGTCGCCATCATGGCCCTCTACTCCGTCGTCTGCGTGGTGGGGCTCTTCGGCAACTTCTTGGTCATGTATGTCATCATCCGGTGAGTCGGGCGGGCGCGGAGCTGCCGCGCCCCCGTCGCCTCTTCGCCGCGGGGGGCGTGCGCAAGGGGCCGTGCTGGCGGGGCGGGGCGGGGGGGGGCTCCTGCCGCGGCGCGGGGCAAGGAGGCTCGCGAGGAAGCTCCGGGGCGGGGAGCGCAGCTCCTCGGACGGGGCCCGCCGCCCCTCCGCGCCGCTCGGCAGCCGGGGATGTGCTGCCCCGGCCCCCGGGGGGACGCGGCTGCGGCTGGAACCGCTGCGAGCGGCTCGCGCGAACCGCGGCGCCAGTGTCACCGCCGGCGGCCGAGGCAGGAGAAGGAGAGAAGTGACTTTAAGCACTACCTGTGAGCGTGCGTGCGTGTACGGACACGCACAGGAGACACGCGCGCACTTCCCCGCGTCTTTCCCTCCACCTCTCCGAGACGCTCAAGCAAAATGCAGATAGCGTCACGGCTGAGTGCCTCCGTCTTCTGGATTTATCGGTCCTCCGCCTAAGGTGTTGAGATGTAAATATATATGTGTGTATACATGTGTGTAGATATATATGTATGTATGCATATAGATTCTAAGGATCGCGCTCCCTGCAAGTGAATCGCGCGTCCCGGCAGCGCTGCAGCATTTCGCAGCCTCCCCACGGCGGCCGCCGCGCAGGCCGCTCGCAGCTGGTGCCTTTCACGCACGAGAGATCCCACAGCGGTAAATCGGGTTCCTCTCGCGGAAGGCGGGTGGCAGCGAGGTTGAACGGGCTCCTTTACCCGGCCGGGATGGAGGCGGGCCGCTTCCGCGGGGGAACACCGCCACCTCCCGGGGGCCTGGTCCGGCCCGGCGCGGGGGCTCACGCAGCACCTCTTTCCTTCGTGGCTCCTCGTGGTTTCAAAATCCGGAGGGGCGCGGAGAAAAGCAGCCAGGGAGCCGTGCGGAGCCCAGCGGGGCACTGCTGGACGGGGTGCCCCGGGGTGCACCCCCTCCCCACCGGGGCAGCCCCAGGCCACCCAGTTTCCCCAAGTCTTCAAAGCATCCCTCACTTTTTCCTTTCAAACTGTACGTTTCCACAGGAGTTGAGGTAAGAGGGAACTGAAAACGCACTGGGGCTAGGCTGACGTTCACTGCAGTAGGGGCAGTGGCTGCAGGGAGCTTGCAAGCGGGAGCTGAGGTTGGCGCTGGGCATCACTCACAGGCCAGCAGCACTGGGGAGACTTTGTGGCGCACTCAGCGCTGGGAGCACTAGCTAGAGAAAAGGAAAACGCTCGAGGTAAGATGCTGCGGCACAGGAGAAGTCAGTTCCTTCAGCGTGTAGCAGCAGGTTGGGGAGGTCAAAGCCAGCATGGCTCGTAGACCTAATGGGAACAGAGATTAAATCACGTGCATCAGTGGTTCAGACCATAGTAATCCACAAACCTAGTGGTTAACTACACTTCAGAGGCTGTGTTTTAAATATACAGCACTGGGAAGATCTGTACTGCTGTGTGGTTTTGGTCAGCCCGAGACACAAGCTGTTTCCATGTAAAGATACAGCTGTAGAAATGCTTCTGAACAGGGGCATGATTACAATTGTCTGAGCAAATGTTGAATGCACTCTTCTGGGAGAAAAAGCAGATGCGCAGTATAACAGAACCAGGATGGCTGTCAGCAGAGAAATAATGCCACAGGTTGTTGCTGAGATTATGTATTTATACCAGGCATAACCTGTGCTATGTTCATATATCTTACTTTTATTAACTGAATTACACTAGCACCACAAAGTCAAATTGAACAAGGCACCTAGATTTAGATGCCTCTTCAAAGAGGGTGTCTTTCCCAGAGATTACAGTCTGAAAACAGAAGTCAGAAGCAACAGGAGAAAACAAAAAATATATTCTCCTTTTACAGATGAAAACACAAGAACATTAAATGGCTTCTCAAACACCAGCCAGGAATTCTGTGGCAAAGACAGGGGCTGAACGTAGGTCTCCCATGCTTTAACAGCAGGAGCAGCTTTCCATATGACAGAGTTCCTTCCCAATTAATATCATGGGGCTATTTACCAATTTGGAATGAAGAACATGCATGTTACGATTGAATAGGATTTGTGGTTTAAGCAATACGAAAATGCATTTCCTTTCTGTGCTGCTCTGTAGGTTTGGTATACCTGCACTGCAGTGGGGAACTTTTTGATTTATTTCCTGCTGCAAGCTATACTAACATGACAGTATTCCTAATCACATTATATGCATATATCGAACAAGGAGCATATGTGCTCCTTGGATCCAGCTAAAGATAGGAGCAAACCTTTCACTGGACTGAATTTGACATCATATAAGGCTCCTTTTCTTTTAATTTCTCACATCACACTTGCTCAGGAAGAGGTAAGTCTTGAAGTTCGTATTAAATTTGAGATGCATTGAGAGTACTAGAAATCAGATTTTAAAGGCAGTACTGATACCTAATTTACTCTGAAAATGGTAGGAGTTGGGAGGCAGGTGCTTAATTATTTGAAACACTACCCCTACTCAGCGCTGTGAATCTAGCCCCAGTGAAAGCAACAGTGACTTCTTACTCAGTGCTGCATGCTGCACGATAATCTCAGCTTCTTTAGAAATATATTGGGGAGAATAGCTACTATATTATTCCTATAAACAAATAAACTTGAAACTCCATCGAGTCATTTCAGCTTTTCCACATGAATCAGATCCATGGGTTTGGAGCCAGAACTGTGTAAGTCCTTGCCCGACATGGAGCCCTAGTTACCAATCCACAGTGCCGCCGTTTTATCCTTGCTGTAGGAAACAGAAGTCAAAAAGGGAACATGTCCATAAAGGAGATGATAGAAATTTAGTGTCATTATCTATATGAAAATCAGGCCTTCCATGCAAAGCAGGTCGTTTGCCACTTTTTCCCTTGGCCACATTTCCAGTGTAAGGAGCAATGACTTTATATACATATTATTATATGATTAAAGCAGTCCCAACCACCCTTCTCTTTCTTCCCCAAATGGTGCCTTTCCTCCTTGAATGAATATTTACAGCATGTTGTATCTGCAGTGTATGAGGCTGAACCCCATGTTACTAACACGGAGCTGTTTCCTTTGGCAAGAGTAAAAATAGTCTGCTGAGTGACAGCAGTAGTAGTCAGATTTTATTGCCATCCATGAATTTCCTGCCATCTGAATAATCTGTAGATAATTTTTATTATCTGTTTTCCTCACATGTTTCATATAAGTGTTAATTACTAATACAAACATAGTGTTGTTGTGCCTATGTCAACAGCAAATGCTACTTCTAGCTCCTGCAGAGTACAAGACGAGTACAATTAGTACCATGTGGTATGAATTAATTTACGCAATAATCTATAGGTTTTTCCTGCTTTCTAGTCAAGTCAGTGGGGTATTAGTCACAGATCAGAGTGGGAAGAAGAGCATGCCCTGTGATTAAGGCGGTTTGCACAATGCTAGAAAGCTATAATAGAATTATAGCTGAACATCTTTAGCATCACGTGTCTGGAAGAGTGGAATCACTCTCCAAGGTCCCAGTCCTCCACAGTGCTAATTGATGAGATGACCTGAGATGACCTGATTTCAGTCAATAGCCGTTAAAGTCACTCAAGTCAAGAATGATTCCTTAATTGCTTTGCTATTAATTTTGTCACATATGATAAACAAAGGTGCCTGAGGTACTCTGTGATCCTTCACAATAGGGAAAGAAATGTCTTGTTTCATTAGTCAATCATTACTCTGGTTTAAAAAAAAAAAAGAGCCACCAAAATTAAAAGAAGTTTTCTCTGAAACTAAAAGCTGTCTTTTTACATTTCTCAGAACAGCCTCTGAATAATGTTTTGAAGGGACAAAGAGCTCTGACGAAAATACACTCTCATCTGGAAAGACTGTACAATACAATAAAGCTCTGATTACTTCAGCCCTGTTCTCATGCACCTTAGGAAAATAGTGTTTTACTAAGGAGAAGGGAATTTGGGATGAAATTTCAATTATAAAAAGAATTGATATCTCCAGAGGAATAGTCTCACACACATGCAAACAAAGGGAAAAGCAAGGGGTTTGGAAAGAGGCTATAACATACAAAGTAGAGACAGTCCGTTTAGGGAAATAAGCTGAAAATGATCCAAATATTGAAAGGGGCTTAAGTGAAGGAAGTTTCTTCAGGAGCTCTTCTTTACAGGGCAACATGGAGTTATGGATGCAGTGTGAAAGAAGGCCCACAACATGCTTTGTAACACCATGGACCAGGAAATCTAGAGACCAAGAAATGAACAAAATGTATTCCTTTCTTTCCTCTCCACAGACCCTCTTTGCCTCTAGATGGCATTGCATGAGCTAATGCGTGGCCTTTCTATTGAGCAGGCTGCAAGGAAGAAGTTCCATATTCTTGATAAAAAAAGTTAACTAAAGCCACAGCAACCTTAACCTGTAATGCCAATTATTAATTTATACTGCTTACCAATACAAGGCAGAGAAGATCTGCAGGCAGAACGGGGAGAAAATCTGAATGGGCAGGAACAGCAAAGAAGCTAAATTAAATGAACAACATAGAAAGTGACCCACACCGTCCTGCGTTACAATGAGGCAGGTGTCTCTGTTTGCACACGCTTTGTGATAGAAATTTGCCCTGTGTAGTCTCTGCTAGTTGGCAAATGTTTGACTAGCGAGCTGCTCCCTTCCCTCCCCCAAGAATTCCCTTTCTATTTCCTGTATTCCCTTTCTATTTAAATTACACTGATATGGTGACAGTCAAAATTTGGCCCAGAGTACATCAGCCTGCAACGCCAGGATAACCCCACTTTCGCAGAGAGGGCAGAGGTGGTGCAGCCACGCGCCCCTTTCCAGATCTTGTGCCGCGGAGCGGTGCCTGGCCCCCGCGGTCACAGCACGCCATCGCCAGCAGGGCAATGCGCCCACTGCAGCAGGGCAGGTCCCCTGCGCTCTGCTGGCTCCTGCTGCCCAGCATTTCGGGGTGGGAATGGCCAGAAAACACTCCCTTTCACACGATTTCTGTTGAAAATGCTGTTCTGATCCCGCCGTATCTTTCCTGGGATGTCATTGTGATAATGGTCCCCATGCAAAAAACCAGTTAAATACTTGCAGAATTTTTTGAATTTACTCATAAAAATTAGTCAAATTGTACTGACTTTTCATGACATCGATAAACCTAGAGAATACTGTAAGCACATGTTTATATGATGTAATGACTAGCAAGTAATGATTAATGAGCAAATGTATGAGCCCATGTGGTCCTGAAATACTCTATTTTATTGCAGTTTAATTTGCAGTATTTTTTTTTCAAATAATTAAGCATAGCTTTCACTGAACACTGTTGATAAGCTTTTATAATTTTTCTAGAGGAAAAGGTGACATATTTACAAAGACGTCAAATATAACGCAATGTAAGCCAAAATGGCTCAGAATCACAGTCCATCTAGCTTATTAACCTCTTTTCCAACCACAGCCAATAGCTGGTGTTTAGTCAAGGAGCACACAAAATAAGAGTATAATGAGTGGGACTCCTTCTAAAAGTCTGTAGCAGAAGGGCTTTCTGAGCTGTAGTTTGCATCAGCATTTTATTCAATAGCTTTTTATAGACATTTCTTCCATGCAGCAGTTCCAAAAAAATCAGAATCAAAAATAAGTTTGGAAATAAAATGAGACAAATATTACTACTTCTAAACAAAGACATTTTGAAGTAAACATTTTCTAAAGTAAAATTTCAGAATTCTGAAGCATTTTTGCAGATTCTAAATTAGTTATTTATAAATTTAAGTGTTCTGAGATGGAAGTTCTGGATATCCTGATTAATGGGCATTGTCAAAAAAAGGATTTATTTTCATTAGGATTCTAAGTGGAAATTACTTTTCAGTCCTTGATGTCTCACTTTAAAATACAAATCCACTCCTTGCAACTATATTTTAGAACACACTGAAAGCAACTATTTTGTGAATTCCTATGATTATTGTGATCACCAAAGAAGTTCTTTTTATAACTGTCTGTGCCTCGTTTGGTTTACAGCATGAAGTTTGGGTTTGTTGTCATGTAAGTGAGGATGCTATCATTATCTTTCAAAGACTCTGCTTTCTTTTGGAAGCTAGGTTGTAATGATATTCAGTAGCAAGGATTTCCATAGCTTAGCCTAACAGTTAAGAAGCATCCTCATTCATCTGTTTAATGTTAAACACTTTTTTATTTTATTTAAATTTCCCTTTGAATTTGCACGATGAAAAAAGATAAAGATGACAGAGAATATAACTAGCCAAGTAACTGTGAAAGACATGAAATAGCACAGTTTTTCCACCTTCTCGCTGAAATGTGTTCAATTATCAGCTATAAGATCTTGTATCTCAGGAATTAGAAAAGGAACAGATCTTCAAAACAAAAACATTTGTCTGCAGAGGAGTGTCTCCTCCTCATTGTGGTGTTTGGAGCAATCCCAGCATGAGAAAAGCCTCTTTCTTTTTTGGGGGGAGGAGAAGGGGGACAGGGCAAGGAACAGCAATTAGGTTATCCTTTCGTGTTCTCCACTTGCTCAGTGCTGACCACCAGTCCTGGGACATACTGCTTCCGCAGAAATGCCAGCCAAGAAGCCAGTCTGCCAAATCTCCTTCATGGTCTCAAAGCTCCCTTTGCCCCGCACTTTCAGATGCAATCTCATACTTGTCACATGGTGACTACATACATCCATGTTTCCTGGTACTTTTCATCTAGTCTTTTCAAGATGCAATCGTGCTCCCTCTTTCTATCATCCATTCCTCCAACATCTGCTTTCCCCAATTCTCTTGCCAGTTCCCTCATCTCACCTCCATCATTCCTTCCCAGATCACATTTGCCAGCTGTGAAGCTGAGAAGATCCTGATATCTTGTATATCAGAGACAGTCCCTGGTATATTTACTGTTACTTTTACCTGTATATTCTATGACATTCCCATGAGCCTCACGGTCTGCTCAGATAGCTTCCTAACAGGGGATGACTGCTGCCATTCCCCCTCACCCCCTTGAGGGTCTCACATCTCCTAGTGGTGACACCATCTTCAGAAAGCTTCCTGCCAGGCTTCCCCACCAAGCTGCAGGTGTTTCATGTGCAGTCCTCATCTGAGGTGATCAATCCACAAACCAGAAGGAGGCAAAAACCTATAAGATCTTTTTTCTGTTTTAAGAACAGAGAAAATAGCTGTTAACTTGTCCCTCTTAGCAAAATGTCACGTCATAGGTTATCATAGATGCAGTCAGTGATTCTTCGCACAGTCACACTTCCCTGAAGGCATACGGGAGAAAGTTAAGAACTTAAGGATACTGGCAATTTTCCTTTCCATGGCTTCCTAGAAAAGCAAACATTTTAACAATAAGCATACACTGCTGGATAATGACAATATATTGGAGTTATCCCTTTTAGTACCTTTTTTTTTTTTTTTTACCTCTAAGGCATGTTACACAGTATCTGTGATACTGCAGACCCATATGTGCCTCACCACCAGGCACACAGAAACTGAGCTAAAGGTGGTTTAACAAGCAGGCCAGATTAAATCCTAGAATAACCTGCAGATAAATTTTCCCTTCTTAAGCTAGGCTGGGGGAGCAGGAAGGGTTCAGTGTTCCAGTAATTGACTGGTTGTGGGTTGGAGCATACATGTTACTGTCATTTCTGTTTTATAATTAAATAGCTCTTTATGGTAAGTCTAGGGGAAAAAGAAGAAATTAAGGTAATAGGAGTTATAATGCATTGCAACTTCTTAAAAGTTTGCATGGCAAGCTGATATCAGTATACCTATAAATATCTATTCTTGGCTCGTTCCTCTCCCCTTTCTGGAAATAAAAAAGAATGAATCAAGTCAGCTGTATTTTGTACGGATTTCTGCCAGGGTATTTGCCATACACATGTAATAAGAAAAGAGGAATGAAAATAATAAGGGAGAAAGATAATAAAATAATTAGCTGTTATAACTATTGCAGAGTGTATGTCTTCTGTCTGGGAAAAAACCCTTGCTAGTTAATGCTTTCAGTCAGAAATTTTTTTCCTTCAAGGGAAAGGACCAGTCTTCCTCCCCTAAATAGCCATTTTTCCCAAAGAAAGATGTTGCTTTGTTTTGTTTTCTCTGGGAAAGGACTAAACCCACTAATTCAAAATAAATAGCAGAAAGAGGACCACTATTTAATGTCTCTCAGTAGCAAAAAAGCAGAAGAAGAAACGCCATTAAAGAAGCGACAAGTGAATTTTTAGCCCAAAGCCTGGCATGTTATTGTAATTGATTCAAACCAGAATGAGTCAGATGCCTTCACGACTCTCTGAGGGTCTGTATGTTGGCGCCACATCATTCTCCAAAAGACCAGGACTGGAGACTGAAAAAACATACCTCTGCCAAAAAGGCTTTCTTTTAGCTGTCCCTCTCCCAAAAGCTGAGTTCATCATGAAGTCGCTGGTTCGTTTCCAGTCCAGGAGAAGGGGACCTGTGCTGATGCTCCACCAAAGACTGTGGCGTGGTCTGCTTCCCTCCCTGACCTGGCACATGCAAGCGAGACCTGGTGGATCTGCATATTCCTCACACCGCCCCCAACACAAGGAAATGAGAGCTGGGAAGTCAAAGGATGCAAGGAAGATAACTTAAGGGAAGAAAACTTTGATGAATCTTTGGATTCATTTCATTTGTGCCATGGAGGAGAATGAAGTAAAAAAGAAACTTGGAAAAGGAAGCAGGGAAAAAGAAGATGAGGGGGAGAAGAGGTAACAACTGAAGCAACTCCCAGTCCAGCAGTTTTCTGTCCTCCATTCAGCTCCATGGAGCACATACATTCAGACTCCTTCAGAAAATGCCTATCATCTAGCAGTGTGTGAGGAAGAAAGAGGAAGGCTGCTGCAGCCTAATGTAGTTAGAGGCTTTGCTGCATTCAAAACCGAATGTGCCTTGTGATTTTCAGTCCAGCCCATTTCCCTGTTGTATGTTATACCTTGGCACCTCAAATGATGCATGACGCTCATATATTTTTCCATCCCTCTAACTAAACTACCAACGCAGTCTTCACGACTCCAGAGTTTTGTTAGTTTTCTCTTGCAAAAACATGTAGGATCTGAGAGAAAAGCCAAATGAATTCTGTCTTTAAGCACACAAATAAACTTTCCCTTGCTCTGCAGTGATGCTGTTGGTGTTCACCAATTGAATCCAGCTTTTCTGCTCCCTGAGCTTGAGCACAATGGTAGGATCTCATTCACAGTGGTCACTTTCTAGCACGGTGATGGGAGTCAGGATGTGTGGCTTTAATTGGGGGGGGGGGGGGGGAAATCACTGCCCCACTCTTACTTAAAGACAGTAAAACTTGTTCCTCTCCCCAGTTCCACTCTTACCCCCAAACTCAGGATCAGTGGAAGACATGAGTGTGGCTGCAAATAGCATAATTCCGTTATAACTAAGCGTGAACACTTTCTGTTACAGTATTGTACCTCCTGGAGTCTTTTTTTCTATTTGCTGTTCATTTATTTTCCCTGAGGGCCTGTTATTCCAAATTACATACTCTTATATATGATCTCTTCAGAAGAAATACATAAAAGGATGAGTAGATTTTTAACCAGTGTATGTTCCATCCAAGGTGAGTGGCCTGACTGCATAATAATGTATAAGGTTTGTACACAAATTTGTGGTGCTTGTTCCCAAAGCTTAAGTTTAATGGCTTAAGGCATAAACTTTCTGGAATATCCCTGAATAGAAAAATCAAAGACTAAATCCCCAAACAGGTGAAGTCATATGCTTTCACTCCACAGAGACCCATTATCATGCAAAGAATAAAAAAAGGCATGTAGACGGAATGACCATCAGTGAAGTGTATCATTTGAGACCCTTCAGGTACTTTCCAGGATGTGGCCTGAGACATACCAATGTCAGACCTGCTAATTAGATGGGCAGACAGAGGAAATTTTTAAGGGTATGTCCAGACTAGCCTGAATATGAAGTGACTTTTGCCCAAAGCTTTAAAGGCTCAATGAAAACTGAAAGTACCTGATCCTCAGGAAAGCACTAAGTACCTGACCGAGTTATGATCCGGCGGTATCTTCAGTATTAAGTATGGTATGACATATTTCAGGGAATTGCAATGCAGGATTTCTCACGATCAGATAGAAAACTACGTCTGTGGATGTATGGCAGTTCCAGCCTAGTGGTTTGGAGATCTGAGTTTCTTAATACTGGTTTTTGAAATCAAATGGTATAGACTACTGCTTTGATGATATTAGAACATTTTCTAAATTTCTCAGGAGACCATGCTTTGCAATAATTATAAAGAAAATATCTGCATTATAGTTCATCTCAGTTCCTAGAAATGAATTGCATTAAGAAAGAAAAAGAGGGACCTTCGCTTAAATCCTTTCTTACTGATATTTGGGTTGCACATACAAGATGTACCAGAACAGCCATGGAAATAAGTGCTGATTTAAATTTTTCAAGTAGGCATACTTCACATGTTCTAATCTTTCCACCCAAGGAGACCCAAACAAATTTAATGCATGCACATAATCATTCTTCATTTGTTTAACAAGTCATTTATGCAAGAAGAATGTGAATTTGAAACTCTAACCTAATCTCCTCCAGCATCAACTAGAGTTATGTAGGGTTGTCTGTATACAGGACTTCTGTGCGTTTCCTAATTGCTGGCTCTTGTTTCTTTGAGCAGCTAAACCAGCTTCATGAATGGCTGCTTCTGCAAAGAAACTCCTGTAATAAAGCCAGTTTTTTAATGTATTTTGCATTGAACCTAAACACAGATTAGTTGAAGCAGTCTTTGTCTCCAAATTAGCGTTCTATGGAGAAAAGCTGGTGTGTGCGCTGCTGAAAGTAGTTATTACCAATCTGTCATAGACCAGCCCATTTCCTAAGTGCAAAAGACTCTTCAGCTCTTCTGACTGTTGCCATTGAGATAGGAGTAGTTTCCAGATTAATTTGTAATGGTTTGTATCACTGTATTCACTGGGCTAAATATTCCCCACCACCACCACGGCTTTTTTGCAGCTGGTACAAGAAGTGCCAAGGGCAAGACTCAGGTGGCAGTATCCAAACTGCATCAATCAGGCTTAGAAAAACCATGGTCTGAACTAAAAGCGCCATAATGTTTTAAGAAAACATATTGCTCATTCATGTTATTTGCCCTCTACCTTTGAGCCATTGAGACTTGACAGAAAAGACTCTTCAGAAAAAATGAGGGGGGGGGGGGGGGGTGATCAGGTGGAGAAAAAGCCCTTAGTGAGGACAGGCCAGAAGCAGAGCTGTACACCATGACTTGTGGAAAGAGCGAGCTGCGCAGGCACACTCACATCACTTGATGCACGTGAGTGAGGGACAGTGCTTGTGGATCCCATTCGAGACCCCATTATGCTTTATGCAATGAAGCCAAGGGTCTCTCTAGGCTAGAGAGTGTGGTGAACCTTTTTGTTTGTTTTGCAGACTATGACTGGCCCATGGGCTGCCAGTGGAAGAGCTCATTTCAAGGCTTTCTATTTACCCTTGAGTACCCTTTCTATTTACCCTTGAGTGCTAGGAGCTTAGTGAATATTTCAGTAGGATTCTCATGCATTTCCTTACTGCTTTTTCTTACTCCAAGCAATTCCTAATTAGTGGAGCTCTACAACCCAAATATCCAGATTTCAAGCATATTTTCAGCAGATTGGCTTTGCTGGCTTGAAGATAAAGGCAGGGCTGAGTTTGCCTTACAGAACCTTAGACACATGTAAAGAGTTTTCTTACTGTTGTAAATCTGATCCATCATCTCCTACAAACCACAAAGGATACTTCATAAAAATAGATATTTTATGATACAAGCCTGCACTGAGGAGATAGAAAGAGTGTACTAGTGGATGTCAGCATTATAATTAGCATAATTAATATGAACGTGTATCAAGAGCAATCTTGATCTAAATATTCACCAAAAAATTGAATTACCATGTTGCTGTATTAGTCTTTCATTTTAGAGCTGAGAAAATAGAAGTAATGTTGCCCAAAGCCAATTTCTGTCCTCACCTGCAGCCTTACTCATTGTCCTGTGAAATTCAATATACTTGGCATTTCAGATGCTGAAATTCCAATATAATATACATACCAGCATTCAGATTTTTTGAGGTTTTCATTTAAGACATTTTCTTTACTTATTTTTTTTTTCCAAATAGATTCTTCAGTGCCCTTGAATGAACGTGTGAAAATGAGTATAGTTTAAAAGACTGCATTTATCAGTGTAATACTTCTGCTATTACAAGGCATACAGACTTTCTCTCCTTCCATATAAAAACTAGTCCTTCTGAGGTATAGAAATCTAATCACATACACATCTATGTCTGTATGACAGAAATGCTTGTGCACCTATTTACATGGGCAACCTGATACCTTAACAGAAGATATAGTAACAGCTAAGACAAAGGCTTCAAAGAGCTCTGTTTTGAGGTACTGTTATTTTTTCGTGCTGTTAAAATTATTTTAATCAATTGCTTCAGCAATTTATTTGTTCATACAAAGAACTGATCCTGGAGACTCTGATAGTCTACTTGTTTTGACAAATACTCAGGTTTAACAGAATGTACCTTTTAGAAAAGTCTTTTATAAATTTTTAAGTATTCAGTGCAGAGAAAAACCCAATCCCAAAGAAGTCACTGAAAAGAATATTGTGAGTTTCAATAGGCTTTTGTTGATCAGACAGTTATGGAGGTAAAATAATTTCTACCACCACAAAAGCTCTGCTTCTCCTCTTTATAAGAACAGGGTGATTAGAAATATAAGGATTACAGAGTACATCAAGCAAAATCCTTCGTTAATAGTCTGTAGAGCCCATTAAATGGAATAATTGAAAGCCCAAGAACTTTTTAGCTTAAACTGGGAATGAAAGCAAGATATCAAAACTGAAAAATGCCTAGCATTTAGGTGGGATGAGGACCATGGCAGTCCCAGTGAAGAAATTTTCTTCCATTTCCAGTTATTCAGAGCTTTTCTCTCCCCTTTCTCTGACATGCTAAACTCAGAGTCACTTGCTAATGGTTGATTTTTCTTTTTGGTTTTTTGATTTTTTTTCTGTATCAAGCATTTCCTCTAAAGCATCTGGATGGCTTTAATTACTGTTAAAAATCATTATCACCTAGTGATATGCTCTTAGGATAGTACTGCACTAGAATCAGGCAGGATGGCAGCAGCAGAGAGCAGCATACTTAAGCTCGTTGTCCAGTCCAGCCGTAAGAATTCAGTAATTGCCTCGGAGTGCAGTACAGATTAGCAGCCTGGGTGAGGACCCAGGATCTGCACCGGCTTTTCTCATCAGCACAGACTCCCGTGGCACAGCCCCTGCTGCTGCTGCTACGTGAGCTGATTAAATTGGTCTTGGAGCAAGCTGGTTATATCTGCTCACAAGGCAATCATGCCTCCAGTTTGCTTTCTTGACACAACTTTAGCTAATCCTGGATCTGTTGTCCTGTCTGTGGAGAAGCTATTCATTTATGCTATAGAACAAGAAGAGATGTAATAGAGAGAGGACGTAGCTCAGCATTTTCGTTCTGGATGATAATAAAGTCATTAATAAAATGTTGCTATGTTCATTCTCCTCTGCAAGATTCTCCAGCAAATTGCCCGGAAAATATTTTCTCCCTCCTTCCAATCCATTGCTTTTAGAGCTGCAACTTGTTGTGTCTCTCTCCCACATTGCAATCCTCTACATTTTTTTCTAAAAGATTCCCAGTGGAGGGAGACATGAATGCCTACAGAATCTGCTTCTTCCTAAATTAGCATTACAATCTGTTGGATAAATGAGGTGCTCCCCTAAAAATGTTTCTAAAATACTGTAATTTCAGATCTGATTTTAAACTTCAAAATATCATACTTAGATCATACTTTCTGTAGACTGCAGTAAAGCAAGAGCTTGGATCTACTTGGAAATTGTTAGAAAAAAACCCTAAATTAAAATTATGGTTACTTATGGCTCCTCATGTGCAGTGCTATGAAATGAGAGAACAAAGACAGTACGTCTTCAAATGTTCATCATAAAAGTTACCCAGGTGTGTTCAGCAATAAGTCTGCATTTCTCCAGGCCCTACCTAAATGGTCCCAAGCATGTGCTCTACATAGCCCTGTCATCAGTTCCTTGCAGCTGACTCATGTTCTGAAGAGATCAAGGTCAGAGTTATCAAACATTTAAAGGCAGAAGACACATGAAATATTTTATTTTACACTTTTTTTATCTTGCCTTGCAGATTACCTGGAAGACCTTTTTAAATGGATTGTTTCCCTTGCAAATCAGTCTATAAATTGGAAAACATTCAGCCAAATACTGTACTTGCTGCTTTGAAGAAACACAAGGGAGTTTCATCAAAAGAGCAAGTCATCTGACCCCCTGAAAGCCAGACAGCCACAGTGCCTAGGAGGCAATCAGGATGGCAGAGCAGAATAGCCAGGACCATTACTTAAAGACTGAAACATTCATTCTACCACTGCAGAAGTATAGCATCCTCATAAACGGTGGATCTCAAGTGCTGTGCAGATGGCACAAGGACTGTAAAGGGCTGTTCAAAAAAGTTAATGAAACTAAGGAGAAATTGGTATTTTACCTTTAGCAATATGAACACAAATTAAAACATAAAGCTCTCCCTGCTCAGCTGTGAATGAGATGTGACATAATAAAAATTCAGATATTGTTTTTGTGTAGTTAGTGGCACAGATTTAGTAAGGAGGAGGTACAAAGGAGTTTGAAGACCCTCCTGCTGTAATAGGCAGTGTGGAGCATGCATTCCTACCTCAAATGACGTGGCTGCCGCATCCACCCCGAGGTGGTGGTTCTGTTGTTACATTCAATGTATATGATTAATAGCATCTGTCCTCTTGTTCAGTTGAAAGAATATTTGTCTAACTTGTATAAGACATAGATCAATAAAGCCATGTAATAACAGTCTTTACAAATCATTTCAAAAAGATAATTTTGAACTTTTTGTAATTATAACCAAATGAAAAAACCCTTAAAATAAAAGCTTGAATTTTTAGACATAGTGGATGTGATAATTACACTAATCTTTCAAGTACTTACTCTCTTAGAAACTACATCATTACTACTCCACAACCTGTTAATGAGTTCTCCATTTCCACAAACCACAGTTCTGATAATTGACATGACATCAGCAGATACAGAAAATCTATCCAGTTAATACAGTGTCAGACATTTACAAATACAAGTTGGTTCAGTTTATTTCTCAGTCCTTTAGCATCCATAATATTGCTTCTTCTACATGTATCTTGTCTTTCTGCACAAGTTAAATGAATACTTTCTTTCCTCCTTCTAACCTTTAGCTTATAACCTTTAGCTCATCACAGAATTGTAAACATTATTGCAGCTAAACCATATCAAGATCATTTGTTTGGTTAAAAGAAGAAGAGCAAAAAAGACGATCTGAGATAGCATCTGGCACATTATTTTTCAGAGTTTTTTTTTTTTTTAATCGATGTTGCATTGGTCTTGATTTTGTTTAATATTGTTAGTTGTGGTCATTCACATGCTTTGCTGATTTTTCTAGGTACACGAAAATGAAGACTGCCACCAATATCTATATTTTCAATCTTGCATTGGCAGATGCTCTAGCAACAAGTACTCTGCCATTCCAGAGTGTGAATTACTTGATGGGAACATGGCCATTTGGTACAATCCTGTGTAAGATTGTTATATCCATAGACTACTACAATATGTTCACCAGTATCTTTACACTCTGCACCATGAGCGTGGATCGCTACATAGCTGTTTGCCACCCAGTCAAGGCCCTTGATTTCCGTACTCCCAGAAATGCCAAAATTGTCAATGTCTGCAATTGGATTATTTCTTCTGCCATTGGCCTACCAGTTATGTTCATGGCAACTACTAAATACAGGCATGGTAAGTCTAGCTTTCATTTATGAATTGAATATTTCAATGTTTAAACTCCTTTCTGTATTGTTTCTCTTTATTATAGAGGCTTTGAACTAACTTCTGGCTTCCAACCCGTCAATGAAAATAGGCCCCTTCTTTAACAATTTTACAGCAAGTCCTCAGAAGCTCAGTAATGTTATAGTCATCTTCCTATACAAGGTGCCTTTGGTGTTCTAGACCGGTCAGCAAATTATTCTTTTTGTCTAGGCACAGTAAAAACCCTGTATGATTTTTGCCTGCTTTTTCATCTCTGTCTGGAAGCTTGGAGCGCCTCCTTACCTTCACATGGCTTATCCCCTGAATCAAAGTCGTTTTCTCTTCACTTAGATCAGCTGGTTCTAGTTGACTAAACATGGCACTAGACAAGATCTCTTTTATATGAGGGAGGTCCTTACTTTCGACTCTAGGTGGGCGTGAGTCCCACTGCTCCCTACAGTTAGCGTAGTGTTTGGGAAAGCCAGCGTCAGCGCCTGCCCGCCAGCCTGCCTTTGCCTATGTGGGGTTATCCACTCCTCTACTAAAGTAGACAGAAGCCTGTGCTTTACCCAAGATATTTCCACTGAAGTTGGTAGTCATGGCTGCTGGCGTGACATGAAACAAAAGTAATAGCACATTTTGGATTGCTGGTGCTCAAAGACCTTCCATGAAGTAACAGCATCAACTTAAGTGAAAATCCCTAAACTGTGCGGAGTTACCAAAGTGTCATGTCACCTTCCCCAATGCCCTGAAATGCCCAACTGACAGTAGACATGATCGTTAAACCATTTTTTTTTCACGAGGTTTTATATTGAAAGTGAATCAAAGTTTGAGCATTTATGACAATTCAGTTCATTTTTTGTCAAATATACACCAATTTCCAAGCAATAAAATGCAAAAGACAAGTTACTTTATTTTTGGTGTTCTTACTAAAGCATCACACGTGTTTTGCAACGCTATGTTCTATCAGTGTTTGTGCAAAAGACAGATCAATTGCTTCATTTAAGCTGTTTACTTAGTAAATTTGTGTTCATTTGCGTATAACTGATCAAGAAGACTAAAGAAAAGCAAATGAAAAACTGCTCGTCTTCTCTGTTGTTTTCTTTTTTCTCTAGGCTCTATTGACTGCACACTTACATTCTCCCACCCTGCTTGGTATTGGGAGAACCTCCTGAAAATCTGCGTGTTCATCTTTGCCTTCATCATGCCAGTCCTGATCATTACCGTGTGCTATGGGCTGATGATTTTACGCCTAAAGAGTGTTCGCATGTTATCTGGCTCCAAAGAGAAGGACAGGAACCTGCGGAGAATCACAAGAATGGTTCTGGTGGTGGTGGCAGTGTTTATCGTGTGCTGGACTCCCATCCACATTTATGTCATAATTAAAGCCCTGATCAACATTCCAGACACTACTTTCCAGACTGTCTCCTGGCACTTCTGTATTGCTCTAGGGTATACAAATAGCTGCCTTAATCCAGTCCTGTACGCATTTCTAGATGAGAATTTCAAAAGATGTTTCAGAGAGTTCTGCATCCCCACTTCCTCCACCATTGAGCAGCAAAACTCCACTCG
Organism: Dromaius novaehollandiae; assembly: GCF_036370855.1. Lineage (NCBI taxonomy): Eukaryota > Metazoa > Chordata > Aves > Casuariiformes > Dromaiidae > Dromaius > Dromaius novaehollandiae. Next base: position 69,986,554 of record NC_088100.1, on the reverse strand, counting down.
AGTCCGACAAAACACTCGTGACCATGCTTCCACTGCCAACACTGTGGACAGAACTAACCATCAGGTATGACTAGCAATGGAGATGTCATCTCTGGATCCAGGCCTCCCGCTTGGAGATGACATGTATTCTGAAGTTACAGTTTATACTGATTTGTAGCTATTTGAAGGCATAAGCACCTTCAGGGTTATCTCTGTAGCTGTCATACACAGAGACCCCAGTCCTTCATGGTGCTGGTTGATCTCAGCTCTAGTAGATGCCCAGAAACTGAGGGCTTTTAAAGGTATCTTGCATGGTCAGGTCCAGCGTGCTTGCGTACACAGTGCACAAACCAGAGGCAGTGTTTCATTACGGGACGTTTGCAACAGGTGACTTTTAGAACCGTTTGGAGAAAAATCACAGATTTCTCTATTCATACTCCTGGTCTGCTAAGGGAGACAGTGGTGGGACAAGATGTATATCTTTTTTCTTCTCCCATTTCAACAGTGAATTGAAAAGAGAAGAAACTGTGCTTGTACACTTCTTGATTTATTATGATTTATAAAAAAGGCATGGAAGGCCCTGTTTTCCTGGAAGACATTCAAGAAGTAGACAAAGGCTTGTCTACGTGCAGTTCTTCTACCAGATACTTATCTGTGTTGGCTAGGATTCATTTTTGGTTTTTTCATTTTTGAACATATGTAAAAAACTAACATTTGCATATGTAATTAAACCAGCACAACTACTTAAAACATTATAAACATGCTTTCACCTGACACCTTTCATTTCAATTCCAGATAAGAATACCTACCCCTAGTCTGAACACCTTTCTACAGATATGTGTGTATATAAATACACACACACACACACACACACACACACATGCTCACACATACACTTACATTAAGGAGCATTGTGCCATTTAGCGTATATAGAGAATATTTCCCTGGAGAAAAAAACTGTCTGAGAAGTAGGAGTTTTGTGACACAGCAGATACCAAGGGAAATAGATTTTTTTATCCAGACTGTTTTTTGCCTAGCTTTTAGGAAAGAAACTCTTTTGTTATATATTCAACATTCATGTTCCTGTCATTAGTCCTGAGAGTTTCCAATCCACATCCCTCAGCAAACATCAAGCAAAACACGAAGGTGAATCTTAACATTCCTGAAATTAAGTAACTCATGCACAAAACAAGCACCAGAAAAAGCATCTGAGTCTTCTCCACAATTTATTATAAAGAAGAACAAAAGGCACAAGCTTAGTTCATTCCTTGCCACATCACCTTTAAGAAGTTTCATTTGAGCATCAGCAATATGGTTAGGTTGCTCTTGTATGAGTTTCTCACTGCTGCCACTTCAGCCACAAGCTAGCTGCCTTCTCAAGGTGCAGAAGTGAATGGATCCTCATGAAAAAAATAACATACCTATCACCCATTGAGACCAAGGGCTGATGCCGGGAAACCAAAATCAGGACGTTACCATAACCAAACAGACAAAATTGTGATTGCACCAGAAAAGAGGAAGGATCAGTCTAAAAACAGAATGGGAAAGTTTAATAAACATCTGCATTTGGTGTTGTCCTTCACCAGCATCTGATTTATACAAGCCAAACTGGCCTGTGAAATGGTTTAGAACCTGCTCAGTCTTACGCACACTTTGGTGGTGGAGAAGAACTCCCAGTCTTGCCATAGGCACACACACATACATATATATATATATGTATAAACATATAGTATTTACTATGTGTAGTAAATGTTTGGTGGACAGATTCAATTCTCTGGAATGCATCTGTAACCCTCAGTGTAGTCAATTTTGTGCATATGTCTTACAATAGGATTATCTCTATAGCTGTATTTAGTGCAGTTCCAGGTTTTACAGTGTAGTGTGTATGCACACATTTGCTACGTTTAGTTATGCTTCTCAACACTCTTTCTAGTAAGCCATAGCCTTCCAAACTGCTATCCTTAGAAAAGTTTAATGTGGTTGTGCTCAGGGGCTGCCTGAGATAAGGTCCTATTTTCCTGGGCACTGAACAAATGGAGACTAGATGATGATACTGCCCCCAGAGATCTTTCGACCCATGCTGACAAGGGAGACAGCTAGTCAAGGCAGGGGTAGACCAAACAAGTGAAGTGAGCTTTATGGTGGCAACAGGGAGCAAGCTAGGCACACAGCTGTGCGGCAAGGAATGGGCGGGGGGGGGGGGGGGCGCTCAGGGAACAGTTACGGAAGTAGTTAAGAAAAGAGAAAAAGCATGTGAAGAGAATTGAAGGGCAAGGTACCGATGGGAAAGGGAGCGTGCAAGAGGAGAAAGAGGAAAATTAAGCATGAGGTCAGAGTGAGGCAGTAAGGGAGAAAATTGAAGGAAAAAGCCAATATTCAGGGAACAAAAAAAGCATAGTCAGAACTGTAAGAAATTGCTTTACTGCCCAGCTTTGACTATTTTTGCAGCTGTTCCTAAAAACTATTTAGTTGTTTTCCCCAAGGCCATGAAGGAGAAGACAGTACTTGGAAACTTATGTCCCCATAGCTGGGTGAATGGGTCTTTTTGCGTGGTTTGGCCTTTGACAGAATTTGAAGTAGCCATAAGCGAGCCCAGTTTCATTTCCTTCACCACTGTGGCAGCAGTCCTTCCTTGCCTTGGCTGCTGCTACCACTGGTTTCCTTGTGCCAGCTCTGCTGTCTGAAGGCTGACCTGCACATTTGCACGGCTGTGCTCCCTGGACTAGCACAGCAGCTGGCGGAGGCAGGCTGTCTCACCTTCTGCAAAGTCTTTGGAATACATTCACATCACACCATGTTCAAACCTGAATGTTAAAAACCTCATTTAACTTGTTTCTTCAGCAAACTTTTCTACAAGAGATAACATTTTTTCTTACTATCAGCCTGACCACAAAGGCTGTAAGACTAATCTACACTGAAAAGGGTTTCTGTAATAGTACTCACAAATATGACACCTAATTTTATTTTTTTAAACAGTGAAAGTCCTACTGTGATTGCAGCTTTTGCCCCCAGGGAAAGAACAAAAAAAAAAAAAAAACAAAAAACACTTTTTCTGCTTGCTCAAACAGCTACAGTAAATTCTGTTGACAGAGCAGTCTTTTCGCAGGTAAGTGGTTTCTGTACAAGAAAGCCTAGCCAGTGTTTCTGTATTGATCTCAGTATACTGACAAGTGCTTTCTTGTACAGACAAGGCCTTGGAGACAATTTGGTATGAATTCTAATTGCAAGGGTGTAGGGCTACTCAGCACAGATCAAGTTATTTTCAAAGAAACAGATGTTCAACAAGTTCCTTTTTTGCCAAGTGAGAGTTGTTTACTCTTGCTGGAGTTAATGAGAACTGCAAGCACTCAGGAGCTCAACAGCTTTAGGCCACGCACTCTTGAAGCACTTCAGATAAGCATTCACTGGTGGAAGTAACAACTATGTTTCTATCAGTGCAAAAGCAGTAAGAGGAAAAGTCACCAATGATTCATATTATTCTGCTTTAAGATAATGACTTTTGACCCTATTTAATGGCCTCAGGGCTTTACTGTAAAGATCTTTATGCAAAGGTTAAGATTCCTCTGGATTAAGAGTTTGATTATTGTTTTATCAGCTTTTATGAAAACTGGAAGAGCAAAACAAGTTCTGACCTCCTACAGACATGAAGGAGATACACAAAGACACACCAAGAAGCATCTCAGCCATAACACTGATGGTGTGAGCATTTATGAAAGTAGCACATGGCCCATGAAGCAAAATTTTTCTAAGGGAGAAAAGGCAGTGGCTAATCAGGCATGCAAAACCTGGAAGTGCTGTAAGACTGGCGCGTTTCACATCTGTGGGGGATATATCCTGTGTGACAATCAACTAGCTTGTTGTGGCAAAATGCATGGATTACATTTCTTCTACAGTCAGCTTTGTGTCAACTTACTAGCTTAAGAGCTTGGCTCACTTTAATTTTCAGGAAAGCATATGCAATCTTATAAGTACATTTGCATGAAGAGGAAAAACAGAATGGGAATGACAGAATCTTGGAAAAATCTGCTTGCAAAATACAACTGCTTACTGTGAACTTTTCTCTGTGTGTCCCAATATTGGTAGGGAATTCTAGTGAAGGACCAGATAGCAGCCTTTGCAAATGAATAAATTGTTTTGATGTCATTGATACTAACCTGATTCATAGCAAAGACCTGTGACAAGTATTTTGAAATAGCTGTGTACTTCAGGTGCACAGAAGCTGTCTGCGTTAATTTATCTCCTAAATTAAAAAATGCTTGAACTTTTTTTTTGAATTTAAGATACTTTTTAGGAAAAAAGCTATTAATGTATCTTTTCCAAATACCTTTTATTTTTGTTGATGTTAATAACACAGAAAATCCCACTCAGAAAAAAATGGGTTAGTAATAATAATAGAAATCTGAGAAATTGAGTTCATATAAATGAATTAGTTTCTTTGTGAGTGATTTAAGTTTTCACAAGAGCCTCACCCAAAAGTATCCAAGCAACTAACAAATTATGTACAGGCACATTTACAGGCATATTTAGTCATTTTCTGTAGCCATTTTTTGTATTTTCAGCTTCTAATGCTTTCTGCTTAACCACTGAATTTTCTAAATGTCTTAAGGGAAGCTGCAAGTCCTCCTCACATTCTGAAAATAAGGCCTGAGTTACTGTAAGTTATCTGCAGTAACCGGATGTTCTGGTATTTGTGTTCAGTCCTGAAAGCTTTGCCCTCATTACTTGGCTTGGCATCAAAGATGTAGAAATAAAAAGGACACTGGATTATAGGAAAATTATTTTTGAGCTGAAACAAGCAAAATTTGAGCAAAATTTGAAAGCCAGCTTCACTCTGATAAGTTAACTGAAGAAGGTACTTTCTTACATTTTAATTTTCCCAGTGCTATGTGGCAGATCACAAAGAATGTTGGGGAATGTTGGAGGGTCCTATGTAGAAACATGGCAAAAGTAGGGCAGATTCTGTAACCTCAAGCCTTGGCAAATTTGCTTCTGCCTACATTATTAGAGAACGGCTTTTCTAGGTACTATTAGAAAATGGGCACATCTCCTTTGTAAATAATACGGTATTTGAGTAATAATGATAGATCGTTGTCTATTGCTAAATTCAGGATATCCTTAAAACAAAGCTTTCTTTTACAGCTGATTTGCACTGACATGGCACTTTGTCAATCTTTTAGGTATCAATGAAAAGCCAATGTGTTTGTCAGACTATTTTATAAAGAAAACAAGAGTAAACTATGCTATGAGGACTAAAACTAAGTAATCTTCCAAGGCTGCATGCATTTGTGGCATTCTCAAATCGTGAATAAATGGGGGACAGAACATCTCATTCTTTCCTTAATAGATTAGAAAGTTTAATGGTTTAAAAGCAAACAAACAAACAAAAAGAAGCAAATAGAAATACTTCCACTTTATACAATTCATGAAGGTAAGTGAATATGAACTTTGAAATTCATTTCTGAATCAGACTTCTCCAAAAGAAAGGGACATTCAGATTTAGGATCAGCTCAGTTTCTGGCCAAAAAGAGCTAAGGAGGAACATCCCCAATAGAGAATTTTAAAAAAACTCCCTGAGAATAGCATCTTAAAATGAACACACATGTGAGTTATGTTTTGGCCTTGGAGAAATCTTTCTTTAAACCCATCCTCACATACTCCACTCTGCTGGAAGTCCTTGGAAAACAATGCAGTTAGAAAACATGCCTTCCTTCCTCCCCCGAAACCCTCAGCCACGTGCCGTTTCTGCTGTACTAACACATCCTCTCTCTTGTGTCAGTGAAGGTTCATCTGTGACTCTGCTTCCCATGCCACAAATACTTTACCCACGGAGTCTCCCACCCTGCATCCAACAAGTTCTAGCGCTGCAGGGCTGCATTTGTTAGATGGCAAAAAAGGTTGGAGACTTTCAGGATGTGGGGCGTAATATGCAGATGAAAATATTTATAGTGCTATTGTGCCGAAGTAAGAAGATTACTTAGCGTAGGTACCACGGGCACACAGGGTGGAGGATTTGTTGGGGGTCTGATTTAATTCCATCTCAGAATTTAAACTAGATTTTAAATGCAAGTCCAAATTTGGAATAAAGCATTAGCTGATTTACTGATTTGAATACAGAAAAGCTGTTAATGTATCATCTAAAATGCTAACTTTGCTGCAATTGCTATAAGAGAGCAAAATCATTCCACGTTAATGAAACTGATAGTGGATTCCCCTCTAGAAAGAAAAAAATTCTCATTCAAATAAGACAGCATTTCATATACACTAATGTGCCTTTGCCTTTAAAAATCAGGCATGAACTTTTTCCTGTAATCATTCCCTCTGCTGTTGCTGTTTTATAACAGAAGAATAGTCTTGCCCTAGCGCCTGGGCTAGTTGTTCATTCGGCTTTGTACAGCAGCACAGTAGCTGCAAATGAGAAGTAAATTCCTCTTAAACACTCACACAGATACACGCACACACATACAGAGAACCTTGCGGGAGGGAAGAAATCAAGTAATTGTTCATTGTATTTGCAATTTCTTTCCTTTCAGTTGGAACTTCAAGAAGCTGAAACTACTCCACTGCCGTGACAGGGCCTCCTGCCGCATAGCTCAAAGCAATTGCAAACCAGTGCCACAGTGTGTCTGTGCAGTATGCTGTGGGAATGTGGAGCATACACTTTCCCTCAAAAAACAGAGGAAAGTGCCTGCTTTTCCGATCTGTCAAAAACTGCTTCTGCAGCACCTCTGCATTGCACGTAACACAAGTGTGAAATTTAGTAGCAAGCAGAGCCAAGAGATTCAAGGGCTTTCTAAGCACCAGTGTTCAAAACTTACATGTTTTCCAGGAACGCATTAGTCTAACACAAAGCTGTTCTACTTGTAGCTATCTGACATGATCTGAGCAGTTACAGTAGTGTTAAACAGGTTGGAAATAAAAATTCAAAGGATAGACAATTACACTTTGAAAAAGAAATGTGAGCTTTTGATGATGAAATTGTAATACTGTTGGGGTCTAGATTTACACTTTAAAATGTCTTTGTAAAGGTGTTTTCTGTGCAGGTTACTTATGTGGAAAATTTTCATGAGATCAGCTAGAACGATACCTTTGCAACTCAAGTTGTGGTCTCTTACAAGAGTTGTTTGTTCTACAGTTTCAGAGGAGAATAATTCTTCTGATGCTCATTCAAAAAAAAAAAAAACTCCAAGCTGCACCTTACTCTTCTAGTTCTTGCATAGAAGCAAGACTTTTACAATCAAAACAGTGAGCTGCCACTTCTAAAGGAGATAAGAATAAATAAAAGATACAAAGGTTTGATCTAGGGCACGTTGCTATCGACCGGAGAATGAACTCCAAAACAAGATTGATTCTATTACTGTAAATTCCAGTGTGAATAGAAACAGAGCTATAAGCTTCTCAGACCTAGCATAGGCTGTTGATGAATTCTCTATAACTTAGTTTCTCAAGTTCCAACTGCACAATCAGCAACATTTCAAAGTTGTGCAACCTTTTTTTTTTTTTTTTTTTTTTTTGGTAAAGCACTTTGGGATCCTTCAAGATGAAAGGAACTATATGAAATGTAAGGAACTATATGAAATGTAAGTCATCAACAGTCCCTATGTGAAGTGCTTGGAGCAGATAACACATTAGACCTTTTAAAGAAAAGTTACATTTTGCTAGGAAATATTTTTCTTAACCAAGTCCATAATGTGTTTGCTTTTCTTACTAACGTAATACAGTCTGCATCTCTATTTTGTATTAGCTACTAAAACACATAAAAATTTATGAAAGAAACATTGAACTGAAGTAAATTCCATCTTAGCTGTTTTCTAGTATGAAAAATGGAAATATCCATGTAGATAATTCGTGTTGCAATGCTATTTTCTAGCCATTGTTTGTTATTTGCTTTGTAAATAAAACATCAGTAGTTACCAGGGGGGAAAAGTGCTTTGATGAATTTATGTGTATTCTAAAACACAACTGTATGGAACAGTTTTCTTTTTCTGAAACCACACTATATTTCTTATTCTCATTGTTAAAACGTGTGTGACAAAATATGCTTTCCGTGTGAAATTGTTTGTTTCTGCCATGGTCTGTGTAATAAAGATTGAAGGCCAAATCCTTGTGAGTTGTAAATTGACGTAGTGTTACTTGAGTTTCATCAATGTGTTGCAGCCTAATATCCAGTCATTTATTTCTGCAGAATATGTAACTAGACATAGTAGAAGTGCCTTATTTTTTTTCCTTTTCTGTTGAAAACCACACTATGCTGTCATAGAGATTTAATATTTAATTGTATATTAACTTAGCAGGATGTCCTCATGGTCAGCAGTAAAGTTTAAACCAGAGTCTTCAACATCCTAAGACAAAGGCTTTTCATATAAATTTTGAATAGCATGACACACAGGTCAAACTCAGAAGTACTGTTTTGCACTATGTAGCAGTATTGTTTAGCTACCAAGAAAAAAATGGCAGAATCTAACATAGAATACACACCACAAAAGGAAATGAATTATCATCATACAATACAATATCATCATTACTGTCTGACAGGTTGTAAGTAGTCTGCAGTCTGCCCTGACAGCCTCACAAACTTGAAATAAATAATAATATTGAGTAAAAACATTCAAAAAGTCCCAAATGGTCAATCAGAAATACATGCAATTAAACCTAAAGCCATAGTTGCATGACTTCAGTCATGAATTCATTAGCTTTCAGAGAATTTACTTAGTGAATTAAAACCATTATTTCTTTTGCACTTAGATCAGAATGAAGTTCACAAATAGAGTATTATAACTTGCCAACAATTAGCCTAATGTTTTTAAAGGTATTTTAGGTTTTTACAGCCCGAGAATTAAATGAGCAAACCTGACTGTAAATATTTTTAGCAGTAGTCATGTTATTGTAGCCATGATGGTCTAAGGATATAAGGAAGCAAATCTTATTAGTAGAGCATTAGCAAAAATAAGTACAATGCCTTGTTTTTTCCAGAAGATATGAATATTCATTGATAGTGCTTGGCAGTAAGTAGCATTATTATTACATAACCTCTGTATATTTATTGTAATTATTTAATAAAAATAATTGTGTCTTGTCTATTTGAAACACTGTATTCAAATCATAGTGCATGTTCATTAACATGGTATGTGTTATATTTGCAGCTCAGCTTTAAAAAATGCTGTGCAATCAACAGATACCAAAAAAATCACCTTGAAGGCTCTCAGATTAATTATCTGACCTCTTTTAAAAATACACGCTGTTTTTAATTAAAAAAGGAAAATCCTGATAGTTCATTATTTAAAAAAACATATACATGGACAGAATTGTGTTTTGATATGAAGCACATGCATCCCTTCTGTGCCAAGAACTAACTGTGCTGCTTCAGACCCAGAGCCAATCAGTGCAGGAGCCTGTCTCCCGCACTGGACATGTGCAAACGACAGAGTGAGCTGAGGGAAGCTTTCCTTTACCACTTCTGGCAGTATAAGATGAGGCAGCTTCCCAAGCTCTTTCATAGTAAGTTAAACAACAGCCCAGGAGCACTCCCAGGCTTTGGAAGGAGTTTGTCCATACTATTAAACCATCCGGCAGTGGAGGGTCCAGCATTATTGACTGGCTGGGTGGCCCATGCTAACCAGCCTGAGCCTGAGTGATCCCAGGTAGGGTCTGGGGGCCAAAACATTTCAGCCAGAGGTCATGCCCCATTGGCAGTTTGCAAAGAGATTACCCTGTCTTGGAGGCTAAAAGAACTAATTAGCTTAAATGCAAGCTGTTCTGTGCCAGCAAAGCTCAGTGTCCCAAAGGTGTTCCCAGACACATCTGGTAGAAGATTTTATTTGGGCATAACTATTTCATGCATCATGAAAAAAAAATGTTCATAATGACTATTGAGTATGACATTTGAACAAGATGATACGAATATGACTATTCAATAAGGAATAATGACTATTTTTTAGTAACTTCTTCATGCTGGCCACGATTTCAGATACTATTGTGTAATTTCTTAATTGTCTCCTTCCTAGCACTCTCATTGCCCTTTTGAACACTCACAAGCACTGCATGCATGTTTTCAGAGGATTTCCCACAATGACTCATAAGATCTCTTTCCTGATCAGTAGCAGCTAATTGAGAGTCCACTGTTATACGTGTGACTTTGTATGTATCAACTTTGCATGCCACCTATCATTTTATCACCCAGTTGCCCAATACCATGAAATCTTCCTTGCATCTGGCCTACCTTTGACTATTTTGAATAACTGAATATCTCTAGAAACACTGTTACTTCACCGTATGCCTCTCTTATATACAACATACAATGAAATAGGACAAGCACCCTTCTAGGATGTCACTGGAAACATCCCTTCTACTTACTATTTATTCCTACTACTTGTTTCCTATCTTTTATTCAGTTATTAATCCATGAATGAATTTTTCTCTTATTCCATGGCACTTTGGTTTGTTTAAAAGTCTTTAGTGAGGAACCGTGTCCAACTGGTTTTTCAGAATTGAAGCACACTATATCACAGCTGGATCACTTTCCTCCACACCAGCTCCTCCAATGGCCTCTGAAATGCTGGGTCAGCTCTTTGTTCTTTCATATTCCACTACCTATCTACACATTCTGCTCTTTCACCTAATTGGCCTACTGCAAAAATCAGAATTAATGGTCTCTAGTTCTCCCTTTCCTCAGGCTCATTTAAAAAAAAATAAGTGTCTCAATTGCTGCTTATTATTTAAGTTCTAAAGTCAGTTTTAAAATGCATAATACAGCGCATTTAGTAGTTCAACAATTTCATATCTGAGTTCTTGTAGAACTGTTGAGTGAATAACATCTGGTCCTTGCTATGTGCTCCTCTTGGAAAAAAATGATTTATTCTAAACCTCTTCAGCTGACACTTCATTTTGAGACACTTCTTCAGGCTTCTCCACTGCACAGAATGCAATGCAGAAACCTTCCTCAGTTTCTCTGTAAAGAACTCTGATGTCAAGAATTCACACATCTTTTCTTTTTTTTTGCCATGTCTTGCTTGTGTGGTTCTTTCATTTCCTAGCTATTTATTGGACCCTTGGCAGCCTTCCAGTTTGTCATACTATGTCTTCTCTAGGCCTTAATATTTTTTCAGATTACCAAGATATAACAGTAGTCAAGAAAGACAAGGTTATAACAAAAAAGCTAATTGATCTATCGTCACTATGAAAGTCAGACACTACTTCATTTAGAGACATATAATGAACACCAGATAAGTGACTTCTTATATCCAGAAATACAAGCCCATTTCCATCATTCTGTGATTGCACAGTATGGCACACAGGGCCTCAGTGAAGTTTGGGATATAGAAGGAAGCATAATATATCTTCAATATAGAAGGCCTTACTTTGTATCTGTTCTGTACGTATAAGGGTCTGTTATTAGAAGTGAGCAGAAACAAGTTAGCAGCTGCTAAACACTGCTCTCAGCAGCTCCCAGTTTATTGCTGGCCTCTAGAAGCACAACAGCTGACACCAGTGGTCCCAAGAACGAACTGGCCTAATGACACAAGGCAAGAGGATGCCAGAGAGAGAAAAAAGATGATGCGAAACCACATCAACCCTCAAGTCCCATTTGCTTGATAGACCCCACCTGGCCAGAAACTAAGTGAGCTTTTCAGACATAGCAAAGCATGTGCTGGTTTCAAGAAGGGGTTGGGAGGTAACGATAGAGAAACCGTTGCAGGTTTGGTTCCCAAAGACTGGTCAATATGTAACAGACAGCCACAGGAACTCAGCTCACTGGACCTGGGCTGTGGAGCGGAACAACATTTCTTTGTGGGCCTGAACCATGATGCTAGTTTGGGCAGCACTGACTAGTTTCTCCGGCTTTCAATCTTGCAAGGATTCGGTCATCTTTGAAGAGATGAAAATCCATTATATGAGCTTACAGTTACCCTGATACATTATCTACTGCCTGGATAGGCAGCAGCGATAAATGCTGCTTCTGATCCAACACAAGTGGCATAGACAATCCACGCCAGTAGGCTCCCCAGTAAGACACTGCTGACCTCTGCAACGTAGAGCCATCTGCAGCCCCCAAAAGACCCACACTAAAACAACTCATCAGATGAAGAGCTGGGTATGGTGTTTTTCTTTGGACAGAGATCTGTGCAGCCATTTCATATTCTTACTCTCTCTGTTAAAGTTCATGATAAAATCAGCACAATAATTATACTCAACCCTCTATTCAGCCTTTAATGAAGCATCAGATTAATTCCACTGCACCAAATTCACCTTCGGCATTAGCACCCTAAAATATGATTTTAGGAATCAAAGGAATGGGGAATATTTTTTGTGGACAATTCAGTGGAAGTTTTGAAGCGTTATGTAATGTCAGGCTAAGTTCCTAAGCGCTGCTTTAGTAAGAAATGTACAGGTTGTATGGTTAAGGATGAACGAAAGGCATTTAGTGTGTATTGCTCCAACCACTTTTAATGCAGCTTCACCTTGTCTGGAGTATACATAAATTTGCACATACCCACAGATACACTCAGATACAACATAAGCGATGACACAATAGTGATACCTGATTTCAAAGTGCTACTGCAGCATGGAAACACCGGGTCATGCAATGATAGGCTTTTATGGCAGACTACATGCACAAATAGGCTATGTCAAAGTTAGTATAGCTTAGGTTTCTGGCTTTTCTATACTTTCACAAGCCTCTCATTAATTGAAAATAGTAAAGTTTTTTATATAAAATAATGCTTAGCTGTATTATGTTAAACTTAACTTTATTATGTTAAATCACTCTTTGCACATTAACATCTGCCTGTAGAGCACCTGCACTAAAGTATGAGCAGATTAAAGCATAAGGGTGGGGGAAGATCCTATTCCTTCACATCATGGAATTCAGATGCCTAAACTCATGCAAGACCAGGCTAGGTCTGATCTTCCAAAATAAGGTAAAGGAAAGGATGACATGAAGTGCTGCCCCTGTTCCACTTCATACCCCAGTGCTTGGAGGGCATCCTCAGAGCACAGGGAACCAAGTTTTTCCTCTGACAGAAGCTTCCTTTTTTGGGAAAAGATTATTCCCTGGCAAACACAACCCCCATAGGGCAATGAATTCAAGATTTACTAGGTCCAAGAAAGAGCACAACGGACTAGGCATGGGCCTCAGCCATAGCAGCACAAATGCCCTCACATCAGGTTATGGAGTCAGGCCTCCTCCTAACCCCTCTGCATGGCTTCACAAATCTCCTCCCATGCAAAGCTGAGGGACTGAGACTATCCCTTCAGTTAAAGGCTGCATTCTGCAAGAGGGAAAACAGGCAATTTTTCTTTCGTGCTGAGGAGAGGACTTTCCCTGGCGTGCATTTTGCCATGGTGACCCCCAACTGAATTCTTATGCTCTGAAAACCTAAAAATACATAACCAATAAAGCCTTTGAATGAGAAAGAGAAATGTTAATTTGGTGATGTAAAGATGGGTCTAAACATGAACCAGAAGCCCAGATTCTCAGCCTGTCAAGACTGATGCATTTCTCAGCAAACGCAGAAATAAAATTTTGGAAATGGGAGAATTTTAATATCAACAAACATTAAAAGGGCTTAAGTACTTCTTCCCTCTCAGTTTCTCTTCAGTTTTACTGATTCTCCCTCACATTCAGACCTGCCAATCACCACCCCAGCCCTGACGCATACCATGCTGGTCTCCATGGAAATCCCTGGGGAGGCAGAACCAGCCTTATACTCAGGCCTGCCTGAAGGGCGAAGGGCTCAAAGTTCCCAGTCTAGTACAGAGCCTTTGCATGACAAAAACAGCCTTTTAAATATAGTTATTTTAGTCATAAGCCTGCAGTTATATCACTCAAATTTAGCAAGCTCTAACCCAGCTAACACTAATATGATTTTTATGTGTTGTGGGCAAATCTGGGGGGGGGGGGGGGGGGGGGGCGCGATTTCTGGCCCTCTTGATCTAGAAACACAAACAGGGAGAGTAAAGAGTTGAGTCTGGCTGTTGTGCACAGATCACAGGCTAAACTCAGCTGCCTCCTCCTATCTGAGCTCTAGAGCTGGTCCTAGTATAGGGATTTACAGTTTCCTGTTAGCCATCATGCTTACACTATAGCACAGGACATCTGAACTCATAGGCTGTGTCTGCACTTATCAACTAAACAATGCCAGGGAGCATTTTTGGACACTTGACCGCAATTGCCCACAACGTTCAGTTCTTAACATGATGTTAAATTCTTGCCAGCTGGCAATGTCCCGAACAATTCCCAGGCATATTTGAGGAGATAACATGGACACTTGCCTAAGTACTTCAGATATGGCCACCTAGTTTTTGGACAGTGGGTCTATCTGTACTGGAGGTTTGCAACACATATTTCTAAATGTAGTGTTAGAACCTGTTGGACTAGAAGTGTTGGGATGGCCCGCTATATGGAGACATGGAATATGTTGTATGTATATGGCTATATCCCTATGACCTTACTTTGTTGCGGTAGTGACAGAAAAAGCTTGAAAACGTGGGGGGCAGTTGGTTTTTTTTTTTTAATTGCACTCCACTTATCTCCATTATTACCCATACTTGGCCTCCTAATTCTTCATTTCCTCTGAGGGACAGACACAAACCTCCTCCTACATATTATCTTTTATTTCCTTGTGGCTGGTCCTGATTTCCTGGCCAACCAGCAGCATTCCCACTTGCTTAACCTGTGATTAGGCAAAGCTCATGTTTTAGGGAAAGCACCTGAAATATTTAGTTCCTGCTGGTCTGTATGTTGTGCTCCATGGACAGCCTGCAGACAGAAGAAGATGGTAAAAAATGTTTGCCTGGTGAAACTGAGGGGAGAACAAGGTGTGTGGAGCCAGTACTCCTATGTCCACTCCTGTATCTAGGTGGGCTAGCACATATGCAAAGACCAGCCTGAAGAACCTCCTACAGAGATAACAGCATAGAATTAGAAATTAGATACATAGCATTTTTTAAGATACATAACTACTTTATAGGAAGTGTGTTAAACTATTTTTAAACATAATTCTCTACAGTTTTGTATCATTTCTCAAGATGGTGATCAGTGTTGGGAATAAATTTAGCTTTAAAGAAGCTAAGTGTCTAGAGGCAGGAGGTCTTATATTTCCCACATATAGGTCAAGATTCTTAGCTCAAAACTCTAGGAAACATATTTCCTATGCAAGTAAGGGGCAGGTGACATGTTTTGTGCAATGTGTTAATATAAGAACTTTACAAGGTCTTAAAAAGGCCTTAAACATTTTAAATTTAATTTTATGAAATTTGCCTTTTGTTCTATTTCTTAAGATAGCAACTGAGACACAGCAGCAAGATGGATACCTCACTGCTGTGTTCTATATTTAAACAAAGTTCCTTCCTCACTAATAAAAAAAAAAAAAAACAGGGATGCATTTTTCTTCTCTAGCACCTCTTTTCTGGTTTTAATTTATGACATGATCTTGTTCATCTGCCTAGAGCAAAAATCCATGCTTTTTTTTTTTTAAAGGAAACATAAAATATTTGCATTTCATGTGAAATCGGTGCTATCCAATCTTTTGGAAAGTTTCAGCCTCACAGTTTTAGAATGAAAACTTTCTGAAAATGAGATAGGATTTTTAGTCTAGTGGCTGGAACTCTAGATCAGTATCACACATTGCTGACATTGATTGTGATAGAACAAAACACCTTGACCTTGAAGAAAGGTACGTTACCACCTGTAAAATTATTAGATAATCACAGTATTTTCAACTTGATAACACTTCTAAAATAACATGTTTTCTTTTGCTATTCTTTTCATCATAAACATAGAGGAAAAAATGGTGCATCTCTTTACACTCTCATTCACTTCTCTACAAAAAGCCCAGTAACAGCTATTAAATATATGCTAATAGAAACTAAGCACTTAAAATAAGCAATCATTTCTAGAGAGGAATAGGAACAGAAAGAAAAACAATGAGTAGAAGATTGCTGCTATGTTGGGCCAGATGCAGCAGTAGGCTCACTGCGCTTACTCCAGACAAGAAGTAATATAGCAACTACAAAAAAATGATAGTAATGCTAAAGGGAAAGAGAGATTTAAAACAACTTTATAAAACAATAACAATAAAAATGACTTTATAAAAACAACCTGTGGTAATAACCACTTACGTGACATTTGAAACTTACCATTTACTCCAGCGTAGGTAATCCCAATTTCACTAAATTCTCCTGCATAATAAATTCACTTTAACTATTTTTTGTTTTCTTTTCCTCAGTCACTTCTAAATTAGATTTTGTTATTGACAATGCATGTTTGTTGAGGCTCTGTAAGAGATTTGCTGAGGTTTTATACTGGATACCTAAACTCTACTGCCAGCAGTAACCAGCTTTGTTATTTTTAAACGAGAAACAACCTGAGGGATTCTTCAGCTCTGTCATTTCAGGTATATTCACACATCCATAGATTTGAAGGTTAAAACCAAATGCTATAATCTTCTCTTCTGACTTCCTGCAAATGAGACTCCACTACCTCTCTGGGCAACCTGTACCCATGTCCAGTCACCCTCAGAGTAAAGAAGTGTTTTCTCATGTTAAGTGGAATTTCCTCTGTTTCAGTTTGTGCCCATTGCCTGTTGTCCATCTCCAAGCATGCTATATCACTTACTGCCAACCACCTAGCTTTTCAACGTCATTGGTGTGCAAATGAGAACGGGGTCTGAAGTTTCAGATATGTGCTTGTCATTTCACTAATGTTGTACTCATATATAAGCACTCACTGTCCTTACTGGAAGATACATGTTTCTGTGGGATCATGCTCATCCAAGGGTTGTATTCTCCAAGGGCTTTATTCATCTTATCAGCACCACAGCAGGAGCTCCTACTCATTTAATTGTTTGCCATTATCTACAAATGCTTTGCACTTGCTTTATTTCAACATCTTTTCATTCCCAGATCCATGATTTTCTATCTGCATGTATTAAGAGATATAAGGTTCAAATGAGTACCTCACCAAGCAATCCCAAGCAATCTGTAAGCTTGGCTATATGATAAGCAGGCAATATATATCTATTTTAAGCAAAGCTAAATACAATAAAATGTTCAGGTCCTTTCCACTAATAAGGGGCACCAGCCAAATAATCTGACATGTGTTAAGGGGGGACTTAACTTACTCTAATAAGCTAAATCAGCAAAAGCCAAAATATTAATGACCATCCAAACTTAATAAAGTTGAGGCAAATTCTTCAATCTCTCAAAAACTAACTTGAGAAAATTAGAGAGGGATAAAATATTTTTTTAAAAAAAAGTCTATGCAAAAAATGTTATCTGTTCACTTTAAAATTAAAACTTTTACTGTAGTGCATCCAATAGACTGAAATACAGATGGTTGACTGTGAATATATAAATCTGCTACTCCTCCTCCTAAGAATATTTGGTATTTTTATGCAATTAACACAGAACTTTTATACCACCTTTAAGGCATAGTTTTCTTAGGAGAGAAGAAAAGAAAACCTTTTTTTTCCCCACAATTATCTCATATCTGAATTCCAAATGACAGAGATAATGATGGCAATTTAAAAAGGCAATGTAAATGCTCTATCACATACTTTAAAAAATAAGTCAAGTGTTGCTCTGTAATGAACCTCATTAAGCCAGAGACCATCAGCACAGAGGGAGGCTACAGTTAATTAGCATCACCAATAGGCGGCCTCCCATTCAGAGTTCTTCTAGTGCTAACACTCATTATCTTCTGCATCGCCAAGAATTAATGTCAATGCATGATGTTCTGATCTATCACGGGCTGATGCTTATATTTGGTCTCATCCTCTCTTAGAAAAAAAAGTCTCTTAGACACTGTGTAGACATCGTAGACATTTTGTGTTAATCAGAGTTATAATGCCACCTTTCTCTCCTTTTATCTCATCCCATTATGGCATATTGAAGCAAATCCTGTTCAGACTCTCTTGCTCAGAAAGATTAACAAATCCTCTTAGCTATCAACCACTTAACAGATTCTGATGCACCAAGTCCTTTTTATCCCTCTGACTCAACTTGCAGGAAACTGGGAGGAATGCTTTTTTCTGGTGCTTGCGTAACAACTGCACTACAAGAGAAAACTAAAACAGAGATTTACAGAGAGAGAGATTGTGACAGTAAACAGAAATGCAAAAACACCCAAGGGATACATCATTTTTATATAAACAGTGCATGCCTTGAGCCCTACCGTTCTATGTTCTTTTGTCTTCTAATTCTCTTGAATATCAGATACAGCTAAATATTCCAATTAAAGAATACAGAAAAGTAATTAAATTTGAACTTTTGTCACCTCTGCACCATTGACTAAACAAAGCAAATATTCAGTAAAAGAAGCTGAGAAATATGTACATTCACAGAACCATTAAACAATGAGAGAAAGTTTGGGTTATCCCAATTATTAAATCCACATTATCCTAGGCCTTACTTGCATGCCATCTGAGTACCTCAAAGCAGTAGCTGGACTACTGCAGTTGGCACACTGTAGTTGGTTTCCAGAGGAATAATTCTTAGTGTCAAGATAAGCACGCATACTGTATACTATGTAGTATGCTAAAATGCAAGAAAAGTGACTTTACTCAAATGTGAGGATCACAGTCATCAGTAAATACCTAGCTGTAGAAAAAAAAATAAATAAAAAAGCAAGACAATTACTTCCCAAACATTAAAATCAACAACCAAACATCATTTTAAACAAAGCAGGATATTCCAGGAGAGGTATTAAATTTATTGAATCCACCTTCTGACCTTCAGAAATGGCCAGTGTAACTGCAATGGAGAAAGGCCTATATGGTTTCAAGATTCCACTGGCTGTTGAAAAACAGTATTAACAAATGTATCATTTCCTCCAAGAATTCAAAAGAAAACAATAATTTTTAGAAATCTCAGGAAAAAGGGGGAAAAAATATGATTCAATGCCTGGTTAAAATTCAGCCAAAACATATGAAAGTACAAGTAGTTTCTCCTTCATTCTGTTTGCTAACATGTAAGAAACTGAGTGCAAATCCAGAGGGGAGAAATATAAAAAGTTGAAGAGAAACAGCAGAGGCTCAAATTAGAAACTGGTCACCAAATGGAGATAAAGCATTGATTTTCTTGCCTTGTTTAGAGATTTCACTAGTGACAACCCTTATATAATATGTTTTGCAACCAATTATCAGCTCTGTCACAGGATAAATAATTTGATCCTAGATGATGCAGGTAAAAATTTACCACAAACTGAAGATTGAAAGGGAGCTTTTCAGTTTGTCTGTACAAAAGGCTGTCAAGAGAATGCAGCAGAACATTAACATAATTTTGAGAAAAGCAAATAACTTAGCAGTGAGTCACTGGGAAAATTATTAAATTTTCTTTTGAAAATTACAGCTAATCTTCTTCCACATTAATTCAACAAAAGACTGACCAGATATTAAAACCCTCTTTGTTGAAAAATAGTGAATAAGCAGCAGCAAGGACAGGGATACTCCCAAGGGACGGCGGCCCACAGGCAACCCATGCCGGGGAACTAAGAAGCAAAGAGCAGCATGAGGAAACCCATATGCGCGGAGTGGCCGTCGGAAACGGTTACACACAACGCAACCGCCAGCACTGCGCGTCGCCTCGCTGGAGGAACTGGGAGGGACTGAGCATAACCGCAGCAAATGTAGGGGAAGGTGAGACAAGCAAGTGGGGATGAGTGGGGTTTGCCTGAAGCTGTGCTGGGGGGAGGGGGAGGAAAGGTATTTAATTAACTCTTTGTTTAATTATTTTCTCTTTTTTTTCCTCAGCACCTGAATCAATGGTCAGATGTGTGTGTCAATTGGCAATAAATTAAATTAAGTAAAAATTCCCTTAGTAGAGACTATTTTGCCTGCGATAGGACCTGCCACCAGCTCCCTGTTTTTCCTGTTAAATTGGAGGGGAGAAAGTGCCTGGTTTGGATTTCTCATTAGTATAAACTCCCATTATTCTACATGAGAGCCAAATGATTGTAGCACAGGCAAATCTCACAGCGCTTCAGCTTTAATATGAATAAAGCCAAAACGACATGGACTTCAGCTACCGAGTCCCAGCTACGCAGGGTCCCAGCTGAGCCCTCACTGCTTTTGTTGCCTAAGTGAAACAGCAAAAGCCAGCTTAAAGCCAGGTTAGCTGCTTTCAGGTCCCTTCTCTGCAAATACATCTCCAATTGCAACATAGCCATATTCTGCTTTCAAGGGAGACAAAGACACACAAGCTCTTAGGGTCTAACCCTGTAGCTGGATAAGGGTTATCGTGTGATGGACAAGTCAAGTCCCGAATGCAACACCTCTTGTCAGAAGGGATGGTCAAGCAGGAAATCTCTAACTTTTTCTCCCTCTTCCCTTACACAGACCCTCCTGAAAGTATATTGCCAGCATCGACTCGCATATTGTCAGCCATCAAGATCTGACAGAGTCACCATGTTACTGTTGACTATCACAGCCTATACTGGCAACTCTATGCCATCCTCTGCTTAATTAGTGTAATGGTACTGCTGGATCTCACACACACAACTGCCCTGTGCAGTAGACACTTCTGATCACCATGTTACAAATAGGGGACTGAGTCACTAGTTAGCAGAGATTTAATGAAATTCGCATGTGTTATCTGTGACTGGAAACTGAATTTTAGTCCCTCAAATCTACATTCAACATCCTATACCTTACCCGGTCTTTTCTTCCACATGTATTTCATCTGCACAACAGTATTACGAACAAGGAATTTACTATTCAGAGTATATCAGATGCAGTCTTCTGGGATGAAATCAACATATTATGTTACACTGCTACATCTAACTTGCCCAACCACCCAGAGCCATTTCGCACATTGCTTGTTTTCATGCAGTGCTACCTTTGCAGCCCAAGAAACACACCATTTGTGATGTGCATCATTTAGGGAGCCAAGAAGGAGGGCTGAACTCAGAGCATGGAATGGCAGTGCAGCACGAAGAGTAGAAAGGCTGCACCATTGTCTCATTTGTGGTTCCAAAATATCCAAATATATCATTTTTTGCCATCTCCCACACCCAAAATAAGCTACAGGAGAGTTTCTAAGTAGAAAGGGAGATTCAAAGGGGGCTGTAGCCCTTTCATTAAGACCCCCACCTGTGAATACCTCCTGGTGGCTCCACAAGCTCCAGATTGCTCGAGTATCTGCCGGGCCTCTCTACCCCTTTGCTAGCAGTACAGCCATACGCAGTCCCACCTTCTCTCTCAGAACATTTAAGAAAACAAAAACTAGAAACACTAAGATTAATTCGGATGATGTGAATGTATCAAACACAGCAATATCCGTATATCCATAACTGCAGATGAAGTCTGGTCTTCCATGTATCCTTAGAAAGATATTAAAGTCTCTTTATCTACCAGGAAGCAGTTGATATCAGCTGAAGACATACACGATGCCACTAAAGCTATTTGGCAAGCCAGACATTTTTCTTTAAGACCTCACAAGTTTGGTTGTACATGAGACAGTGTCTACGTTGATTTTGCCACTCACCTATTACATTAAAAAGAACAATTATGCAATCTTTTCTTTCATAGCCAAGCTCATCGATAGCAACAATAGGGGTTCAACTCCACAAGAGTTTAAGCAGATAAAGCTGATGTAGCTGTCATCCTACCCTTTCCCATGCAGATCTGCATGTCTCCTCTCCCTCTCTGTGCTAGCCCTGCACTCCTCTCAGGGAGTCATTTCAAGAATTTTAACCACCTGGAAATATTTCCTATTTGGGGCTATTTTTCTGCCAGTTTAGCTCACTACAGCAGCTCACAGAAAGATCAGATGAACATTAATGCCCATTCAGGACAGAGGGTGAGACTGTGGGAAGATTAAGGAGAAACTACAGCAGTGCTCAGGTTGGCTCCTTTCAGACTGTTGAAGAAGCACAGCCTGCTGTGTGCACGACACCTGGTTAAACTCATCTCACATAGCAGGGCTGTCAAAGGGGAACTCCTGCCCACCACCTTCTCCCCTGCCTTCTCCCAGATTCCAGGTCCTGCTGCCTCCCTGTGCCAACACTTTCCTCCATGCAGCTGCACAGCAAGTCTGTTTCTTTTTTGTAGCTTTTGGTCAAATCAGCAAGTTTAAATGACTCACAGTGCATCTGCGTGAATGCACACGAGGAAGAGGAGCAGAATGTACAGCCAGAATTGCCTTCTTTCAACAGAAATCGTTCACGTAACCTCACTTTCCCAGTGTTTCTTCCCCTGTCTTTCTCTGCCACTGTCTATCCAGGATTTCTGCTCTCTGCCTCTAGCTGTACCAATGCACAAAGTTGCCCTCTAGGATTGAGATGAAAGTTTAGGAGGACATTTATAGCCTTTGAAGCAGCATTCGGTCTTTGTCTAATGAGGGATAACACTTGAGTAATCAGAGACTGATGAGCCTGCAATAGTGCTGCGTCTAGAAAGAGACACCACATTACATTTAAGGTACCAAGTTACAGACAAAAGTTACGATTAGGGCATAAGAAGAAGAGGTTTGGGATTAGGGCTGGCAGAGAGTAACAAGCAAATGTCAGTGCAAGGGCTAACCATAGCCTTAAGTGCAAGCCAAGGTGAACTAAATTTACTGTCTTTAATGAAAAATAAGATTAAAGTAAATGCACCTTAGATATATACCTTCTACTTCCTCAACAAATTTGTGAGAGCCTAGATAGGCCTGGAGATTACTGGGATATTTTTGCCATTGCAAGGGCTGAGGATGTTGGAGATGCCACTGAACTTCCAGCTCTCGACCTGTGCCACACCGTGATTGTGGCTTCTGTTTTTTACCAGACTCATGCAGACATTTTATGAGGTATATCCCATTGTCCCCTCGAGGGACAGACCCATCATCCTTAATGACAGCATGAGAGCATTTTCCGCAAAATAACCTCTGACTTCTCAACCCTGATCTTCTAGAGTGATCCACAAAACAGCTTTAACAATTTACTGACTGAAATTCGTGGATGTTAGATAACCAGATGCTAAAAATCATCTACTCCGAGACATGAGTTTTACTGCAGATTTCACGTCCCTCATTCTTTCACAGAAAATAATTACCTCTTTCCCCCCACAGATTTACTACCTCTCTCTTACTGACACCCGCCTTGGCTTCACAGGCATTAACTTTCCTCGCAGTTTTGCCTCAGCCTGTACTTCGCTTGAATTTTAGTGCTTCTGTTGCAGACCTAAAGAGGGCTGGTGTGCCAGACTGCTGCTCCATTTTTTCCACCTGCATTAGTTATTCTAGCAAAAGCTGTCACCTCACTCTAAACCTTGCCTCGCTTGTAAACCAAGACCATCATGCCTAAAACAGTAGTAGTTACTGCTACTTCCCTTATAGAGTAACTTGGAATTTTATATGTTGCTTGCTGTCTCACTAACATCCAGCAGGCTGCGCTAACGCATCAGTTTTCTCGGTCAGAAAAACTTACTTGAGAACCGTTTTGAAGAAAACGGCATTTTCCAAAAGCAATACGAGGAGAATCTATACATCTCCCAGAGACTGACACCAGCTCTGCCCAGAAGTGGAAGCAGGAAAGATATATATTTCTGTATCAAAATACAGAGCAGTTTCTCATGCTGCACAGTATCCCGTGTACTACCAAAGATCATGTCAGATGATTTTAAAGCTAAGCATCCCCCACAAGTGACAATGAGGTCATTTCTTGAGCACAGGAAGATAAAACAGACATTTTCTTCCTGACAACACTAACAACGTGCCTAACACTGAACAAGGCTCTCCCTTCTCAGTAATAAGCAGCAGCCCACTGTAATGCCAGCAATATGACGACTGTGAGCCCCTTTTCAAAATCTGAAATGATGAAATAAGGTAGGTCAGATGGGAGGAATGGGGCTGGATGGCACCTTTCTGCTCTGTGGCACCAGCGAACGTATCCGTGCCAAGCTCC
Source organism: Dromaius novaehollandiae (assembly GCF_036370855.1). Lineage (NCBI taxonomy): Eukaryota > Metazoa > Chordata > Aves > Casuariiformes > Dromaiidae > Dromaius > Dromaius novaehollandiae. The sequence continues at coordinate 69,962,700 of NC_088100.1, read as the reverse complement.
CAAGGCTGCCTGGGAGCACAGGGGAGCCTGGCGTTTGGAAAGGGACCCGAAGTGCCTTAAGTTTGGCTCCATCTCCCTGGGGGACAATGAAGCACTGTATCTCTATTATAACGGTCCCTGGTATATTTACACTTCTTTAAGCAGATAAAAGACAAATGTTAAAATTGCAATGAGAAACTCATTCCTACTCTTATAAAACATTGGAGCTGGATCTATTTTATACCACAACAGGAGAGTGTAACTCAAAAAGAAAGGAGGTGGCAGAGGAAAACAAGAGGCAATGCAAGCTGGTAAGATGGGGTTTCATGGCTAGTGCAAGCTGGTGCAGCAGTAGCCTGCACTGGATCAGGCCTGTGCTCCAGCTCTGACCACTGTCTCTCTCAGGCCCACACCAGCATCCCTGCACCAAGCTGTGCCAGAAAGGATCTCTCATCTTAGGAAAGGAAACGTGATCCCATGTAATAAAACCATGAGATCTACATCACCAAAATAGAGAGAAACAACCATTGTTTTCTGTAGGGTTTTTTCAGGGTTTGGCTTTCAGGCCCAGAAATGAAAGAGGCGGCAGGAACATTTGGCCATGCATGAAACAGGGAACACAACAGCACAGGTTGAGATCATCATGTGGAAACTGCTCCCTCAGGCTGTCTTTGCAACCACTTGTTGCAGAGATTAAAAAAAAAAAAAAAAGTGAAAAAAAGCATTGCTTGGTGAAAGTGAAGCTATAGCTTTTTGGGAAGCTGAGACAATTTAATGCCCTGCTCTGAAAATGAAGAGGTCCTCCCTCTTTCCTCCTGCTTATCCAACTCTTTCTTCCTTCTGCTCCTGCCTTTGACAGAGATCCCAATTCTCTTTTATTTGAAACAGGCTAACATAAGAGTTAAAAAAAAAAAAATCCAGGAATGTCCCACAACTCTCAGAAGAGATCACTAGGCACAGGATATCCTTCTTTAAGGGTAGAGAATTAAAGACAATTAACTATTAAAGAGAACTATTAACTATTAAACAGACTACTAAAGAAACTACTAAAGAAACCAAAGAAACTATTGAAGAGAATCAACTAATTCACCTGCAGTTTTTCCAAAATTACATGGCCAGTGAGTGGAAGACATTCCTCTGTCAAACAATTCATTGACTTTTCCTCATTCCAGATCATTCTTCTTAATAATAATAGATCCAAAGCAAACTTGCTTGTTCTTAAGAACCAGCTTCTCATTATTTTATTACATAGCAGCAAACTGAAAAATCTGCAGCCAAAAATAAAAACAGAAAGGCTGAGCAAAATATTCTCTCATTTCAGTGTTTAACTGACAAGTGCAAACATAAGGCTCTCGTTCTCCAAGATGTGTGCATCATTCCATTAAAATCAAGAGTCATACATGTGGGCAACAAGGCGCAAAAAGGCAGAGCTGAATGCAAACATTGTGCTTTGAGTTTGAAATCAGTGAATAAAATAGACTTAGAACTAGAACAACTAGAACACCAAACACAGACTCCAGGTACCTACATGCTGCTTGCAGCTTCTGCCTGATTGATATACTTGCAACTATTCCTCTTTGCATGGCTTTCCCTGTCTACACAGAGGATAACGGTATAGACAACCCATTCCTCTTTTTTGGCCAGTCTTCATCTTTGGAAGTTTTGCACAAGATCACTGTGTGATTATTATGCACATACGACATTTCATCAGGTGAGTTATTCTGCTAAATGCTCATGAGTAAAGTGACTTACCTGAGTCTCTGCAAAATCAGTGCTAATTTATCTTCATATCAATGTGGGAGACATATGTTTTCATATCCTCTTTATTTTTAGGTGGGAGAAGGTAAGACAGTCATACTTAAGTTCAAGAGTCAGAATAATCCATGTAGGTTCAAAGACATCTAGGACATAGGGAGCATTAGGACTGAAGGGGGTCCTAAACCATGGTCTAATGATGTATGCTATTAAACCCTACAGAAATGAGGGCAATACACCTAGCTGCATCCTCAAAATGGACCTCGTATGGGCCAGAGGGTGTGCAGAAGCCTCAAACATTGTGCTAGCTGGAATGGCATCCCAAAGAAATGGATTTTCAGTGCTGAAGGCAGACTCATCCAAAGTCAATCATTTCATGGTAATGCATCAAGACTGATGAACTATCAAAGAATTACATGTATGTTTCATTTTTAACTTTCTGCCAGCTTACAAGCAACTCTCTTTAGATTTTTACTGCAAGGAAATCAAATAGCAACACTTTCATTTTTCCAGAGCAGACAGGTTTTAGAACTTCTTCTTCCATGGCAAATTTCAAGAAATTTAGTTCTCTCCTCAAACCTAAATTATAATGTTTTTCAGAGTGCAGAAATGCCTTGCTTTTGCAAGCTTCGCTCCCACTATCCATATGCAGGGAGACCAAAATTCCAGCCCAATCATAGTACAGAGCTTTCTGTTCTGCTTTTGCTTCACAACACACTCTCTCTCTCTCTCCCCTCCCCTCCCCCCCCCCAATTTTTGCTTTTGTTAATAGAAAAGCCAGTTCTTAAAAATGCCAGAATTCTACATGAGGCAACTTGGAGGACACCAAATTGGGATAGGTCTTTAAGCACTCTGGGAACCTCTGATTGGCATCTTAAAATGTCTGCTGTTTCTAAATGCTCCACATAAAACAGGAAATACCACTTTAGCTCTACTCCTATTAGAAAACCACTCGGGCTTCCTGTTAACAGAATGACATTTCTCACCTAAATGAAGTAAACCCAGACTTTCATTGCAATTGGTCACTCCTGTTCCACCAAACAAATAAACAAACAAACAAACCCAAATTTCCATCATACTATAGGGTTCCTCGCAAAGAAGTTATTTTACATGGACTTCCTTACTACCTTAAGAGATTAAAAAAATAAGTTTTTATATTAAATCTACTATAGACATGTAAGCTCATGCACTCACACAACAGACTCAGTATGCCCATAATCTCTTCTAGTTAGAACTCATTCTAAGTTTCAAAATTTTACATAGTTTTAAATCAAATACCACCTCTTTTCTCCCCCTTCCTCACTTGCTGTCCCAAAACAGATTTTTCTCTCAGTATGAAATTTTCCCCCCCAAAAAAAAATCATGTGCAAAAAAAAGGGTTGTAGCACATCATTTATTCCCATTTCAAATGAAACCCAGTATTGAGAAAATCATCAGAGCTAGATGAAGAAACAATACACTAACCCAGCATGAAACCTCTCTCATCTTAGGAAAGGAAACGTGATCCCATGTAATAAAAGTTCATGAGATCTACATCACCAAAATAGAGAGAGATTTGATTTCCAGAAAAGGCACCAGAGACAGGCTGCAAAAACAGCTGAAATTAGATATTGTAAATTAATTACTCCAAAATCTGCATAGCTGGACTTACTGCACTAATGCAAATAGGCTTGACTTACAGATGAAGGAATAATTGTGTGTGTGTGTGCATGGGCATGCACACACACACTTTCTCCTGAAAAATGCATGAAATAAGTCCCCTGATTGTTGAGAGTTTAACAGATGGCTAAATATTTTTGGACATTCATGAGGGACACACGGCTTCCCTATTCCTTGTTTCAATAATTCTGGCCTTCCAAATTCAGACCAATCAAATCTTTACACAAATACCATTTACCCTAAATATCTCAAAGTAAAGCACACAGTTGTCAAAGTTTCTCCAGCTGATGTGGTTCACCGCTGCATCCACTAGCTGCAGCTGTCTGCTTACACAAGGTCCATTCTCTGATTGTGTCTTCAACTGCCTTCATTGCTGTGTAGCCCCTTGCGATGAATCCAGCATCAGGTCAAAGCTGCCATATTAATTAGCAATGTTGGGGGAAAATGAAAATTCTATTTTAATGTCATTTTCGGTTCATATCACCCAGGCTTTCCATTTGTTTTGGGTCTAAAAAGCAGCTGAAGAAAAAGGAGATAGATGGCCAGTACTGCACTCACAGAAAAAGCATACATTTGTTTTCTCAAACATGCATGAATTTGCTGAGATAGCTGCCTTCAAGCAACCCTGTTCAAGAATTCTCTGTTTTTTCCTGAGAGGGGTGATACGACCCATCATCATCAGGTTTACCGAGAGTCAGTAGTTCAACAGTAATAACCTATTGACCAGCTGAAAGAGAGCAATTCAAAAACTATTTCAGGCTACAATGTCAACAAAAACAATAGTAGAGTTTGGACAACGCAAGGACATTTGTCTCTCTCTGTATCTGGCAAAACTGCTCCCACAGTTGTATATGCTAATATAAGCACGGTGTGTACAAGAGCCTACACAGTGTGTACAGGCAACACAGTGCGCTCCTTTGTACAATGCACATTTACTTCAACAAAGCGAGTCAACAAGGATTTGCTCAGAACTGCAAGGCACTGACTAGTCTGGCCCTATTCAACAGAGCATTTAAGCATGTGCTTGGTTTTTAAGATCTAAGTGGAGAAGATGCTTTTTAAAAAGAATTGTGTATATATGCTTTGTTTCATGAGAAACAGAATGGCCTGCACTTGTAAGAGAAAAAACAAAGTGTGCATACAATTGGACCTCCATTATTTATCATTTATTTAGCACCACCTACTTAAAACTGAGATGGACAAAGCAGATTCATCCCTACAGTCATATCTTTTAATGTGTGCCGAGCAGTTAATCAACATGCCAAACTCACGGTTGATCCCTCTTCACCCCCACAGCTGCTTTGAAGAATTCAATGCAGGAGCTGAACGCTCACAGACGCCTGCTGTCCAGTGGGGCTTCTGGGAATGGTGGAAGATAAAAGACCTTCAAAAAAGTTCAATTTTTGTAACAAGGCATTACTGAAAATCAAAGTCCACCAGCTCTTGAGCTTCCTTAATTTTCATCAACTTCTAGTTACAATTAGTGAAATTATGAATTCACCACATATGACAATTTCCTGGAAACATAAGCTTTTTAACCAACTTGGGTAGTTTGTCTCCTTCTCCATTTAGTCATTGTCACCCACTTTAAAGTCTCAGCCAGCTTTTGTTCCCCACCAGCAGACTAGCCCCATAACCCAGTATTATTCCTGACCATGACACTCCTAAAGCCTTTTATACCTGAGGCAGTGATGACATCCCTAGCGCAGCCATCCTTCTGCATTCAACCAACCCCAATCTTGTGTGTCCATTCCCCCTTCCCCATTAAAGCTTGTATCAAAGCCTATGTTCTTCCTTCTATTTCCCCTTCTTTATAGCTTACCACCTACATCCCAGTTCCTACACTCAACCCAGCCCTAACTGGCATTTCTGGATGCATCAGGAAAGAATTCAATGTCTCTGTTCAAAAGGGCAAGCTGCTGAGTGTTAAAAATGCAATATCCAAATCAGACTTTTTGCGAAGCAGGAGGAAAAGAGTCATCTGTTCCTAAAAAGACTATTAACATTTACCTTCTTAATTAAAATTATAATAAAACATACCATGCTTAAAGGCAAGTGAATATGGTTGTGTCTGTATTGTGTATTTTGCTTTAAAAGGTAAGATGTATTAAAAACTAACGACAAAGCATATCTTTTCAAAATAGCCAACAGATGTGCAAATTCCCACAGTTCCAGTAATGGCATTAATTTGAGAATGGTGGGCTAATTCTTGTTTTTCAAAATTCAGCACTCTGCAAAGTTCCTTATACTTGAACTCAAGATGGGAAGGCAAAAACACACCTTGTGCTGAGGACAGTGAGGCCAAAAAATTATAAGCCTGTAGCACAATTTCTTAATGTACTCATTTTTGTTTGTCCAATGTGGGACTATGACATTTTCTAGAAAACATATTTTCCTACCTGAAATTATGCAAATATTCCTCAAATCTCAAAGCTACAGTGAAAGAAGTAAGAAAAAGTTACAGCAGAAGTCCCAGTGCAGTCTCAGTTATAGAGCCATTACTGTGATTCATACTTAAAAGAGTAATAGTACAAAGAACAAGGAGACATTTCACTTCAAGTCAACATGTAAGCACTCTCATCTGGGTGGGTGTGGTCCATGTGTTCCTATCTACATTAGGAAATTCAACATATATAAATATATAAATAGAACATATATATAGTACATGGTCACATTCATATAAGCCATAAAATGACATATATGTACAAAAATATTTGCAGCTATGTTTTACACTTTCAGTTCTGCAGCAGGAATCTAAGGATTTAGTTTCTGCTTAGGGGACTTCATCACTTTGCTAATTAGGAATTTGGGATGAACTTGTACCTTATGTATTCAGTACTGTAAAAAATATGTAAGAAGCAAATAGTCCTCAGGGAAGTTCTGTCATGTCCATAAGAAGAGTTGAAACTTGTTGAAACATCATTTGCCTCATTAAAGAGTAATCTGTATGTCACCAAACATACTGAGAGACATTCTCCTCTTGATGTAGAAAGACAGTACTTTGGTCTGGTCCATAAATAGATGTGAAACTTTTAAGACGTCAGGCAGGGCACAGACCGGGTGCCTGACAGTTGTCTGTAGTATAGACTCATGCATAATTACTATTCTTTTTGTCTCAGTTTAAACTAGTAAATCAGTCAAAGTGAATGAATGTAGGGATGAAAATACTTATTTCAGTTTACTGAAATAAGTTTGATCCTTGCAGGCAGGGTCAAAAAGTAGAGAGTAGATTACATCCTTCTGGCATTATTGTAGCTTCCTTTATCAGTAAGTCACATGGTTAAAATGACCCCAAGGATCTGACATCTGTGCAGTTCTTAGACAGTTCTGTGAATTCCAGGAGCTGCGCACATTCAATTTACTTCTCTCAAAATGGAAAAACATTTCTTTTCTGCTTCAGATAATATTCTTCTTAAATATACCGCTCAGATACAGACATGCTTTTTTTAATTTGGGGAAATCACTCTTTCGGTATGAAGTAAGTTGTGCAAAATGAACTAAAGCTTTGGAGAAGGGGTTGTTTTCCTCATGAAGAACACTTGGCAAAACAAACCTCAGAATGCAGCAGTTTAAAGTGCCTGTATGTGAAGACTGGTGGAGGAAAATCTCGCTGTGTACCAGAGATCCACAGCCTCAGATAGCACTTTCAGCAACAGACAGTGCAGTCATCTCTTGCTCCTCGCTGTTCTCTGTGGACACATCCTGGGTGTCCTGCTGGTGATAGATATCTTGAACCAGCATGATGTTTGTGTTCTTCCACTCTCTATACTTCATTGCCGTCAATTTTGGGTCCTCTAGCAACTGGTTAATTGTTGCCAGGTCATGTTCTTTACACTAGGAAGAGAACAAGTGGTTACTTCTCACAGAAAACTGCCAGGCTCATTGTCTGTATTGAAAACGTTTCATGAACATTACAGAACCATGCCACGTGGAGATGGCCAGTTATCCATCCTGGCAACTCATTCCCTTTTTATAACAGGCATTATCAAAATTAAGTCCATGGCAGAAATTTCTCCCAATTGAAGGCAAGATTATGATTTCACACAGATTTTTTTTTTAAGATTCTTTCAAAACTTTGTGAAAGAAAAGTCATGTGAAAATTAGATATTGTTATGCTATCTCACAAAAAGCACTCACATGAAACTGGACATAAAAGCATCTATTATTGTAATTCAGCCCACTCCTGACTTTCTCAAAAAGTACCTATTCCCTAGGCACATTATAAATGTCTCTTTTCCAGGAGTTGGACAGAAAATAATTTTGGACATAATCCATGCCCTGGCAGAATAGCTTACTGGTTGTCAGAGCTTATGTGGATGTTAATAAATCTACCACTAGCTTCTATTAACAAATCCAGCCTCAACTCTCAGAGAGGAGCAGCTCAGATCATGGACAGTCACTGAGAGAGACTGAGAACTCTGATCTCCTCACATTCTCTGTCACAATGCACCATTCTGCTTTTCCAGGCATTATTGCCTGTCCACACAGCAGATCACGGGATAGATTCACTGAGCCCAAGGACACTCTGTGCTAGTGGCTGCCTTGAAAACACCTTGAAAACAGTCCCACAAATCCAAGACAATTCCTGATAGTAGCAGTGGGGATGCTCTCACATCCATATCCCAATCCACATCAGGGAAATTGAAGAAAAGAAAGCGAGAAAGAGGAGAAATAGTAAATAAAGATTAGTAGACAATAGAATCTGCAAAGTCAGCCGTTCCCTTCGCCCATTATTTCAACTACCCTAATCCCTGTGATGTCTGAGCTACTTCTGAAACAGGAAATGTTGGTTTACATAGACCTTACTCCCAGCCTTGGTAAGAGGGCTTCTGGCATAGGTGCAGAGATATCTGCTGTTAGCCTAAGAGGGGAGGAGAAGCTGGGGAGGAAAGGGAAGGGAAGAGTATGTGAAATAGGCAAACTTGGTGGCAAAAAGCCAGGCTATGAATTTTTCTGTAGCACTAAACCTATTTCCCACATTCACTAAACCTGTGTTGCATTTGTGCACAGCCTCCCTCTCTTCCAAACCATTCAAAGTATGTTTTGTTAATGATATATTGTGGCAGCAACATTAATCCGTTATTAAAGCTATGGAGTCAAAAGTCCAAACTAAGAATTGCACGGAATCTTGAATAAATCAGATCTCTTAGACTAAGAGAGCTTTAATCAAAGCAAAGTAAATACGGATCAGGTGGAAAAACTTTTGATTTAAAAATTTCCAAAAGATGATTTTCATTTATCTCCTGTCTCATGTTATATGTTAAAAACATATAATCCCACTAATGCAAAGAATATACAGCTTCCCTACTCCAAGCATTTGCCTTTCAGACAGGCTAACTAAACACTGCTGTGCACAGAATTCTGTTTGTGTCTGTGAGAAAATGTCTGTGCTATATTTGTCTTGTCAATACTCCAATTTCTTAGTTTGAAAAGAGCAAAAAAACCCACATTTTCTGTATTATGAACACTCCAAAAATGATTTTTCCATATTAAATACCAGCATTAGACAAGCCTAAGCTTATAAACACTGCTAATCACAATTCATACAATACTCCTGTGTTAAATCAATGCAAAGCTCTCCTCCTTGCTCACGTGCAGCAGTAAGGCTTTTAGGCTTCCATTCAGCATTATACTGACAAAACTGATTATCCCACAAGATCCTCCTCTGTTTTGTACTAACTGGCTCTTAGATTTATTAGGGAGGCTCCTATTGGGGAAAACCTTGCAGTACGCTTCTACATTTAGTTTCCTATCCCATAAAATAGGAATATTACTTAACTAGCTTTCTACTATATGACGGGCTTACTTTATTGCTGATATAGAAGAGTAACGCTACAGTCGGTAATGTTTCACTTCAGACTCATTCACATTGAGGAATTTTATGAGCCATTTCACCCAGTTCTCATACTGAGCCTGGAAGCCCTACAATAGGCCAAATTCTTATGGTCCAACTTGGTTTTTCAGGTGCATCTTCAGCAAGTTTAACACAGGCCTGAGTGACAAAGCCAAGCCTTCCATTGCAACTAATAATCAAATCAATGATTGTGCTGATATGAAAAGTTTTTACATGTATTTCTCCAGAGTAGAATGCCTGAAGCCAAATGTACTCTTTTGAAATAAGTTACTCAATTCCTGCTTCTAGTGAACAAAAAAAGAAATAAGTGAAGTCCCAACTGTGCATTTATTCTTTCTTCTATTTACAATTTAAATGCTATGGTTAAGTTTTCTGTTTCCCTCAGTACTATTCAGAAGCAGGATTTGAAATCCCATGACAGCAAAATGATGCTAGCAAGTAAACAGCCACGTTAATCCCCATATTCCGGATAGATTTATTGGCCCTTTCATGAAACGTTCCATGAGCCCTTCCCTCCTCCCCTCCAGTTCATGATACAGTTCCAACATAAAAGCAGGATGCTTTTGTTATTAAAAATATTTTAGTTACAGGAGATCTTTACAATAGCTTTGGCACATCCTGTGCATTCTCCAATAATCACATAAGGAAAACTTCTTTGGCTCAGGGTCGTTTTCTTGTCCTTTATCATTAATGTACTTTTTCTGCTTTTCCTTTTTTAACATTACACTATTTAGTGCATTCAGCTAAGCTTGCAAATTTTCCAGCTAAATAAAAGGAGCTTTCTTTATTAAATTTTCCAAATGGCTGAAACGTCTGCAAAAAGAGTCCCTTCTGAACTATTGCCTCTGCTTCCAGGTTCAAATTTAAGAGCAAAACACAGATTGGTGTTCAGAATAAAGTAGAAAACAATTTCAAAAACTAAATCAAATTCTCTGGAGCTTTAAACAAATATGTAATTAGAGTTTGGCTGAAGTCTAGGCTTGCTTCTTTTTCCAGCCAGTGTTTCTTACTCTCAGGAAAGAAACCTTGGCCCCACTCTGTGACCTCACCTTTAATGTGCTATTCAGCATTCGAATTTTGTGGAGTTTCTCATTAATAGAAGGATTTTTGCTGCGTTTGATAAATGACTTCCTAAGCTCTTTCTTGGTTGAAGGCCGACGATCACCAATGGGAGACAAGCTTGCTTGTTCTAATGACTTATAAAGTCGTTCCATCTCATCATCGGGGCATTTTCCCTGATCTGCAAAGAAAAGAATAAATTTAACATGAGAATGTGAATATGGCAGCACATAGCAGAATCATTAAGTTCAGACATCAGGAAGGATCTTAACCAAGTTAAAAAGTAACGGTATTAGAGTCAAAAACAAGGGCAATTTTTAGTGAAATTTTTAGGGTCATAATTTCTGTGTGGTCCCTCACAATGAAGCCTTCATTACCTTCATTTTAATTATTCTTTTCAATCTGATGGCTCCCAAGCTGTGGCACCATCTTCCATGACAGAAAGAACAGGAAAAGCTAGCAAGCAGTTGAGAATTAAGTAGGACAAAATATGATAAAAACTGAAGCAAAGTCATTTTTTAGAAAAGAACAGCTTAGAAATGAACAGGCCAGAGCTGAAAAAGTACCAGGCATAGATGGGCACATATGGATACAAGGCCATTTTCTGTGACAGACTGCAATTCATTTAGATGATAGGACCAGATACTGTTATCCCTCAGTCCACACTGCAAGCTTTTCTATTTCAATATTTACTAAAGGAAAAATCTTAAAATTATTTGTGTTGTCAGGGTGCTAATGAGTCTCTTAGTTCCCCACTGGGATAACATTCAGTTTTATTTCACTGGGGATAGTGGTGGTGGTTCTTCTTAACTGCCGTCCTCCACGTGCCAACAGAATCGTCTGTGCTTTTTTTTTTTTCTAAATTATCTTCATTCAGCAAACAACTTCTGAACAAAAGGAAGAAGTTCCTTGCTCTCTCATGCTGCAGCAAATAGTCCCTCTGGAGAAGGATTCCAAGAGCATCCCCCAGAGCTATCCAGGGTCAGTAAATGCCTTCAGGACTGCAAACCACTGCTGTGCTACCATCACTTTGCCCATGCCAAGCTATGTCCAAGGAAGGCTGCAATTGAAAATTGATACATTAGAAGGAGGAGGGGGGAAATACTAAGCAGTAGGCCAAAAGCAAAAATTTGATCCTTTCTACATTACTCTCACCACAGCATTTAAGATCATGACCCTGCACCAGCTAAAGCAAACAAGAAAGCTTTGCTTCGCCTGTGTGAGCTGGGATCAGGCCTGAAATGCTGTAGCTGAATAGCTGACCAGCATGTTAGCACACTCAGGAGTCTGCTTCTTATCTCTTTCATGTTTTAAGAAGTATGGCATCCTCCTACACCACCATTCTTTTAAATATTTAGGTTACAGGAAAGGTTTATGATATGTTACAAATATTTGTCTTCAGTCCCTTGCTGGCCATCTTTCATTACTTTGTGATTATAAAAAGGCTGCTGTAACTTGACAAGAACTAAATATAGCTTCCATTGCTGGTACAGTGCTGGGGGAGGAGAAGGAGAACTGTTGTATATTTAACAGGCTGCGGGAAATAGAAAAAAATGCACATGTAAGGCATAATACACGGCAGTAGTATTTCCTGAAAACTGTCAGCTCATGCCATGAGGCTTGTAATTATAATTAGCTTCCTGCCTGCTTAAGCAGCTGTTTGTTTCATTAACCAGCTCCTGCACAGGACTGGCTCAGCTGTGCTGCAGACATCACACATCAGAACTGTACACAGTATCACTTTCAGAGATAAACTGAGCTATATCAGATCCACTTAACAGATATCCAAGAAAAAGTATATAAAAAGAAAAAAAACGCATTGACTCTGTCCAGCAACTTAAAGAAAAAGGGGGTGGGGGGCCAAAAGGACTATAATGCCTGCTCTGGACATTTTTTGAAGCTAACTCATCATGCTTCTCAGTGTCCTAAAAGTGTAAGAAAATAGCAAGCATGATAAAACACCCTCTCTGAACATGCTTCTTCCATTCTACATATTCTGATATCTCTCACATACTTGTGGATGAAGGTAGGCAGGACAGAAGTACTTGGCACATAAAGAGAAGCAGTAGTTCAGGCCAGAAAACCCCGGCACAAGGCTCCCTCCACATGATCAGCAATCTGAACTCAGCTTCTGAGTTCTCTCAAGCTTGCAACCTTGAAAAACTCCCCCTCTGTATCTTCTTCTTTCCCCACTCTGACCACTGAAAGGATGGATCAGGTCAGTTAACTTCACAGGGACAGGAACACACAAGATTCTGGCAATCAGGTGCATCAAGAGCGTGACACTGAAGAGGCTGAACGGGATTTCAGGAAACAAAGGGTGAGGGAAACCTACAGGCTATGTAGACCCAGACACGAGTACTTTTGTCTACCTGTTTGCTTACACTGATAAGCACTGAGCTTCTCTCACAACAGTTCAAAAAAAAATAGTATCTTAATACTGCGGTTTTGTATATAAGCAAATGCTGCTATTATTTTGTATATAAACAAATGCTGCTACTGACAGAGAGTAAATCTGCCAATAAACCTCCTTAAAATGAGGTCAGAATATTTGATACTCCTCTGGACTTTTACCCTAAATATCCTGAGTTCCCCTGAGCCAAGCTCAAAAAGCAAAACCCAGTGCTTTGCAGGCTTGAAACTGTCACTAAAAATACTAGATTCAGTGGTATAAATCTATAAATGGGAGAGGTCATGGAAACAGTGGAGAGGCATTATGTCAGCAAATCAGTTAACAAGCTCAGTAAAATGATCTGTGATAAGAAAACACTTCTCATAACTCACACATTCTTTAATGGTCTATTACAGTATTTCACAAGCCTTCTAATGCCAGGAAAGTAAATGAAGAAAGTACTACCTGCAGTGTGTTTTGTGCCTTTTTCCCCACAAAAACATCCAAAGAAAATTAAGGCTGGGTGATGGGGATAAACTAACATGATTCAAGTTGTAATCACAGACTGGACGTTTTCTCCAGATTCAAACATTTATAGCACATTTGCACAGACTTTGTACTGCTCAGTTCGCTTTGAGCTTGGAAACAAAGCACTGACCTAGCACATGAGCAATTTTCAGTATAACAGAAGCATAAATAGTGACCAATTCTGTATGTTGAGGTTTCAATGACTTAGATTCCTGCTATGAAACCCACCCCATGTAGGCCACACAATTGAATCATCACAAAATATTTGCTTTGCATCACAAAGTTAAAAAAAAAAAAAAAGTATGCAGAAAACACATAACACTCAAGATCAGTATAAAAATGAAGAGGTTATCTGTGCTGGACCCCCAAACATAAATGAATCACCGTTTCTCTGAGCTTTGTTAAGCTCAGAAGACTTATACAAGGGATATATTCTGCTGGCAAAAATTCTAAAGAGCACAGACAGGTCAGGCCCCACTAGCACTTCGACGTGAGTCTTCCCAGCCTGGTCACGCATCTAACATCAGGCATATTCAGAATCATTTTGAAATATAATATTGCAAGTTATCTCTTCCAGATGGACTCATCAAGCTAAACACTTTCTGCCTCAGACATGCAAGTTAAGAAACTTAACAGTACTTTATCTCATCCTATTTTAAAGATAAAATATGTACATTTTCCTTTCAGGACCTGCAGAAAGATTAGGGGTAGGAAACAAACAGCAACAGTGGAAGGATACAACATATGGTGTGTATTTATGAGTGTGTAGCTGCACACAAGCAAACACATGCATGGCCATCTATTGTATGCTTTTCCACACCCTCGGCAATATTAACTATCAGCAATTCTGTTGAGTAATGCCACTGGAAGGATCAGCCTCACCGGGCTCTTGCACAGTGCCCTTCATCTACGAGTCTCCCAGCCTGCTAAGCCTCATAGTACTCCTTGAAAAATTACACAGCATGGCTCTTTGAACTTTGTCAGACTCCACGGTGGGGAAAGTGGAACAGAACCAGAGCTGTGCCAACAAAAGGAAAGTCTTTCCCTAAGATATTTCAACATTCCAGAGAAAGAGATATTCCAGTGTGGGGTAAGGAAAAAGTTATTTTAGGCTGGTGAGATCCTCTGACTAGTTCTGTTTAAGGAGAGGTGAAACAGAATTTTGAGGCTTAGTGCCACTTATCAGGAATTTCCCTCTTACTAAACAGGAGATATCACAGACAAGAGCAAGCTGCCAGAGACCGAGCGCACCAGTTTTTCATCTCCTCAGTTTTCAGCTTCCACCTTCCCTTCAGCCCACTTGCCGCAAGTGGGAGACATTAAGGTATTCAGACTCCCCACTTTGCAGCAGCAATACAGGAGTCTGCCTGCAAATTCATAACTTAAATGCTTTCCAAGAAGCAGCTGTGAAAAATCAAGCTTATTGCTTCCCAGCGGAAAAGAAATAGAAATTGGCAGTGTTTTGCAGAAAAAGCATTTTGCATTGAAAATTACCTCCAACAGAACATGTCTTACTAACTCTAAACTGAACCCAAGAAATTTAAATACTTGTTTTCCCACCCTCTAACACTGAGATCTCACAGCTCTCCAACTGTGGATTAATTCTAAGAAAAAATTTGCTGCTTCTCCCTGTCTTTGCTACTTGTATGAGCTTCTTGTGGTTGTGGTAACACTGCTATTTCTGATTCTGCCAAACCTTTTGATGCCAATGCAACAGCATACAGACCCAGACTGGGGAGAAGAGAGGAGAAAAATGTAACTCCCTTCCTCCCTCACCTCACACATACACACATGCACACAGCATCTACTCTCCACAGTAGTAGTGGACTTTCCAATGGGAATATGATGAAATTGTGGGGAAATCACATTTCCCATAGAACTACAGAACAGAAAAGACAGGAAATATTCCATTTAAGAGAGCATAGCTTAGGCGAATCCCTCACTGGCAAATGCAGAACTACTAAACTACGAGGTAGGAGAAGGTGGGAGAGAAGAACAGGAGAAATATGTTACCACCAACAGTAAGATGCTTCTAGCTACACTAATACTTTTGTATACTGCATTCCTCTGCAATGAGGGATACCATTTTTAATAAACCGTGACCTACCTGAAAATAACACAATTAAGTATCTTCTTCCAGGTTCTGAAAACTGCAACATCATAATTTTCACTGTGATTTCTAAAGCCTTTTTGATGAGAAGCAAAATAATCATTCAAATACCATTGTTTGTCCATACAATTATCTTCACTATAGGCAAATCTGTTGGTTTATACAGCCACAATCTAGCTGTCTTTTTGAAGTTTTTGCAGCAGGAACAAAGGGGCCAGAGTACACCAGAAGATCTGTTCTGGCTATTATTGGCACAAGCAAACTCAAGAGGGGAAGAGGATGTCAGTTCTGAAAAAAGAAGGAATTGATTGCATCCAGCTCCTATTTAACCAGTTGCTTCCCACAAAATCAACCCAGATAAATTTCAAATGGTTTGTGAAAATTTTTTGAGGTTTCCCAGAATATCAGCACATGCCAGCTCTTCTACAAGCTACTGTGAGCTAAAATATGGTACCGTAAGAATTTCTTGCCAAGATGCATTAACTTCACATGATCATGAACATAAAATCTTAAGAAAATGCAAGGAAGAAGGATGTTTTTGCTATAGTAGAAGATCCTTAAATACAAGCAAACACGTATTCCTGTTCTCTTGTAGTAACCTTTCAATTTCTGCAGCTTCCTTTTGTTATTGTTTTTTCTGATGATGGTGGTGGTGGGTCATAATCAGATTAGTTTTTCTTCCAGCAGTTGCCAGAAGAAATATAAAAGATGAAGTTTGGCTGCAGAGAGTGTCTAGCCATCCTGGATGGGGCAAAGCCAGCTTCTGGATATAGCGCACGTAGTCAGATGCTTGTTTATATTCTTAACTGTTGCTTGTTTGCCTTTCAGTTTCTTTGCGTCACAGGGAGTTTTGAATCCTTTGTCTCTGCACATGAAGCAGGCCACAATACTGAAATATTATTTTTCTCACAAAGTAAATGGAAATATAATGCTGATTTCCTTTCAAAAGAAAATACTGTTAAATTCTGTCTTTTCTCGTACTCTGTGTTACTCTCTGGTATATAAACTTCCCTCAAAAATCGGAGCAGTGAATAAGGCTGAAAATATTCATAAAACCAGGAAAAGTAAGGCTGGAAAGACCTTCAAAATATCATCTGGTACATCTCCTTGCACGTGACACAGTTGCTTAGCAGATTTCATTTTATAGTTTTCATTCAAAAAAATAATCCATGATCCTTTAGTTGAATCTTTCATTTTTCTCACAGAGATTTGGACCATTTGAAATTCTTCCTGAAACTTTTCTTTCATTGTTTAATTCATAGCTAACGTTTCTGTACTCTTGTTGTATTTTTATGACAAGCTTTTCCCACAAAGTCACAGCTGCTCTTCCTCCTAGCTCACAACTTTTCTTGTGTTGGTCTCCATTTCTGCCTTTTGCCAATAAAAATGCTCTTCAGTTCTTGAAAACTTCCACCTCAGTTCCCAGCTGCTATTAGCTGCACCTAAGTTCATATGGGGCATTTGCTAAGCAGAACGTGGCCACCAAGTAGACTGTGTGACAGGTTCTCTCATAAGGAGAAGGAGAGAGTATGCGCACGCTTGAACATTCTGGGGTGAAAGTGTTCAAAGAATGCATACCTGTTGTGAGAACAACAGTACAGGCTTTACGCAACACAGGACGCGTGCTTTCAGAACACACACCAACGTTAGATGGTTCCATCTACTTTTGGACACAGTCCAACTACTCTAAAACGGGAAGAGTTATGAGAAATGCACTATTGAGAAAATCATAAAACACATAATCCTGATTGCACTAGTAAATCATTGAGGTATGCATCCTTCTTGTTTCACAGCAGGTCAGTCTATGGCGTTCTTATTGCTTATGGTAAATAATATGGTTTGGCAGCTAGCATTTACCCCATACTTGAAATTCATTTCACAGGATTCATGCATATCCTTATCAACTAGCTGGAGGCAAAACTCTTGGGGGATAAGCCACAGAACTAGAATTACGTCCTTTCCAATAACTTTCCTTTTGAACTGAATCACTACTTTACATTTGTCCTTTTTTCCACCTCATATTCTCAAATTGAGGTAGCTTAGTTAATCTCCTTGCAAATTTTTTCATTTATTTTTCCAGGGGCCATTGCAAGAAAAAGTTACAAACACTCTCCATCCCCTCCCCATACCATGCAGACTTGATAAAGGAAAGAAAAACGCATGTGCAGCGCACCTCTTACTGGCTCAACAACAGGTTATGATGCAGACAGTAACTAGTGAGGTTATACAGTTTCCATAGTGACTATCTCACTGCAATGATCTATTTCTGGAATTCCATCACAGATCAACAGAGTGGTTAGAATGGAAGCGTTCCGCAATCAGGGAAAGCTGCCTGCTAAGGGGTGAGCAGATGGAAATATTCATTTCCCCCAAAATATTTTTCAGACAATTAAATCACCTTCCAAATAGTGGGAATATACCAAAATGTGCCTGGATTTACATTTTAATCCTGATTGTATTGGTAAGGATTACTGTATCATTGTATGATTTCAGCATATAAAATGTACTTTAAATGATTACAAATGTGTCATGCTAAATCTATAACCATCCATAAAAGTACTTGTCAGTACCCTTACAGTTACTATGGTAAGCATCAACCTGAGCATTACTGCAGGATTTCTGAGAATGTCACAGTAACACACTCTACGCAAAAGGTGAAGTTTACACTTCTGAAGAGTAACCATTGAACCTTGCTTAACGGGATCTTTAGGCCACTATGTCATATATAGAGTACGCTCCAACAGTCCACCTGAATGTACCGAAATATGGGCTCATATGAAACCTGACAATCCCTCAGTTCACCCAAAGAATGTTTCCCAAAGACATTACATGTTTAAATTTAATCCAGAAAGTCAGATTATAGAAGACAATGCATTTACTATGTGTTTCTTTAGGGGCACCATTTCTGCCAGGCCCAGCCATTTCACTACTTGCAATGCCACAAAGCTCAAAAGACAAGGCACGTGGCCTTACTATGGCTCTAGGGTTATTAAAGTAAGAATGGCCAAATTCTGGAAAATGTATCATGTTTTTAATTTAGCAGTATGTTTCAGTATTATGATACCAATGCAGATACCCATATGCTTAAACAAAGTCCAGTCTTAAATGACTTTCTGATTCAGGATTGCACATGTTTTCCCTTGATTATGATGAAGTTCAGTGAAATCAATAAGGAATATGTGGTAGAAGGCAAGGCAACTCCTTTCATTTTTGAAGGTGGATTGACATTACTCCATATTTACCACTTCCTACACTACCTTCCATTTTGCTTAGGATGTCAGTTCTGTGACAGTCCAGATATGTCTGGTTCCACTCCCATTTGTGAGACTCTCTTAAAATTTAGATTCAGTTCTAATCAATAAAGACAGACATATTAAAATATAGAAAGCCAATAAAAATACGTCTATATTAGGATTTTATACAGAGGTTATGATTTTAACATCTAGGTAAAATTTGAGAAAAAGTCTAAAGGTACTTCTCATTTAGATACTAGGTTATATATTTGAAGCACAGACAAAATTTCTTCACTCACCTTTGGCTAGCAATTTCTGTCCTGTTGCATCTAGCATGGCTAGGCAATGCATATCTGGAGTTAACAAAGAATTTTGGGATCCACCACTGGGCTGAACCTCCTGGTTTTCTGCCACTTTTCCACAGTCCACTTTTGGCTGCTCCTCAGAGTGAATCTGGACACAGAAGGTTAAAGGCTGATCACCCTCTTCTACAGCAGAGCTGTTAACTAGGTCAAGCCAGGACTGCCTCTCAGGATAAACCACTTTGGACATCAAGGAAGAAGATGACTCTTGGGAGTTGAAAGTGCTTTCAGGAGAGAAGACAGAACAAGATGCTTCACTTGACAGAGTTGAGGTCAAGGAGGACTTCTGCTGATCCTGTTTTCCAGAAACAAAAAAAAACCCCAAAACAAAACAAAAAGTTATTCCAAGTCATTTCTGTCCCTAGGCTCTACACATTGTAGATATGCAGCAGAAATGCTAACTGACCAAACCAGATATAATCTGATCAAATATGCATCCAAACAAGCCTGAGGTATGAAAGCCAGTCTCTCACATAGTAGTACTTTCAAAAACTAAGTGATGAGGTGAGGGGTAAAACAGATCAAAACCTGGCAAGGCCTAGAAACAACAGAGCAAGAAAAAAAATGTCAAGTTTTGAATGCAACATTCCATGTTAGGTTGCACATTCACTTTCACTCATTACTGTCTATTCACTCCGTTGATCTAATCAAGGGTGCAGAAGAGAAGCCTTAAATTAGTCTTTAACCATGGAGTTGTCTTGAAGCATTCAGTAAATCCATCGATGCCATAACCAGAGACAGCGAGGAATGAGCCTGAGCAGTGAACTACCTTGACTTTCTCAGCACACAAAGCTATTTCACCTGGTCCATTCAAGGGACTAATTATCCATCAAGCCAAGAAGGCTTGGTAATATACTGGCAAGCCAATGGCGAAAAGGAAAGGCAGGCAACCAAGAGGCAAAGGGCATGCAAATGGGGAATGGTACAAGATTTGTGCTGCTCATTCACTTGCCAAAATTCTTCCTTGAGCACGAGTCGGGGAACAGACTCGAGCTTCACTACAGACACATCAAAAATAGCCAGCACATCCTAGGGCCCCTCTATGCCATACTGGTCTCAGCAAGAGTTCATACAACCAGAAGGGGATCACAGACATCTACAAGCCCTCATTAGGAGCTAGGAGATGAATGACAGAGGGTTTAATAGGCGCATAATACCACATAAAGAAAGGTTTAGGAAAAGAAGAAAGTTCTGAAAGGTATGTAGCTACCCAGACAGGCAGATAGATGCTTAGGTCTTTTTCTACAGGAGTCATTTACACTGGCTGACCTATACTACTGTCTAGTCACCAGAAGCAACTTTTCTCACAAGAGAACTGGCACTAGTCTGCTTCTTAATGACCAACCACGACTGAAAAGATGAGCCAAGGAAAAGAGTCAAAGGACACTCCACTAAACTGAGAGGCACACATTCAAAACTGTTAACAAGAACAACTCAACGCATAATATAATTGTGTGGAGAGGACATTTCTACACAGTTAATTGTGGCATTGCCAAATCAAAGTCGAATTAAGCAAAGCTTAAGAATTTAGCAAAGCTTCAAAGGCCAAAAAGTTACTACATAGGTACACAACAACACACAGATACACATGCAAAGACACAGAAGCAGATTAATTAACAATAATAAAGCAGTGGAAGGGAGACAAAGCCTCATATTGCAGCCATTAGCAACAACTACTAGAAATCACAATGAGACCTAATATGAAAGCCAGATTTCTCATATCTGCTACTGCAAAAATTTTAGTACTTGCAAATCAGCTGCTACTGACCACTGTCAAAATCAGAATACCAGACCTGACAGACCACAAGTCTGGAAAGTTTATGGATGTATGTAGAATAGCTCTCTAGGGATTAAAATAGATGATAACTAAGCTAGTAGTACTGAAAATTACTGAAATGGTGTTGCTAGGGAAACCTGGACAAGATGAAAACACAATAAAGGGACTAGCCTGGAATATCTATTAATAATCACCTGGTAAACTAGAAACAAGAACTATTCATATAAACGAAGTGTGACCACATTTTTGGATTATGCTATGTAAACTTCTGCAACTCAGTGTTCCTATAGCATATACTACTTCCTTTTTACATTAAACAATGCATACGGGATTGTCTTTCTATAGTTTTGATCTCGTTACTTCATGTAGCTACTAATCAATTCAGAAAATGAGGAGGACCGATATCAGATTGTGGTCACCACTTGTCTGCACCACTTTCTTTATTTTTGTAAATTTTCAAAGCCATTCCTCCAAGACTATCCCAAATGCTATGGGAACAAACCTTATTTATGAAAAGTACAAAACTTTGTTTCAGGTAGCTATTTGCTTTTAAAAAGAAAACCTTTACAAATGCACCATAAAGGCAAGGAGAAGGAGGTGCTGTCATAAACTACATCTACCAGGGACAAAAGTCCCCTTGGGAGCATGGGTGACCTGGAGCATTTCATCTGTCTCAGAACTCCTATTGAGAAGACAAACTGTTGAACTGTTTGTACAGCCAAGACGAACAACTGAAAAGTAAAAGCTCATGCACACATGGTGTTTATGGTCTAATTTCAATTGTTCAAAGGCAGAAAAGGAATATGTTAGATCTCACCTACATTTTTCCGGCATTTTTCCATGCAATAGAAAGTGCCATTGAAATGAAAATGACGTCTCACTGAATGGAATGTATTTTTGTTTTCATTTTCATTTTGTGTTAAAGAAAAGATTTGGGTGAGAGTAAAGAAGATTGCCAGAACATGTTTCTCTTTCTCTACATATGTGAATATATATAACTGTATTTTATTTTTCTTGGCATGACCAATGTTTACCTAAGCTACTAAAGTGGTTCCTTCGGAAGACTTGCAATCATCCATGTAAAAATAAATCTCCATTTGGGGACATTTTAAAAAGCAGATGTTCAAGCGAGCAGACTGTAAGGATTCCACTGGAGATAAAGGACTCTCTAGGCATTTTTTAGAGAAAAATTATCTCCATGAAACATGTCAACGACTCTTTCAGAATTGTTGCAATCTATTGGCTCAACATGGCTGCTGGTTTTTAAATCCATTAAATCCATTCACGTACAGCAAAATTAATGCAAATGGTCAGTAAAACTTTTGTCCTACAGATGCTAACATGTATCCAGTTTTCACTTGCTTTTTTCTTCAACAGTACCCAGAAGCACTCATAAACATAAAAGGTTCATGCTCACTGCTATTTGTTTTTCAATGGTCAGAATGTTTTGAATTAGCAGAGAACAGAACAGCAACTAAAACATCGTGGTATAAGTACAGCAAAATGTTTGTTGCTCTAATAGATAGCAGAGCCTGCACCTGGATGACTATTAATTTCCAGATTAATAGTTTCCAGTCTGGCAGTCTGGAGTTGATCTCAAGAAGTTTGGAGGCTTTTCTAATTGAGACAACAGGGGGTTAATTTTCAAAAGTGTCCATAGCTTCTAATTCCTGTTTTGCAAAATGCCCTTGGCACTTGGGAGGCAAAAGTACAACACACACACACACACACACACACACACACACACACACACACACACACACACACACACACACACACACACAAAAAGAAAAGGTGAAATAAGCCCCAGTCAAGAGCCTATAACATTCCTGATGCTGTTCTGAGTTTCCAGGATAAGTGTCTCTTCTAGTAGCAATCTGAAAAGATACAAGCAGGCATCCCAAATGATGTGTACCCACATAATGGCATCCCAAATCTATCAAATGTTCAGGAGCTTGTGGCTTGATACAAAAATACTGTAGTGAATGAACAGGCAGCAAGCAGGGTCTAATCAGCCCTCCCAAAACCAAGAGCTCCATCCCTAGAACTGACTTCCCAGTAAAAGCTGTGCTTTCCCAATCTTTTCAGTGGTTTTCTTGCTGCAGTAGCTGCCAGGAGTAAGGGGGGTAATATCCATAATTTAAAAGAGGACTCTGATTTGTAGTCAAATGTGGCTCTGTTGGTACCTAAGTGTTCCCTACCCACCACATTAGCAATCTGAGCATCTGGCAGCTGGAGCTTTACCTCAGTTGCCTCTTCTGGGAGGAGGAGAAGACTAATCTGCTTAGCAGACACTAACTTTTGTCCATAGCGGAATTGACTTTAAGATGAGGATGAGGAGAAGGGAAAGCAGCTCAGAAAGGAAAAGGCTGGAGGGAAGATAAGCCTTATGAGGAAAGACTGAGGAAGCAGGATCCCTCAGCACCTGCCTCCCCTACTAAAATCTTGAAGCCAGCCTTGTCTCCTACCATACCCTCCCAGAAGATCATATGGGAAGGAGACAACCGGAGATTGTATCTGCAACAACAGACTGACACGCAGCAGTAAGCCAGAAAAACAGAAAACTACAAAATAGCACCTGTTTAAACTCATCATCTTGAAAAATGCAGGCATTCGCTTAGGGGTGAGCAGAAGGGAAAGACATCTACAGACACTTAAAGGCAAGCCACTGAGGTATGAAATTCAAGATGCTTCATTATCAGCCTTTGGCCCAAAATAACTCTTGGAGTCACATTGCCAAGGTTCCTATTTTCTCCGATATTTATAGCCACTCAGCCACATTTAACTTTCAGTTAATACAGCCAGTAAAGAATCATATTTTATACAGCAGTGAACACCACACATCCCCCGAGTGCCAGGTGGATCATTTTACAGCAATTAACATTAAACAACTGTTCTCGGAGGGGAAGTGAACACTGACTTATCTGACTGAAACAGAAGGGGGCAAATAGGTGACGGTGTGACATATACTCCCAGCTTTATGAGAGCTAATTAAAGAATAGCAGACAGGCAGCTCTGTGCCATCACATCTCCTTTTATTATCGACTATGACCATGCAAGCTTCTACAGCTGATCTGTCTCTGTGAGCACCTCAGCTACCGTTGTTTCAGTGTGCCAGTAGAGGAACCTGTACCAGATCGATGAGGTAGTGGGTACTTCCCCTTCCCAGTAATACAATTTTATATCAAGTATATACAATTTTGTATCAAGTATATTACTGTCTACCCCTCGGTGTTAACTTTCAACAGGGGATGGAAAGGCTTGAACTAAGGATCCTTATTTCAGGTGCACTACCGTCCCCAGCTGGATTAGTCATTTCTAAACACAAAATAAGTAAAGTTCATATATTAAAAGGTATATAAAGCAAGATGAGAACATTGGGGAAAGCAACAATATAGAAACAAGATTAATAGGTCAGTAACTGGCTAATAACTAGGTAAGTCAATTTGATTAGACACATGAGGGTGTCTACTGCTTATTTTAATTCATGAAATAAAGCTAAGCAGAAAGGAATATTCTGGACAAATGCTCCACAGAAAGAGAGAAAAACAACACAGATTTGGGGAGGATGCCTACTTGCTTTGTTTATAGTCTCTTTTTCAGAGGTAGAGGAAAAGTACAGATTTTTTTCACTGTGAGCAGAGACCACTTTCCTTTCACTTCCCTTTACTTTCCTGCTGCAAGTGCAGCTTCAAATTCAGCAGTTTTAAGAGTAGCTCACTCAAATAAATACAGATCTGTTGGATGATGCCGTCAGAGATGGCCAGAAAAAAAAAAAAGATTTGGGATTGGAATGGAAAAGAATAGTATGAAATACTAGGTTATGGTAGCATGTTAAAAACCTTGTAAAGGAAAGACATGCTGTGTACGCGAGGTAGAGAGACACCTTCCTTTCTAAAACAGGTAAGTCTCCATTTGAAGGAGCTTGTTCTTTCAAGTATGAGGCTCTCAGCGGAGGAGGCGAGAATAACTGCAAGCTCTGTCATAAGGTGGGTGGTGAGTTAGCGCATCCACATTTCACAGGCAAAAAGTGAACATTTACAGCCCCTGCTTTAGGTTATTAGGTGAACATATATATACCTTCTGAAGAGAGATTTGTTCCAACTGGTTAGCAACTAGAAACAAGCTAATTACTGTGAGACTTACCAAATGCGGAGGTGGTGGCTGGGCTGTGTAGGGGGGAGGTGGTGTGTCTGTTATTTCTGGATCATCGTGTTCGCTTTCACTGTAACATTCTGGGGCAGACATGGAAAAATGAACAAAAACAGTTAGACTGACACTCATGTATTCCCCACAGCACTATGGTAACCAAATATTACTAAATAGCACTTTCTGCTCTGAGAACCACACTAACATATCAGTGTCTCCTATGGTGAAAATTAACCCACCTGTGGTAATGCTCCACTACTTCATGGCAACTTTTTTTCCCCCCCCCTTTTTACGCACACATAATTGCTATGGCAGGAAACACTAGGTAGCACTGCTATAGATAGCTTTAAAGGGGGTGTTTTGCTGGGGAAGGTATTTTGCTGGGGGGAGTCGGTGGAGGTTTTTTTCTTTTTAGCCTTTAAAAGAAAGGCTGCACGGTTTGTTGCATAATTTAGGGAGACCTGCTGCAAGTGGCAGGTTCTGTACCTGTATCCAGTAAACTGTCCTGAACAGGCAACAGGCACTGGTATTTTGACTGAGAGTTCGGAAAGCAGACTGCTTGCATGGTACTTAGGAGAGCAATAAAGCCCCCTCATCAGAAATTTCTGCCACCACACGGTAACTCACATAGGCACACCATGTGGAATAGTGGTTTTACCCGTGGCAGAGAGGCAGTCATGTTGTTATTGAACTACCTGTGAAGCACACGGAGGTATTTTCCAGCACTTCCTAAGTGCTTTTAAACACAGGATTAAATAAAGTGATAACCAGACATTTGATAAAATGAGACACAGACAAAAACGAGAGGCAGTAAACTGATGGTTCCTATTTCCAGAGCTTGGCTCTAACCACGGAGCAGAACGACTTCCCCGCCACTAAAACTCCCAACATGCATCGCCCCTTCGGCTCAAACCTTTATGGGAGCAGGTGTTTGCACGCTTTGCTGTACCACGTGTCAAGTGTGACAGAGCTCACACCTACCCCGGTGAGCTGGGGACCTGTGTGGTAACAAGCAGTTAAGAGTTTAATCAGGACAACATCAGCAAGTGCTAAGTGTCAGACGTGCAAAGACTGGCCCTGCGGTTTGCACGGGAGCCAGCACTCTTCACTTCCTCTCCCTCAGTGCGAGTTGCATGACGTCAGTTTGTGCTCTTAAAGAGCAACTGCATCTCTCTGGTGGAAATGCTTCCCCAGCCCTCTCTCTCCGAGGTAGTAAGGGCTGTTTATATGAAGAAAGCATTTTGTAAGAGCTGGACTTCATGGGCTTGAATCAGCAGAAAGTAATGTTAGCATGGTCTGTGGGTAAACACTTATGCTTATCACATCTTTTAGCTAAATTAATACCTGCACGCTTTCTTTTTGTGCTGGGGTTCTAATAACCACACTGTGAGGGTAAAAAAGTTTTAGAAGATAACAATTTCATAGAAGAGAGAGAGGTTTCTAAGATGTTAGCAAAGTGAAACTTAAGGAGATTCGTTACTTTTTGAATAATGTATACATGTTTCCTCACAGTACTATTGTTTGCATAGCTTTTAATAGCATAACTGCTATTCGGTTTAGTGAAAATATGTGCTGGCACATCTTAGCATAAAGGACCGACACTGGCTGCAGTAAGGCCTGTATCAAATTTTAGGGCTCCAAGAATACATTCTTGAATAACTCTGAGTAAAGAACTTACTGTTTCTATAGCTCCCCTTTTTTTCAAACCAAAGAACTGCAAAAGAATCAACAGCTGTTTTGATACTCTAAATAGGCTAACAGGAGGGCTGAAGGCCGAGAAAGCAAATGAATATACAAGAATTGCCACAGCGAGAACCAAGACCTTCCTGGAGAGTTACGATGTGTGATACAGAGGGGCAAATTGGGTCACTAGAAACAGAAGTGACTATGGGTAATGGTGACATTTCTCTGAAGTGTAACGATGCCTCTATAAGGCATGTCCGTGTGGGCATGCTAATAGGGTACTGAACCCATGCTCAAGAGAGCTGCTGGAGCACCTGTGACAAAACAGCAGTGGAAAGATGAGTAGGTGTTTGGCACCAGAATTGGAGGGCTTTTTCCTGAAAAGAGCAACAGGCAGCCAGCTTCAAAAGTTGAAGAAATCTTGGCTGTGTTATGTTTATTCCTGGGTAATTAGATAACCTGCTGCAAAGGTTGCTTGAGTGGATTATTTTGTCTCTCTGTCTTTGTCTGTCTGTCTCTCTCTCTTTTTTATGATGCTTAGTTGGCTCTTATTTTTAATCAAATTTTTGAGCTCTTGACTCAGCCGAGCCAACCAATGTGCTACATTTTCCAAGGTTTTTTAAAAAATAATTTGTTTCTATGTATAGTATTTTGACAATCATTACCTTCAATCAATCTCCTCCTTTGCGTAAACATAGAAAACATGTTTGGACACTTCTTCCCCAAGTGTAATTATCATGCAGTTCTTGCTACACACAGCCTAGTATTCTGTAAAGCCCTCCACACTAATTATCTCAGATTGCTCTGATACAATTGGGTTACAAGAGGACACAGACATTTTGAAGGAATTTAGGGAAATGGGAATTAACAGGTTTCCTGACAAGAAATGAAGAGGAATGATGAAATGAAGACAAAAAAAAGAAAAAGTGAGACCTGCTGAATCTCCAGAAATCAGTGATATCTATATTTATCAGTGAAAGCTGTTTTTAATGGCAGAGTATATATTGGAGCCAGATCAGACAAATCAATAATGACATCACATGTCCAAAGTTGGACATGAACCACATTCTTACTCTGCAAAGTTGCAGAAGAGATATGGAGAAGAGCCTTCCAGTGCTTAGACAACACAGGCTGCATCACTTAAGTATTCATATCAGTCTAAACACCAGTTTCTTCTTCATAGCGCTTGTTTCTTCAGAATCTGAGCAGTTCTAAAAAAGGCACTGAACTAATACTCCAGAAATGGAGACTCAAAAGCCCATAAAAAAATACATGTTCCTCAGGTCAAAGTTCATCCCAGGTTTGCTAAGGGGCATTTCATAAAACTGCCCATAACGCTTTGAGCTCTAAACTAGTTCTAAACACACACATCTTCACCAGCTGAAGCTGATGGTGATACTGACCACTGTGACAAATGACTGTTTCATTGTCCTCAACCCATATTTGTGATTTGGGTGCAGGTATCAACCTCCAAAAAAGTTCTATTATGTCAGTGTGCAAATTAGGAAATCTCTCTTAGGAGACTAGGCTTTTAAAATTAGTCATTCCACAATTAACTCTTGGGCTTGGCTGGAAAGGAAATTGTACACTTCAGTACCCCGACAGACACTGCTGCTCTTGGAACCCCCCAAATCAGAGGAGAAATTAGGGACACATCTACATTGCACATGTTCCCAAGCTAGCAAGCTCCCAGCTCATAACACAACTCCTGTAATATAACTTACAAACTCAAAACCCAAGTAGCACAGCTGTTTCTCTTTGTACTTTGTGGGCTTAGCCAGCCAGCAAACTGCCAGATGGTAGTTAAACATCCATCAGAAGGATCACTGAGCATCTCTATAAGCAGCTCAGCAGTGTTTCTTTAACTATGGTTAGCCTGTACTGAGTGAGTGTGGTGCTTCTGAGCTCAGCAGGTAGACAGGCCCAAGGTTACTATTTAAAACAAAGAAAATGGGTGACAAAAATCAGCCCAGAACAAACCTCGCCATGCGAAAAACGTTACGTAGATACATACTAAAACCATGGTTAGAAACATACCTTCTTCATTCTTCCCATTGCATGCCTGAGGGTCTACAGCCATCCCCAGCTTACTTAGCCACCTATGTTAGAAACGGAGGGAATATATTGTTAGAGATACTTACATTCTGTCGCGAAACAGTATTGCTCCTTTCGGATGTGTTCTATATCACCATATCTGTTTTGGTTAACCTGAAGTCTAAATGTCAGAGTTTCTTTGTATTTCTTAGGGCACCTTTTAAAAAGACACCAGTTACCTGAATGCTAATATTCCCATTCCTTGTAAAAACTGTGGTTGGCACAGTTGCCCTTCGAAGTAGAAATGCACTAAGCAGCTCACATGTCCCATCTTGTAATAGGTGATAGACAGTCTGTAAGACTACCTAGAATTTTCTTTTTCTAAACTCGTTCTACACATTGATTCTGAACCAGTGACATAACCAAGTACTACAGCAAACTATTCATACTTCTCAGTTATACAGCCTTTGTGTTCTTCTCAGACTCCATGTGGTAAGCTAGGACTAGCTGGCTGGGACGTCATCTTTTCCTAATCCTTAGAAAAGCAGTACTGATAACCAAGGAAGCCATTTGTGAAAGCTAAAGGAACCGTTTGTGGAAGCTAAAGGAAAAGTATTTGTGCTATAACAAAATGTCACTGGCTTAGTCCTACTGTTTAGGTGTCATCTCTCAGATGAGATGAAGCAAAAGCAGTAAGAGCCATTAAAGATTATGTCAGTTGTCCTTGGCCAGAGCCATTATAGGACAATATAAGAAAAGCCATATAAACCCAACTTTCTGACAATTATGCACAGCTTTCTTCAAATCCCTGTGCACTTTTGTTTTTAGTAGGTCTTACTTCCTGTGTTGCTTTTGAGCTATTAACAGTTTTTCATTTCTCTTCCTAGGTGGCTACATTTTTCTAATGCTTGAAACAATCCCTGGATATACTTTTTGTATATTGTGTTTGTTTATAGGTCATTCAGATCTATCCAGGTTTTAAGAAACTAACAACTAAAAAAGCTCTAGACTTTCAAATTAAAACTCAAGGCCTAAATAGGGAACATAGGAAAAAAGCCAGGAATTAAGATTCATAGCTCTGAGAAACTATTGCCTCTGATCTTGTTCCTGTTGAAGCAATAGGAAATTTGCCAGTTAGATCAGTGGCAATATAACTAGATTTTTAGTCTGCAATATGAACAATAGAAGCACATAATAATTCAAGAAATCAAAGCATCATTCCTGTAAGAGTGGGTTTATTATTGACTTTTTTAAATAGAATTTTAACAGAAGATATTTTTAATCAAAATAATTAAACAAAAGAAAAGGGTTGCTAAGAAATCCAGGACTTCTTTAAGCACAAGATCAGACAGCTCACTAGTAAAGGCATGCAACTGGCCAGGTAAATGCATGCAGCCAGCCAGCACACATTTGCTTTCCATGTATGCATGACTATGGCAAATACATACTAAATTAATGAAGCAAATGACTGTATTAATAGGCCCACTGTTGATTTAATAGATATATGCATGAAGAGTTACAAAAGGTCATGATCTATCGAACATTTACGCACACAAGTAACTTGCCACACATGAATGCCCCGGTGAGTTCAGTGGAACCACTCACAGGCATAAGTATTTGCAGGACTGGAGCCAAGAGAACAGATGTCTTTTAGTCTGTTTTGACATATGCATGAGTATGTGTGTACTTTATGTATTAAATGTACCTATTTTATATTTTGCCAAGTAAAACATCATCGGTTACAATGCTGAGGAATTAGTACTAGTGCAGTATAATGCAAGCTGCTCTAACACTAGGCTCCCTAGCTTTAAGCCAAAATGAAATTTACTTGAAAAGTGGCGTTTAAAGAAAATCATTATCAAGGTGTAAGGGCTGGGACACCTGCATAGATTTCACTCACTCATTCACATGAGACTAAACATTTCAAAAGTGTCATTAAGACTCTGAGGATCTCCAGCTGGCCTCCAAACTGGCTATTAACACTCGCATGTCCTCCATTAGCTCTACTTTTTCCTTTTCCTTCTCCTTACATCCTTCCCCTTCATGCCTCAACAATGGTTGCTTTCTCTGCAGAAATATTTCTGCCCAGTGGCCCATTGTTCTAAGTGCTCCTCAGCCCATCTGCTTTAAGAACTTCCCACTCCAGTCAGGAGCCCTGGCAAGAAACATATCTGTACAGAAAAGGATGGTTATTTCCCCACCAACAAGCTCTACACTTCTTCAAGTTGCAAAAGGCAACATATTGCTACATATATGTATCTATAGAATATAGATTTATAAATATATGCCTATATTTGTGCAGTATTGTAGATATATCTATAATATTTCTATATCCATAGCTACTTCAGCAGGGCACACACATTCTCCTCACCTCTCTCCTTTTCCTTTGTAGTAAATGTGTGTCAAGTCTCGTATTTTTAGATGGAAAGAACAGTAAAAGGTCTATGAAGGATCTCATAGAGGTGACCAGTTGAGTCATGATTAAAATCCTGACTGTACTAACATAGGAGCTCTCTTCCCTTTTAAATTATGCTGCTTTGTATTTGAGTTTTGGCCATTTAATGCATTGTGAACAGCCTACAATTTGAAGTAGTAAAGGCAAAGAAGATATTAGATGCATATAAATCAGCCAAAACTAACAAGTAAAATAGCAGGTAAAATCTGTTTCTGATAACTCAGTGGTTTCTAAAATGGCAAAACTCATACCCAATTTTACGTTCTTTCATTAACAACCACATGAAAAAATTGTTGTTCCTGTGGTCATTTGCAAAAAGAATGATTCTGACACAAGGATCATTTAACTGCAACACAGTTTGGCAGAGAAGTATATGCTTATTTACATTAAAGAAACAGCTCTTTATATCTCTCTAACTACCTTGTTAACTGACATAGTCCTAGGTCATTTCTGGAATAAAGGTGTATTATACTTTTCCCTCTTTCCTTTCTTCCCTTACACCTCCCAAGGTGATGAACTTGCTATCAAGTCTTGACACCTCTTTACTGGAAAGAGATTTATATCTGCAAATGTGGGGAAGACTAATATCAAAATTAGGCTAATAACAAGATTCTGATTTCAACTTTAGTTAGTGAACAGATATTCCATTTCTAATATCTTACAGAAAAATATTCAAGTTACCAGAATATCCAGCACTAGAATAAGACGTTCAACTTGAATTAGAAGTAGTTACCCTCTATATAATAACCAGAAAACAAAAAAAGATTTAGTAACTCCCAGAATAACTTTGTCAACAACTGCTTGACAGTGAGAGAATGAACTTTCAAAGAGTGAGTGTTCTAAGATGTGAGACAGGATGAAACATGGTCATTCACTTTTACTTACGTGTTCATTTCCAGAACATTTTCTGCTGCAAAATAAAACGTCTTGATCTGTGGGTGGCTGATCTTAATAGCACTGTAAGAAAAGAAAAATGAAAGACGTATGAAGAAAACTAGTTTACATAAGAAAAAAATAACTAAATAAATTATTTAAAATATTTATTCACTCCACTATATTAATCTGGATCAGCTTATCCATCCAAATAGCTTTTTTCTTAAAACTCAAGTCTATTTTTAACTCATTTCATAGGGCAAACATTATACAAAGGGTATAAAGTACAGAAACAAAAAAGGAAGGAATAAAGAATAAAACAAAGACCTTTGTTATGTCATTATATAGATCTACTGTGTACCTACATCTTGAAGACTGCATGCAGCTTTGGCTCCCTCATCTCAGAAAGGATAAAGTAAATCTGAAAAAGGTTCAGAGAAAGCAACAGGGATGGTCCAAGATATGGAACAGCTCTATGAGTGATTAATCAGATTAAGACCCTACAGCATGAAAAACTGACTGTTGAGGGAAGGGAGATATAAAATCATGAATGGCATGCAGAAGGTGAATAGGGACTGCCTCTTCCGTGTCTTTTCCAGTGTAAGTTTTAGGAGGCAAAGAGGCAATTAAGTGGCAGGTTTGAAAAAAACAGAACTGAGATACTGCTTCACACACCAGTAGTTATGTCCTGCAGCTCCAACTCATGACATTATGGATGCTGTTAAAGACACCTAATCAACTGAAATTGGTGGAAAAGAAATCCACCAAAAGTTAATAAATACACAGGCCTACTTATGGCTCAGGAAGCTTCTGATCAGTAAATTGTTCAGAGCTTAGAGGCGTAGTTTAAGGAAACAACCAAATATTGTTTATCTACTCTTTTACTCTTCACTAGACATCTGTTTTTGGCCACTTTGGAAGGAAGGATACTGGGCAAGATGGACCTGGTCTGATCCCATGTGCTTGTTCTTAACACTGCCTTGAGAGGGGAGCACCTACTTTGAAAGAACATTTTCAGCTTAAATATCAACCGACATAAGAAACCACATTTCTTATAAGCAGTTCTGCCATACTAACAGTGTTTTTAAGCTGCTCCTTCCAGTGGCAAAGGGGAAAAGAAAAGGGAAATTTACTTATGCTCTCCAAATGATATCAACTGCTTTCTAGCTTGCCAGCAACTGATCGTGCTTGGAAGCGCACATGAACGGTCATAGGAGACATGTCAGGAAAAAAAGGCAGGTTGAGTTCCTTTAGGAACTAAACTTCTCACATCCCAGGGATCCACCCTTGGTCCTTGAATCCTTGTGCCACAATACCCAGCCTTCTACCAAAGCACAGCAGAGGCTCTCTTGAGTGAAAGACAATAGAGTCCACAGAGATGAAGGCTGTTGTAAGCAGCAGCAAAGTTAATACTATCAATTGACTATTCATCAGAGTATGTAAAATTAATTGATCTCTGACTCCCTACTGTTTCCACATTTTGAAAAGTCATCAGCAACAAATAATGAATGATGGAAACTGAAACTAACCAAATGAAACACTCTGGCAATTCATAACAAAAGAAAAGTTTTCAAGTTTTCCTGTGCTGACTGGCAGATTTCCCATGATGCCTGATCAGTTCTGATGGTAGGTGTGTTACTTCAATAATAAGACAGCATACACTGCTTTTGAATTAAATGTTTTCCCTGCATTGATATGAGTTTTCTTCATATTAAAAATAAAGTAAAAAATGATCCTCAATCTATAATGATTATAACCAGAAAAATACCCTTTCCAGTTTATCAACATCTATCTTGAACTGCAGACCCTAAAACCCAATATTTTATTATGATAATAATCACATTTCTGGTGATTTATAGCCATACATTAACCTGTTGGTCTCGGCATCACACTATGCTTGAATATCTATCAGTAAGACTTTTCAGAGTCTTTAAAATGTAGTCTCCAGTCCTGAGATTGTGTGGCTTCTCTTTTTTGTTCTTTGTATGAATTTACATTTGTCCTGTGGAAGCATACGGTATTTGACTGGGGCCCAGCTAAAGAAGCCCAGATCGGTCTTTGTAAGTCTCCTGACTTACTCCACCCCAAGTAAGTGATGAGCATTTGTTTTCTTCCCAATCACAGACAGCCAACAGCTACAGAAGTCAGTGGCAACATTTGCTCCTGGTTTTGTGCTTTGTGACTCAACAGCCTTTGCTCTGAGAAAAACCAGATAGACCTCCCCATATTCAAAGCATCTGGGCCCTTTTCTTTGAGAACTCAAGCCCACAGTTAATCTCAAGAATGCCTACAGCTAACCTCAGCATGAGGACAAAGCAGAAGAAAGAAGGCTTTCTCTTAAGGCCAGAATAAAAACCACACTGAGCTTTATAACTTGGAACAGCAGCAATACCCCTCCAAACCCTTGAAGTGTACTCAGCAGCAGCTGGAAGCCAATGATACATATGGAGTTTGGAGAGAATATTTTGAAATGTTTACGCTGCTAAACAAAGTTGTCATTCCCAGCGCAACCAGAGGTTTCAAGTACTGCCCAAAGTCAGTTGCACCACAGCAGTCTAAAGAATAATCCCAGCTCACGGGGAAGCAGCATCACTTGCCTCACTTGACCTCCTACTAAGAGAAGGCATCGAAGATAGACTATTTCCTATTTGTCAACAGTGAACAAAGAAAAAAAGTGTTTGACTTAAGGATTTTTTTTTTGAATTGTCATTTTAGCAGACTATAGGACAAATATATAGAACAAATCTGGCAAAGAATTTTCAAAAATATTTTTGCAATAGGTTTTTCCTTCAGTAGCTCAATTAATATCTCATTATTCATACAATAGAAAAGCTCCCCACAGCCTCATTGTCAGGCACTACTGAGACTCAAGTCTTCGCAACCTTGTAGAAATCTTTATTCATGCAAAACTAGGGCCAAGTGACAAACTTACTGCTTTTTTTTGCATTCAGTTGCTCGGTCCACGCAGAAGTCTGGAAGTCTGATAAATCCTTCTGCCTTTTCAGCCTGCAATTAAAAAAAAAAAGGCACCAGATCAACCAATTGTTAAGCACTGGAGTCTTCTAGTTTACCAGTGTTTAACATGCAAGTGTTTGTTTTTGACAGCTTTGTATACTGTGTAAATATATTCTCAGCACCATGGAGACAGATTAACAGACAATTTTTTGGCTGATATTGAGGAACAAGAAATATTCCTACACCAGCTACTATTTGTGCAGGTACTGGATGCCAGAAAGCCACTGCTTCTGTCTGTGCAAATGGTGGAGTGTAAGGACAGGATTTGCTGTACACCTTCAAATATCAAAGAGCTTGGAAGAGTAAGGATCCTCACCTTATATATAGTGTTGAGGTAGCTATCCCACCCCAAAGCATGTGCATCAGAGTACACTTATCTAGGATTCATGATTAGTCAAAAGTCTAGTCCAGAGTCTGAAATTGTCAAGGGCAAAATTTAAATTGGGTCAAATCAGGACTAAAAGCAGCAAGGAGGTGGAGGAAACCAGTTCCTGTGTAGCAATCACTGATCACACAACATACTTCAACAAAGAGATCAGCAAGGCTTTGTGTGCATACCATGGAAAATGAAACTATTAAACTCTCTGAAAACAGAAGCCTCCTGAAAGAGATAAATGATATAAGATCAGAAACAATAAGGCCTTTCAGGTCTGGCTTTCATACACAAGCCCAGAGGAGCAAGTATTTGATCTAAGACATTATATACCATGCATACGTCTTATAAAAATGAATAACAACAACACAGAAAATTATGTTCTATGTATATTTGTAAAATACACGTCTGGTTTCCCAAGCTGTTAGTGCTGACAACTGTAGGTACCTGTTGTGGGCAGAATTAGATCAAGGAAAAAGGTCGTGTAAGAGCCCTGTGTTACCCAAATGGAATTCATAAATTCATCTTTTGAGAGAGGCTGGACAAGTGAATTGGTAGAGTAATAGCAAGCAGACTTCTGCGCTGGACTAGCAGCTATCCTATGCTATTCCATTTAACAAATACAGCATTTGAGAACAGAAAGGCAAAGGAGTTTGCTTTCTGTAGTCAGAACCCAGACACATAGGAAAAAAATGAGATTTTATGGCAGGAAGCTCTATCAGTTTGCTTGTCAAGAGTCTGGTGAGCGATACACACCCTCAGTGCCTTCTACAGCAAAGGGAATTCAAAAGTGAACTAAATCCAAGACAGAGGTGGAGAAGGGTCTCCCCTGAATAACGACTAACATGGAACACCTCATAGGCTCGCTTATATATGTCTATATGTAAGTGAGGCTGAGGAAGCAAAGGCTGCCTCCATGCCACTACTTGAAAAGTTGCCACTGCCAAGTGACAGTCCTGGGCAGCTGAGCTCCATTGTTAAACAGTACCAACCTGCCCCAGCGGCTTTGGCCACCCAAATTATCATTCCCCCTCAAAATCTGCAGGTATGGTTCAGTAGATAAAAAAAGCTAGCAGGACATTTCAAGTGGACTGTTTAGATGTAAGATTAAATGGAGATTTAGCTCCTTTTTTGGAGGAGAGAGAGTTTAATGAGTATTGACTCATTAAATCACTACTATGACTCATTATATCACTATTCCGTGTTAGCTGGACTCTGATAGAAAGTGGTACCAGAAATACTAAAGTTACTAGTTAGCCTCAAATCCCTGCTGTCTGTAGCTGAAACCTTTTCCATACTATCTCTATTTTCATTCACCTGGACCTCCTGTTCAGACACAACAGACTCCTAAGAGGAGCAATAATGTAGCATATAATATGATGAAAAACTGCGCTTTCCAAAATATGGAAAATATTCATTCCTGAATTGCTTCCTTATTGCTCCCAGACCCTACCCCTAGCTACATTAAAATTCTGAAGACGTACACTCGGTTAAAGCAGGTAAAATATACAAAACAATTACAAAGAGTGAGGCTACATGAAGATGACTGACAGCATCTCAAGTCACATTATGCATGAATATGAACAGACTATAAAAAGATGCTCATCAAGTCAAGTCTTAGAGATTTATACTTTCAAACATTAAAGCTTGGAGAACTCAAATATGGATAGAGGATGGTTATTTCTATGGGTGGCTTCCCAGCATCTCTGCATATCTATTCTTTGGTATACAGTAAATCACAGTGTAACCATCATTCCTCCAGTTTACATGTATTAAATATTCATATGAGTGGTTTATATTTTGCATCTTCACCAGCA
The DNA here is from genome assembly GCF_036370855.1 of Dromaius novaehollandiae. NCBI lineage: Eukaryota > Metazoa > Chordata > Aves > Casuariiformes > Dromaiidae > Dromaius > Dromaius novaehollandiae. The sequence goes on along the minus strand of NC_088100.1, from coordinate 69,925,593 downwards.
AATGGTTTTGGTAGCTCTGGAACAAAAGAAGCAGCGGAATTTTTTTTTGTTTGTTTTTTCTTTCAATACAGAAGAAATAATGATGTTCACCAGCATCTGAGCTGAAAAAACTTTGATTTTACAACCTGTCTTCATTTGTACAGAAAACTGCCTATTTGGTATTGTGGATTTTAACATTCTCTGATTATATTTGTACCTGTCAAACATTTTTTGAGACTGGCTTGAGTGCACTTTTGTTTCCATTCTACAAATTAGAATTTAGTAAGACTAAACAGAGACAACATACCAATTGTCTAAAGAAAAGAGAAAAGTGACAAGCTAAAATTTCAAAAACTCTTACATATATAAGATATTTCAATCAATTAGACCTTAAGCTAAAATTTCCATCCCAGATTCATAGTACAACAAATATATAGGTGTGAATAAATGAGTAGGGGGAAGTAAATAAGAAGTTCTGTTCATGGACTGCTTATTGTACTAAAGATAGAGAATGTACTATTGTAGATTTCTATCCCAAAAAGGGTGGTCCTGGACCAAGTGCAGTAAGCACACTGGAATTATTGTTTGGTTCCCAAGACCAGTCTACAAACACCAGAGACCAACCTTAAAAAAAGCATTTCATGTGGTATCAAAGCCATTATTACACACACCACTGGATGAGAAACATATACAATGCCAGTTGTTTCTCTACAATATCAATATGTCCAACTTAAAAAAAAAAAAAAAAAAAAAAAAAAAAAAAAAAAAACGGAGACTCAGAAGACCTCTTGAAAATGAATATGGGTACCTTCTCACCCACACACCAGTGAACACATGGCTTGAGATATGTATGCCATCATGTGCATAACAATTTTTTTAATCTGGATGGGTGGGGGGGGACCTTACATGTTACAATTACAGTAACAGCTCAGATAGACAGTTTCATCTATTGGTGCGCTAGCCATTGATCTCGACTGCACCCTGTACATTGTTTAGGATGCTGCACAGACATTTACAAGGAGATAAGTCCATGAAATGCCATAAGTCTGTCTATGCTGTCAATGCAGTTTTACTTTATACAACTACCTGAATATTCATTGGGCTCCTGAATCATCAGGACCCTATAACCCAGTGTAGGGACACTCACCTGGGATACTACCACCAATGCAGAGGTGGGAACTTGGACCTGAATCACTGACATCTCCAAAGTGTATCTAAATTTGAGGACTACTCTCTAATTTGCTTATGGAAATAGATCTATAAGCTTTGATTTCAGTAATTTAGGTTTACCATTTGAAAATGTTTTACTGTGGAGAACTCTCCAGATTTTTTATGCAGTACCTGGCATGTTCAAAAGGTGTTGCTGAAAGCATCGCTCTCAGGCTTTATATTAATTCTGTCAGTGATTTCCCCCTCCCATTTGTTCATTTATAAGTAAAGTTTAATGTTTCTTTTTATATATGAATGAAAGGAGGGAGGTTAGTGGTGTGAATTGTAGGAACCACACCTCCTTTACTTAAAAAAGTGTGTCGTTGGTACGCAACCCAGATGTGCTATCTATATAACAGAAAGCAGGATTTTGATGGCTATGTAGTTCCCTAAGTATCAGACAAAAGGAAGGAGGGAAAAAAAGGAAAACAAAAGCATAACAGTAAAACCTTACAAATGCCATTGTAGTCAAAAAATGGAATTCCAAAATAAACACTACAAACAGAACATGTGGAAGTCATCTTCACAGTCATTCTTGAGGTAAAAATGGCATTTAAGACATTGAAAGTGTATAAGAGTCCTAAATATTTTCCTTTCTCTGAAATGTTATCTTTAATGCAATGTTAAATATGCTATTATTTAACTCACACATTTCGGTCAAGCTTCCTTCAGATTTTGTTGCAATGTCGTAAAAGAGCCCTAAAAATTTAGATTAAAAGAACTTTGAACTGCTTCCTATCTCTTTTAAAAGAATAAACTGTTACATCTTGTGGGTTTTATGCAGGTTAACCTAACATATAAATCTGTACTTTTTGCTTTACCCAACTGCAGGAAAATAATTTCAATAACCACAACTGTCTCTGCAAATACTTGGAGCAAAAGAAAACCAGGCACTTTTTCATAAAAGATTTTTCAAATAAAAAAATAATCAAAGATATTTATGAAATAAATTACAGGAAATCAATGAAAAAGTTTAATGACTTTTTTTTGACTTGCCTCAATACATTGTACAGATTTTGTGGCTTTTGGAGTTTTATTAAACCATTTAATAATTCTTTTTCAATATTTAACATGACTGTAATGATGCAGAAAGATAAAAAAATTAGTGTGCAAAGTGAAAATCTCCAGATATTGTGGAACAGCTCCAATCTGCAATTCAAGGTATTCCTAATAGTTTCATCATATTGTTTCAGCACTGCCCCCAGAAGACCCTGTGAATGTCAGAGGAATGTTGGAGCAGTTCAGTCCTCAAACCTATTTAGTCTTTTTTCTCTCTGACAAGTACACCAGTGAGGCAATCCATAGAACTGTGGATAATTTGTGTAACATGTTGGACAAGAGGTCCCCAATTATCATACAACTTCTGGCAAAGATGATGGAGTGAGGAACACAGTTTAAATGCAGTGAACGAGGGGAAAAAAACAAAGATAAATAGTGACAGTAGATCACAGCCTGCATTCCTTTAATTTTATATTTCTTTTTAGCTGAATCCTTATTACAACCATCATTAACATATGCTGCAAAACTATAGGATTCCAACCGTACTGGGAAAACACAGCCAAGTTATCCAACAAAAGAAAAAAGACCCACAAGTCACAGCAGACTAGTGCTCTCTCCCTTTCCAACCAACACTATTCACATATTTGCAACAAACATGAAATGAGAGAGGAGTCCAATGTTATGCATGCTGATCTTCCCCCTCCACCCGTCTTCACATGCAGAAGTACTGATTCACTCAAGGGTTTCAGTATGAGTGCTCCAGCATCAGTCTCCTCTTTAAACGCCTGTTTTCAAGACAGCTGTCTATATAGAACAGTTCTAAAAAGAGGAAACCAGACACTAACAAAGAGCAATTCTCCAAGGAGTCTAGTGTTCCTGATGCATCCCAAAAAGTCTGACTGCTCAAATTTATTTCCTAAAAGTTTTTGTGTTTCCATTACAAAAACAACCCTTCTTTGTTTCCATTTAGCCCAGTTTCCCTTCCCCAGACTGGGGATATGTCTGTGTTTCAATAAAACTCGCCCTATCCCATTTGCAAGCATGCCCATATTTTACAGAAGGAGCAAGTGTACATGGAAAAAGTTTCAGAGTAGTCTATCCAAGCCCACTGAGACTGCCCTAGCTACACCACTCTCAGTATCTCATCTAGCTAGTTTAAAGCTCTTCTGGATTTACTTACATGCCCTGGTTTGCTTTCAGTATATGAGAAGCTTGACTCTCAAGTTGTCTGCTATTACTGATCCTTCTCAGCATTTTATTATTTTTTTCACAATGTATTTTACTTTAAGTTGAAGGAACTATTGTCTGGAAGTGCCACCAGAAGTGTCCTATATTGCTTCCTCCAATCTGCCTGGTGTGAAAGATCCAGAACTGGAGCAATCTGAAGGCAAATCAGAGCAACAGAAACTTGCAGAGCTTTGGAGGCCTTAAGACAGACTTGATCAAGAACATGATGTCACTTGAGGTTACCTACCAAAATCTGGAATAATGCATGTTCAGTTACAAATTCCACCCACTTCTTATTTTCCTCCAGCTCCATTTGAAAAAAAAGGTTAGGTCCAGAACCCTGCTGTTGCTATGCTACAGTTGCCAGTGTCTGGTTGACTGCAGTTTCTACACAGTGATTAACGAAACATTCTTGTTTCTTACAATAATGAAACTGGTCAGACAGATCTACAAGTAGTGAGTGTAACCTGGCTTGATATGTTCATTTGACCTCAGCCCAAGTCCTCTACCACCAACCTTCACTTCAATATCTAAGAGGGCCTGTCATAGGACTCCTCCTCTGAAGGCAATGGAACAACAGACAGTATTAAAACCGGGCTTATATAGAAATAAAAACAAATATCAAGCAAGCCAGTGAATATATCACTGCTATTTCTGCTTCATAAATCTGGAGGTGAAATTATTTGTGAAAATACATGAGTCGAATTCATCTCAAATATAACTCCACGAGCTACTGTACTAAACATGATTCTGGTCTAATCATTTTAAGTAAGTGTATCTTAACAGAGAACACCTCCCCTTCTTTCAACACCCCGCAGTTACTGTGATTCTGCAAACTGCGTGAATCTAGGTTTATGCAGAAGCTGCACTTTAAGTTGTCCAAAGAAACCTCAGTTTTGTTACATAAAACTGTGTGAGAGAGTCTGCAGAAGTTGAAAGCAAAAAAAGTGCTATCAGCTAGTTCGTTTAAAAAGAAGTGCTGCGATAGGTGAAAAGTCAGGGGCTGACACAAGTCAAGTGTCTTGAAGTTGGATGAGCTCTTTAGAGCGGAATGTATGAAATAAACTGGAATGAGGCTGCTGCCCATTCTTCAACCCTGTTTATCTTAGGGTACTCAGGGACAACAGGAGAGCGGGTATGGACTAAAAGGAGGAGTTCACCTGACTGGTGAATGCTGTCTAGGAGCACTGGGACCTGCCATGACCGGGACTTCTCTGGATCTTAAGAGAGGAATTTAGCCAGCTCACAAAAAGCGAAGGAAGGAGATGATTTTGCATATCTCCCTGTCCCAGCTTTCTCCTCCTATAATGCAAAATTTGCCTAATCTTGCCTGATTTTATTTTTTCCCAGCCTGATTACTCCTCAGAATAATTTCTTTCTGACACTTCTCACCTCTAAAAGGCCTGATTAGCCAGCCAGCTCACCCTTCATAACACTGCTTGGCCAGATGGAGGACTGCCAGCAGAGATTTAAAACAGCCAGTGCTAATACAAGTTTGCAAGGTATTAGCAATATGTCTGTCTGTCTCTTTTTTTTTTTTCTTTTTTTTTTTTTTTTCTCTTCATGTGTGTACTTGACTTGGTCTTGAAAGGAAGCTTCATCAGACTACCACAACACCACAAAAAAAACAGCCCAAGACCAACAGAGTTAATATTTTCACTTTTCCCCCAAAAGAACAGTACTGTCTTTAAATGCCATCTAAGACAAGTCAGTTAAAGTTTTTATCCTGTTAAAAAGAAACCCTACCCACAACTGAAAGGAAGATAGGGGATACTGCATACATGACAATTTTTATTTCATATTTTTTATGGTTTTAACTATTTTATTTGCATCTTGAATGAAAAGGCTAGTAAGATATTTTAGGGGGATTATTGCAATAGAAATAAACCAGTGGAAAAAATCCAGATTACATTTAACTGGTTAAAATGTTGGAAGAGTTGAAAGGTTTCATTAATCTTTCATTCTGAGCTGGGCCTGGGACACTTTGATATCCAAAGCAGCCTATTGCATTTAGAAAACCTGATAACCATTCACAATTCCACACTGAAGCTGATGGTTGTTAGCATCCCCTAATCCTCTGAAATCCCCAGTTCTGGGCTCTGTCAATCCATCATTAAAATATGATAGGAGCTTTTGTGCTAGATTATTGGGATGTAGCAGTGTAAGTGAGGGAAATGAATAATTACATCTGAATCCTCCTAGCACGTGCAAGACACCATCTCTGCCCCATCGAGCAGAGCCACAGCAAACAGCCTGGAACACATTCAGCTGTTCCCTAGGACCCACTATTACTTTGCACTCAGCCATAACCTTTCACTAAAAATCCAGGTAGAACGTCTGCAGTGCCCTATTTGACAGCCTGAGTGAGGGTTGTCAGCTGCAGAAATAGTCATCTGGAAAGGGGATTAAAGAGTTACCCTGGATTCCATTTCTGCTTTCTCACCACATCGGGGTTTTTTTCCCCTTTTTTGTTTCTTAATTCCTCGTTTCTTCAGCTGATTACAGAAATTTGGAGACTGCTGCTCTTTATCTTGGACTATTTGCCGCTCACATCTTAAGTGGAGGAGGCTATCTGGGCTGGACTGACAAGAGAAAGGTTATGTATACCAGCTGTCCCGGGGAAAGTTCATATTCTGAACAGAAACCTGGACCTTGATTTGAAAACAGTGTCCTCCTGCAAATTTGATTTTTAGCCCCAATTAATCACTGGAGGAAGTTAAAAATCAGTGGAATGCAAGAACCTTTAATTACAATGCTCTGGAGGAGATATCAGTAAGACCAAGAGTAAAATAATCACAAACTGCCAAAACTGCATCATATCCGCAACCCTATCAGTTCAAATGGCAACAAACAAATAAATAAATAAATAAAATTAAAATCAAAATTAAAAAAAAAAGAAAACAGATGAAGCTGAAGCTAGAAGGCTTGGAAGGACAGAGACTTCTGAAAATTAACTGAATTAGAAGTGAATAAGTGTTCCTATTTTGAATCTTGATAGCAAGTGTCTGTAAACTGCCCAACCCAGGAAAACCTTTCCCGGATTCAAATGCCAGCAGAGCATTTGAAGCGCTCTGAACTGAATGCTCTGAATGCCTGAAAAGAGCAGCTCTTCAAACAGCAGAACGGACAAGTTAACATTTCACAAGTACTTAGTGAACTAGAAAATACAGTTTTTTGCATGTTTCGCTTTCACACAGACAGTTCTCAGATCATAAGAAATGTCAGGGCTGAGAAATAAATCCAGACATTTGTACTTCTCTAGAGTACATTTAAATTGTGCCCCCAACTTCTCTTTTCTCAGTGCCAGCAGATCTTGTTTAATCAGCCACCCAGAGCTGGATGGACACTGTACTCACCAGCTGACTGCTGTACCAATACAGCGATGACTCCTTCAGCACACACCAGAACTTTTTCCATTTGTTGCCAATGAAAGCTCCTTTTTCCTTCTTTTTGTAGAGCCATCCTTGGCAATCGGCTTGCCCCAGCTCTTTACACGATATCCTCCGTCGGCTCATTATAAAGAACCCTGTGCCATTTAAAATACAGTGTTCTGCTTGTTAAAAGTACATTACTAGAAAAGATTTTACTGCCAATTAAAGATATCAGCCTTAGCTAGTGATCTTAAGAATCATCCAAGCATATCTTAAAATATACTTAGAAGTCATTCAGTTTTATAGTGCTGTAAATTCATTTGAGAAGGCATTCTGATGCATAAAAACAAAAGTAAGCTATAGATAATGCAGATACTAATTAATGCTAAGGTAACCATGCATAGAGATATGACTTTTTGTAAATTAAAAAATATATCCTCTGATCCTTTTAAGAGAAGCATGCATACATTGCCCTTCACACAGCTGCACTGAAAAAAACAATACATCTATTTAAGTCACAGCTAGAGAAAACTATTATGCCAAGTACACGAAAACCGCTAATGTGTGTGTGTATGTGCATGTATCTGTCTGATTCTACTTCACTGATTTCCAGCTTTGAATCAATTAACATACCACAAGGATTTAGTCCAAAGGAACAGCACGTTGTCATTTTTTTCAGAATTGGTGCAAAAATCAGTGGAGTTAAAAAGCAGTCTTCCACCAGCTAAGCAGCAGTATAAAAGCCTCACCCTCCCAAGAACAAGATACACTAAGAAAAAAACAAAAGAGGAACCCAGAAGAGAAGAGAAAAGAAAAAAAAAAATCACTCATTACCTTGACTTTTCTGTTTTGCCTTCTTACGCACAGGAACCTGTAAGAAATGCAGGAAGGAAAGAAAAGAGGAAATTTCAGATTGTGTTGCAACATTTGTGTAGAAAGGGGAGGGGGAAGCTAGAGAAGGACGTGGTGGTGATGGTGGTACATGCAGGATGGAATCGCATAACCCACTCACAGCTGAAAGGACGTTTGTAGCTGAAGCATAAAAAGTGTTAATTAAAATTGATGTATATGTAGCTGAACAAGAGCAAACAGAACTCTGTTGTACATGTGTCTATCCACTAGTGCTTCCTGTTTCACACCCACGAGCAGCTTCTACGCTATGTTTGCCTGAATTGTATTCTGCATTTAGAAGTTAAGAAATAAAAGTTAGGACTCCAATATTTTAATTTTCATTATACTCCATGAGGGGGAATTACGAACACGGAGAGATTAAAAGCACACATCAGGTGTTTTATTGTCCTTTAGCACATTCTAAGCACTCCTAAAAAAAAAAAAAGGAAATAAATTGCATTCTCCACTTGTTTTCACATTAATACAGAGTGTATTTCCCCCACATGAGTAAGAGTTTCATAACATTTGTAAAAGAAAAGTACTCCAAAAAAACCCACAAACTTGGCAGATTATCCTAAAAGTAATACATAAATATGCCAGAAGATTGCCATGCAATATATATGAATTTTAATTACTTTAAAAATAACATATTTGCATTATATTTATTCATTTGCAGTGTACATAGAAAATATTTCATCCCACATAAACACATAGACAATGAAACTAAAACAGAAGACCAGGAACCAAAAGAGAGGGCATTAGATATCTGAAGTCTGGGTTTTAGACTAAACTCTCCTTAGACAGGCTGGCTGGTTGTGTGATTGTGGACCAAAGACTTCACCTCTCCTTACCTCAGCCTTTCCATCTCTAGCATGGGAACAATATCATTTACCTTTTTATTTTTAGGAAGATTTTGAGACCTCTGGATGACAAATGCTGGATACAGAGGACTTATAATTTAATGTGGTTGGCCACAGTGTTGCTATGCAAAGCCGGTAGCTACCTGATCCACTGCAGAGCTACATTACGAACATTCCTAACGTGTTTTCTCTACCTAACTAGCCAGCTTTTAAGGAAAGCATAAACTTATTTCGTAGTATTTTTGAAGGATTTGATGGCTGTTTTTGCAGGTGAATTAAAGGTGAATAAAGCTGCCATCTGTGAACAATAATAAAAGAAACCACTATCATCAATATTTACAAAAGCTAGAACATTCTCTATCTAGTTATCTTTGTAGCATGTAACAGAGTGCAGACCTGCGTATCACAAAGACTTGTGCTTATCTGGTGCTTATTTGAGATGACCTGTACAACACACTTGTGGGAGGCTTTACCAGGAATGAATAATCCCAGACTCCTGCTTAATCATCATGTATTTGTTCTTTCATTCGCGCGCTTTTTTTTTTTTTTTTTTTTTTTTTTTTTTTTAATTCTGTCACGGCCTGTCTCTCTCAGACTATTCTCCATGACAACAGACAAAGAAAAGCAATGATAAAACAGATCAGCTATACTGGAGTCTATTTCCCCATCCTATATGAGCCTCTCTTTCTCTTCATTCAAATGAAAGTAACCCCTCCTTTAGGACACATGGAAAGAAAATACACCTTTCATGAATCAATGGGTCATGCTGTCACTAATCACTTTTTTTCTAGAGCTGCCAAGGTGGTATTAAGAAACACAAATATGAATCAACTCTCCTTGCACAGAAACTACATAGTGGGATGATGTTGCATCTTTGCCATGATACTGCAGTGGGGACACTTCATCACCTTTACCCAACATAACAAAATTGATAAGAGCAATACTGGGACAGGATGTGGCTCTCTAAACAACTGAGGAAGAAGCAGTTCTTCCCACTAACTTTATTGATGACCTAGATCAAAGTAGTATAGTCTGTGGCCCATCTATTAAGGAAGAATTGAAATCCGTATTACAGAAATCATGAGTTTGGGCCTGCTTTAAATATAGGCTGAAGAGGAAACTGATTACCCAGTTAGAAATTGGAGCAGCAGAAAAGAAAATTATAAATGTGAATTTATTATTCGGCAGCAATTACTGTTTCCTGCAGCAGGTTGGCAGGGGTGATGGATCTCCATCTCTTCATATTTCATTGGACAAGTTGGGAAAGCAATAGGGGAATACCCCAAGCCAGCAATGCATTTAGTTTGCTTGGATAAAATCAGTGACAAATATGTGATAAACTCATTGCTGAGTGAGATGTCATGAATGAAGCTACATTTCTGATTTTCATTTCCAGGATTTCAGAAAGCTGAAGTAAAAAACACACCTTTGAGCTTCTCTATCAAGGGAAAAACAAAAGGTCTAATGTTAGAGAGCTCTTTAAAAAAAATAATTCTAAACTAGAAATTCAGAAACTTTAATGATTTTATTGCTGTTCAGAGTTGTATCAAAAAAAAAAAGCACATCCTCATCTTACAAAAAATATCCAGTTTGTTCTTCATAAGAGCAATCTCTAATCCCAGACTGCAGCAATGGAATATACCAAGAAATCTGATGCTGTTGACAAAATAGCTTTCCCAAATTTTGGCAGTCTTTGAAGAAACATAAGCAATGTCTTCTCCCAAAGCACCAGTGTTTGTAGTCAGATAGATATTTTATAAAATAAAGAAACAATTTTCAGTAAAACTCTGTTCACCTTAACCCAAAGGAAAACCTATTTTTAAATGAATCTACCACTGAATTCATATAATGCCTCACCAGCAGGATTTGGGGTCTGCTTTCCACACACAAGTGTCCACAAGAACATACAACTTTAGAAACTTTCCATTGGCAAATCTTTCCTCAAAAATCAAATTAAAGTTTCCCCCTCTTAAAGCTGTCTTATGCAAGTCAGGAATTTTTCATTTCATGAACCAAGGTGATCATTCGTTAAGAGATGCTTTTAAATTTCAGTCCTAATAGGAAATATTAAAAGCAGTGTAGAACAACAAGAAAATACTGACTGGAATGCAGAGCTATCACCAGTAAAACCAGTGGTACCGATCAGGGGGTAACAGAAGTTTCATAAGTTAATATACCATAACTATTAGACATAATCACTGGAGTGACCTGAAACAAAACCACGTGTCGTGGTTTTACCAAACCTCTGACAATGGTAGATGTTTTTCTATATAGCTCTATTTCCTGATGGCGAGTAATTTTTTTCATTATCACAGCTTCAACTGAAAAAGTTAGATCTATTTCTAGCTCTTCTTGTTACCAGGGAAAATCTGAGAACAACAATGCTCAGAAATCTCTAAAATAAATGCAAAACATTAAAGTTACTTCCAATTTTAGGATGCTAGGGTCCTAGTTTTTGTGCAGGACTGGCAATGCAGGGTAGTTTTTATCTTTCTTTTGGAAGGTTTTGGCTTACACATCAGTTTACTAAGGTCTGGGGAGTTGAGCAGGACGGGATGGTTGTCCTGCATGCAAATGCAGGCTGCACAGTTGCTGTCCAATGCTCCTCCACTCTGCAAACATATCCACAGACCAGTTGCAAAGGGCGCTGTACAGCTTAGCACTGTTAGCAGTCACTGGTGTGTCAGGCTGGCTCCATGGATAAGCAAGAGCATACTGGAGAAGAGGCATCTTCAGCAAGAGGCTTCTGTCAGCATAGGGTTTTTCATTTCTGAATTGCAAATATGTAGCATGGATGATATCTATTTCCAGCCTCCCTTCCAAGTGGGTGGCCCGGAGTACTCCTGTAGCTGGAAACCAACCGCAGGCAGGCAGGGTCTCCCTGGGAAGCTGTCAGGAAACAGTAAAGGACTAGCCCCTAGGGAATGCTTCTGCCAGAAGCAGGAGATGCTCTGCCCAGATACTGAAGGGCCTGCATTCTGCAAACTCCCCAGGTGAAACAAGTGGGGTAAAAAAGGTGTACAGGATTGTTTTAGGTGAAAGAAAAATATTTTATACAAGTAAAAGCAGGGGCATTGCACTAATAGTGAAGGCCAGACTTCATGCTTCACAAGGTTTGACTCCCAACTCATGAGTCTGAGAAGGCACCAAAGGCAACAATGATCATCAGTTCATTTTTTACAGCTTCACAAGAGTAAAAATGTGTACCTAAGAAAACTCTTGTGTCCCCTAAGTTGTTGCTGTCTCATCCATTGAAGGGTAGGACTTGGAAATGATGGGACCCCTAAAGTCAGGCCCACACAATGGATTTCATGTCACTCAGAGAGCAAAACTGGGGCAGGCTGTGACAGTCTCAACACTTGGTCCAACCCATAAGCAAGATCTTGTTAAGATATTGACGTTGTTTTCAGTGATTACAAGGACACAAAGCCAAACATACCTTCCCTTCAAATTACCCAGTGACTCAGTATTTCTGCTATAACTTCAGATATACTTACGAGAGCACAGCCATCAGCTTCCATGAATGGTTTCAAATTCAGTAGGAAAGCTGTAAAAGAAGAAAGTTTTGTTTCCTAAAGATCTGTATTACGCTTTCATAACATTAGTCTTGGCAGTACAGCAAAATCTGTTAAAATGCTTTGACTTGTCAACTTTACCCTCTGCTCTCCCAACCCGCCCCCTCAAAAAAAAATCTTTTTCAAAGATAATACTATATTATGTGCACTGATTATACTAGTGTAGAAGACCACCAGTCCTCTGGTGATGAGGAGCTCTAATATGAAGCTACCGAGTTTTTCTATGGAATAAACATAATAAAACTCACGGATATGTTTTGTTTCAGACAATGAAACAAGAACAAATACGTAAAGCTGGTTTGTTTTTTGTTTTTTGGGTTTTTTTTTAATTTTGAAAGAAATATAGAGAACTGATTTCCACTTAGGCTGAGCTACTCCCAGTGATTTCTAGTTCTAATTCACTAATCTGCCTGATTTCCTAAATGAGATGGAATCTCATACTGAACTACCTATTCTACAGTGAATTGCAGTTTTCCTTTTTAGAGAGCAAAATCTGCACACTCCAGCAGCGTACTCTAGATTTGGAGGGTTTTTTTCCTCCCAAATATATGCAAAGTTTGAAGTTATCAGTTTAGGCAAAAGTGCAGGCAATCTCATTTGGTATACACAACCAATAGCCACCTGCCTAAGTGATTTTCTTTTGTTTGGTAGAATGCACATGTGAAGAAAAAGAAATGCAATTTAGAAGATGAACGAAAATATGCCAACATTTCAGTGCTAGCAAAGTTGCTATAAAACTGAATCCTGTGCATAAAAGAAGCATTCAATGAAATGGGAGAGTGTATAAGACTATTTAAGCAAGCAAGAAAGGACTTCCAGAAATACAGCCACACTTCAGAAGAATTTTTAACAAGAAATTTTTCCCGTTACTAAAACCAATAGTTTAAGAGATACAACATTCTTAATACATATTTGCTTTAGTTTGAAAATAATATCTTGAAACAGAAAATAAAAACCACCCACTACTTGCTTCCAACAATTTCAAACCAAAAATAGAAAGGCAAACAAATACACATTTTTCTGGCTCCCAACTGTTTCTATTCAAAAATAGAAAGAAGCACTTTCTAAAAGTGGCTTGAACTGAAGTAATAAAAAGATGAGGAGAGATGTTGTAGCAAGTAATTTCAAGGATGTTTAGAAATCATAGCTAGTGTAAACAAGCAGAGGAAACACCTGTAGTTATACAGCCAAATAACACAGGAGCCTCAAATGCTGAGCCAGAAAGGCATGGAATAACAGACCAAATTATAGTAATTATTGTCACATGTGGCCTTTTCCCTGTCATTTCTTCATTCTGTGTGCACTTTGGGTTTGGGAGGCGGTGTGGGGGGGTGTAACCATAAGAACTGCACAGATTTGAATCAGCATGATAGCAGGAATGAGAGGAGTAGAGTTAGTTAACTGGCAAAAAAATGTTTCTGCCTGTGTAATTTGTGCCAGCGTAGTTGCAATGGACTTCAGCAGAATCTTCTCAGTCGCTTTAACTCCAACTTTTGTTTAGCTTCCAAAAACTGGCTAACCAGTATTTAAAGTCTGGGTTTTAGACTAAACTCTCCTTAGACAGGCTGGCTGGTTGTGTGATTGTGGACCAAATACTTCACCTCTCCTTACCTCAGCCTTTCCATCTCTAGCATGGGAACAATATCATTTACCTTTTTATTTTTAGGAAGATTTTGAGACCTCTGGATGACAAATGCTGGATACAGAGGACTTATAATTTAATGTGGTTGGCCACAGTGTTGCTATGCAAAGCCGGTAGCTACCTGATCCACTGCAGAGCTACATTACGAACATTCCTAACGTGTTTTCTCTACCTAACTAGCCAGCTTTTAAGGAAAGCATAAACTTATTTCGTAGTATTTTTGAAGGATTTGATGGCTCTCTCTGACTCAATTTTCAAAAGCAGCAACGACTTCTGACTCATTCCAGTTAAGAGTATTATTCCCTGTGTAAAGAAAGGCACAGAAATTATATGTTCACTGCTGTAATAACCCTAACATAGATAACCCGAGTTTATTTTTCCTAAGCAAATCTAACCTCAGTGAGAATAGTTGCATTGTGAAATAGTGCTAGGGTTTTTGTGTCTACTCAGGTGTACTCAGCTGTTGCAAAGTTAACATTTCAGAAGGTCATAGCCTTTTGTTCTTTGCAGCACAGTGAAAGAAGTGATTCCTTTCAATTCTTTGCAGGTGCACTGTGGGACAACTATCTATCCTTTCTGAACAGACATGGGAATTATGAGAAGGAACTGGAATAACATGACGACTCAAGTAGAGCTCGTTATGTCCATCCTGTCAGCTGGTCCAGCACAAATATACAGGGATTGACTCTGGGAACTGTAGTCCTCCTCCTCCCCAGTATTGCTCTCCCACACACTGCAGTGAGTATCCCCTGCTGAGCTGTGTAAGCCCCACGCTTTGTGTGTGTGTGACATTACGTGGTCACACCGCTGCACAGACTCCACCGCAATGCTGGTGCGCATCCAGTGCTGGTGGTTGTGCTCCTGGGATAGCTTCCCTGGGATAGCTTCCCAGGCTACAACAACTACACCTGAACTTGGGAGTTTTGCAAGTCAGCAAGAGGTTAGTGAAAGAGAACACTTCAGTTCACGCCTCAAGGTGAGCATCCTAAAAGGAAACACTCGCTATAATTCCTAACTAAAGTAGCTGCGGCAGGAGAAGACTTGGCCCAGACCATCCGAGAGCATAGCACTCAGGCAGCTATACTAAAGATACACACCCATTTGTGAATCCTTGCTCTGACTCAGGTTGACATTGAATTTGAAGCTGGGTCTCACCTCCAAAGGGGTACAATAGGCACCGAGGCCAGAATATGGGCTTCCAGCCCTCTCCTTAAGCGTCTTGGTTTGCAATAGTTTGGGATATGGGAAATGGAGGGGAGGATGAGCCTCCAGCCTACGATTAAGGCACCCACATGGGCAAGGACACCAGGATCACAGCCTGTACAAAGGGTGTTCAGTTCACTTAAACTGGAAAGTGGAACAAACCAAAGAGAGGAAGAAAACAAACCATGACAAAGTGAATCCTCTCCCATTTCAGATGGCTTTAAAATATACTGTCCAAAGCACCTTCTTACGGGAAAGTCAATACAGTCTCAGATTTCTTCAGTTTAAGGAGAAAAACAAACCTGTATCTCCCACATCCTGGAAAATCTTTTCTCAGCTCTTGAGCTATTAGATGAAAGCGAGAGGGATGGTTTTGGTTTGTAAACTATACCTATATTTCTTTGGCCTTTCTTGAAACAGGAACTCACAACAGACAGACAACTCATTTAATTTCATTTAATTTTCATCACTCATTTAATTTTCATCAGAACAAAACTCAGTTTCAGACTGAATACATGAAAAGTGGTTTCAGCTAAAAGACTTCTAATTCAAGTTTTCAAAGGGTTTTTTCATTTCAACAACTGAACTATAAATACCAGTTTGCATAGCTGTATTTATTAGTACCACTTCACTCCTCTTTCAAGAACAGCAATAAAGAAGTAGGTACGTGAGTAATAGCTGATGCAACAAATGTGGAAACACAGCAAGTGACTTATCAGAAATAATTTGCAATCATTTCCATTTGACTACAGCATCTCTTCTGAAATAAATAGAAATATCTCTGTTAAAGATCAAAGACCGTGTCAAGTGGGGGGGGGGGGGGAGGAAAAAACCCACATAAATTCTAATGACTCTGATTTTAAAAAACAGTCCTAATTTGTTAATAGTATTCTTCCTGTGAAAGTTAAAATCTACAAGGCCTGACACTGTGTCTTACCAGTTACAAACTACAGTGAGCCTGTTGATCTGCAATGCTTTTGGTACAAGCCTGCCAAACATGCCTTGCAAGCATCCCCCAGATAACATCCAGAGTAGGCATATGCCTTCCTGCTTCTGAGCAAAATATTTGAGAAACGTAACATGACTCAAATTATTTGTATTGCCGAAGCACCCAAAATGCGCGTAGCTCAGTTCCTGTTCAGATGGCATTGACATAGACGAGGCAAAAAAAATTCCATTTTACCAAGCACTAAGTCAGGGCTGTAAAACAACCTGAAAAAGAAGCTTTTTACCTTTCTCCTGTTTCCACTTCTTTTACATCAGTCACCAGCTTTAACTTCTGTTTGCTTTCTGTTTATTTGGCTGCCTGCAACAATCTGCACTTCAATGAGCAATGAATTGACAGGTGATAGGAAATTAGCAATAGCGCTACAAAAATTTCCCTAAAAAATCAATGATTACTTAATCACAGATCTCACTTGCCAAACACTAGGAACAGCATTGCCCCAAATTATAGCAGTGCCTGAAGCACTATCCTGTGTCAAGGAGAGAGGCTTATGTAATAGTCCTAAATCATCCCATTACCACTAACCGAGGTTCTTGTAACAACAGAGGGGAAAAAATAATCACAGTAATTGTAAGCTCATAATTGTACTTCTGGTTACTAGACATCAGCTTAATCTGACAATCTTACTACTAGCTACTAATTAATGATCTAGTCAGTTAGTTAACTGGTCAATTAACTATGCAAATCAACTATCTTACTTGTACAAGGAGATTCTTGATCTGCAGATTCTCTCTCACATACTGTCTTGCCAGGAAAGTCAGATATTAAGCTACAGCTGTTCCACAAGGCAGCGACAAACATAGACACAAAGACAGTTTTTATTTACCTAGTATTTACCTTTTATTTACCAGTTTTTATTCACATTTACCTAAGACTGTCCCACCTTGATGAAGTTGCATGCCACCAATCTTGGTCCCTATGACTTTGTGTTCCAAAATGCAGATGAAACTACGGATTCACCATTAATTTTACAAACAACAAGTACCTTAAAGTGTAATTGTAAGTCATGATTGTCAGCATATATCTTCAGCCGGGGCCACAATGGATACATTTGAGAACATTAAAAAACAAAAACACCAAAAAAGAACACTGCCCCCCCACCTCCAAAATATCATTTGAAAAACCCTAAGAACTCTTTTAGCAGGCCTACCAGTATGAAAATGTATTTGTCACATTATAATACCATTGGCTATGACCTTATTTTCAAATGAATTTAAAACAATTCAATCCCCTCACCTGCAAGCAATTCAAAAAGAAGACTTTTGACTCTGTCTGGGAAAAGGCCAGGAACGACTGGAACAAAGTTCGCTGCTCCTGTCTCCAAGACAGAAAGGGCCTGGCGACATCGCCCTGGCTGGATTACAGCCAGGTCCTGTTGATCCAGCCAGGAAGCCCAGAGAGTGGCAGGTTACAGTCATTGACAGCTCTGAGAAAGTAGTTACAAGCGCCCAGATTATCCTGCCTTCCAGGGGAGGAAGGCTGGAAAGGAGGAGTAAGTTCAATAGAAGAGAGACAGCTCCCTCTCTGGTCTCCCAGACCAAAGAAAAGACATCAAAATGGTATGCTTATTGCAGAGCTTCTGCTCCAAATGTGAATTTGCTTGCAGACTCCTATGGTGTTGAGGTGACTCCCAGTGCTGCTCTGCTGTTAGAGGCCCTTGGAAGTCCAAAGCTGAAGCCCAGCAAGCCAGGAGTTGGTGGAAAAGGTAAGTGTAATACTGAAGTTACTACCGCCTCCTAGCTGGCTCTTTGGCTGTGGCTGAAACTACTGCACAGCAAAAGCAGGCAGTGTTAAGAAAACGGCTGCTGAAGTGGATGAACAGTTAACAAAATTAATCAGTAAGGAAATGCTCCAGGTCTGAGGGAGCACACCCAGGAGCCTTGCTCTATTCCAGAGATGCAAAGTTCTTGCTAGCCCAGAAGATGAAACACAGAGGTGAGGCAGGGAGGGAGGAGAAGGCCCGGATCCATAGCCCCTCCTGAGACCATGGTCTGAGGGGTTTCTCTCAAAGCAAGTCCCTTGAAAAAATGATAGAGAGGTGTGGGCAGGGGAGCATTCCTCTTCTATTTTTTCAGATCAGCCTTTTAGCAAACACACCTTTGAGGGAACCCTGCAAGCTCCATCACTGGGAGAGATAAAAAGAGGAATGTTTCCTCCCCAGCAGGAAGTAGCAGAACTGCTCCGCTAATTCGAACTAAAATATTAGCAGTGTCATATGAGAAGACGGTTCATAGCTTTTTGCAGTGTCAGAAATCAGGCATTGTTTTGGAAACACTGCAAATGTGGATCATTGCAGTGATAGGAACCTGAAGCCTGCTCACTGGAATTCAGTTCTGACCAACATTTGTTGTTAAAGCACTGCATAATGTTTAGGCACCTAAGGCAAAATAAAAATCAAAGGAATCACAGCAATAGGCTGTTATGAAACATTTTGTACATTTGGAGGATGGCATTCAGAGGAAAACCAGCCTGAAGGGGACGGGGAGATATTTTCATCAGAATGAACCTGATTTACTAGGTGGAGATGGAGCTCAAGATGGAGCCTCCCCAGCTGACAGGGCTCCTTCAGACACCTGGCATCCCTCAAGATCCTTCCACAAGAGGCCACTTGCAAGGCCAAGAGGCTGAAAACTTCACGTGTCCGCATGAAGCGGGACAGCTGAGGAAGCTGCCTGGAAAGAAGCATGAACACTTTCACGCCCGAGCACAGGACCTCCACCTGGCCTGGCACACCCCAGGCTTCCAGCTCTGTCCCTTGGGATTTGAAGGACAAACCAGCTTTGCAGTTTCCTCCTCCCTGCACATTGATATTTTCCTTTTGGAGAATTTTTACACTTTTTCTATCCACTTTGGAATGAAAAACAGCTTCAGAGGCTCAAAATCCCCTGTGAGATGGAACTGCAATTTCCCATATACTCTTGCTCACTGCTGTTTTGCTCAAGCCAGGACCCTAAGGAGAGGCTGAACCTGTAACTACATATTGGCAGAGCCATCTAGTGGTCAGAAAGATTTTGCTTTAAGGAAGCCGAGCTAAGAGCTAAGACCACAGCAGAAGCCAATCAATGCCTCCTACGTTGACAGTTGCCCTCCAGAGCACTATGGGTAGAGTTTTTGCCTATGTCAAAAAAACTAGCGTTACTTGAGCAGTATTTTCAGCTGCTGCCCTGATAAGAGATGCCATAAGGATGTTCAATTCCATTAAGTCATGATATTAGGCAGGTCACAACTGTCAGTGCAATACATCAGGCTAATAGGAGCATCCTTTTGGCGCATAATTTGTGAACAAAAGGCAACAAAAAACTCGGTACTGTTTGTGCTCTATGATTTTCTCTCTGTAGCTTAGATATGAATCTTACTCTCCTTTCTTCCACCCAGGCAATATTCATTATACTGGCAGCTCTACAAAGGAGGCTAGCATTCAGACTTGCAGAGAAGTGTCCAGAGAACATCTTTTAAAAAGTAAAGCAAAATCATTATGCTGATTATGAGGATGAAACAAGGAAGAAATATCTGGTAGACTTGCCTCTTCTTCCATCAAAGACTTCCACTCCATGTTCAAAAAGTTCACGAGAAACAGAAGGCTTGAGAGTTGTTTGATTCCTCATTAAACAACTAGAAGCATTAAAAAAATTATCTTCCTTCCTTCACAGTACATGAAGTGCATACATAGTACTCAAATGTTGTGTCTGTAATAGAACATTTTTAGGAGAGGTACAGTAACGTCAAACTGTCTTGACAGGTTGCAGTTGAGGACAGTGAAACTACTCCAACGCTACGATGAAGTCCATTCAGCCACAAAGATTTGCATGCTGTCGTCTTTTCTTCATGGCGAAAGGCATTTATCCAGCAAAAAGAGAGTGGAGAAAACTGGACTCCCCAAATCAGAGCTTTTGCAGAGCAATTTAACTGGTACCATTCCACAGTTTAATATCCAAGTCCACATGCTAGCATATCATACAAAGTTTCTCCAAGGTCCATGAGAGGCAGCCAAGGAAGCTGCTTGGGAGATTGGGAGGCAAGTGCTGTTCTGAATACTTACAAATCAGATCAGATGTGAACTGCTGAGAGGAAAAAAAAAAACCCTCTAAGATATGATGAGAAAGTGCTCTTAGAAAGCCCTGGGTTTGCCCTGAGATTCCAGTTTAATCAGCAGTTAATTCCTCACTTCTAGACTATTGATTTCAGTGCTAGATTTCATTTTCTTTTAATCACATATAATTGAGATAATAAAATTTCACTTTATTTTCAGTATGTGTGATTTACTAGAAGAAAGAGATATGGCAAGTATTTGGTACACAAGCAGCTTTAAGCAACTTCACATTAGTGGCAAAGATATTTTCCCCTACCACAGTGCTCACTGAGTGCTATGTAAATAACATAGTCTGTTTATAACATTAACTTGCAGTTTCACAGAGTTGGGGAGAAACTTGGACCATGACAATCTTGATAGAAAGGTACAGAGAAAGACAAGCAAAAAAAACCCATATCGCTTCCTCATCTCTTCGGTGTCATCCAGGAAGAGTAAATCAGAGGGTTTGTCCTATTTGTTCAGCAGTTTTTATTATTGATAGAGCACTGAGTGAGTGCAGCTCCTGAAGATGGAATCATTGGGTTGCAACATGAGAAAAATGTCAAAGATTATCTGAAGTGCTGCACAGCCTTTAAAAATTTGGTTCTTTTGAGACATGTCCCTTTCCAAGGCAGCATCTAAAAATCACCAGCCACTTGTACAATTTTGGTTGGTAGCTTTCCAACTGTAAAGTTAATGGATGAATAGAAGAAGAAAGGGAATTTTTCCTTTTCCTCCTCCTGAAATTGCAAATTGTCATAATTTTTTTCACCAGTGCTTATAGTGAAATTTTTAAATTCTCATTTCTTGATGTCATCTTTGCATGAAGATTTCAGTTTTCACTGGAAATTAAAAGACTCAAAGCCCCATATTTGCCAAAAAAAATTATAATCCAGAAGAAGTCTGAAGACAAGCTCTAAAAATTTTTAAGGCCAGGAGCTGGCTTGTGCTTCCCTTAGACTCTTAGATTTTGGGAGCACACAGCTTACAGGTGGTACATGGTTATGGTAAGGAGTGCTCATATAAGTAGGAGATTTACAATCAAAATTCAGTTCCGTATTACCAGGTGGTCATTAATTCCTATTCTCTGTCCAAATTGCAACTAGCCTTTTTCATTTTTACTTGTTTGCAATGAGTGAGAAGAAGAAAGTCATCTACACCTCTTAATCACAAAAAGAGTTTTGTAAGAAATATGTTAGAAGTTCCTTAACCTCCCATCAGTATGAAAAAGGGGTCATGTCCAAGATGGGTAGGGTAACAAGATGGTAGACCCTGGGAGCAGAAATAAAACTTAGAAAAAATTATTACTGATTGCAAAAAAATTACTGTAATACATCTCTGCAGCCATAAGCACCTCAGAACATTCAGAATTTACTATGATTCTTGCTCCTTAAACCACTATAGCCTTTGCCAGAACATCTGCACAAAAAAAAAATCATTAAAATGACTGCAAATACAGATCTAACTACATTAAACACTTGCTTCTTGAATCTTATTATGCAAATGAACATTTTCCTTTAATCCTTTTCTGTGGGGTTGCCCTCACTGTAGTAAAATCAGAAAGTAAAGCAGCATCTTTCTAAATAAGAAGGTAACGTATGGAAACTATTTGCAGTAAACAAACTAAAATTGTTCTTTCACAAGAACAATTTCTAGCTTTTCTGAGAAGACCTGTCTTTTCTGAAGTCATGAGCCATACCTCAGCAAACTTTCCCTTAAATTCCACCATACTATGGCACTCACCACAGTTAATACAGCACATACTTCTCGCTTTCTCCCCCCCCCCCACCCCTTTTTCTCCTCTGATCTCAGGTGTTTATGTGCTTTTATTCTTAGTTCAGTGTGTTCTGATACAGAGCACCTCAACTTTTTTTAAACCGATTCTTATACAAATATCTTTGAGTTTTATGTAAGAAAAATAAATAACCTCAATACTGTTTAGATTTCCCAGTGATAACAAATATCAACAAATACACAATAAAATCAATATTATCAACTACTTAATGGCAGTGCATAGCTCATAGGAATCACAACTGGAATAATTAGTCCTATTTTGATAATCTTTAAAATATAATAGCATGAATCCATTTTAATTGTTTCTTCAATCTTCCTTCTCATGTTGTGTGCCATTCTCACAACAGAAACTATATGATGGTACAAGTAACTAATGAACAGGAAACGCCTGGAGAAAAGCTACCCCATACTCAGTATTTCTCATTGCAGCTGAAATTTATACCAATTAAAGAGTCTAAGGCTAATTAATATAAGGGCTTGAAATAACCATAATTTGAATTGTCTCAATTTAAGTCAAGTCACTTGATGATACAACTTTCAACACACACTTTTTCTAATGTGCGAAACGTATTTGTCCTTGTAGCTGATCTCTCCTGCTTTCCTCAGATAAGTGGCGCAACGCATCCTGTTTCTGTTGACATTTATACAGCTTCTCGCATCTTCTGACCAGCTATTATAGTTTTGCATTATAGTTTTGCAAGCATTATTGAGAGCACAACAAGGTTATAGTAGTCATGTCTTGTTAAATTGCAGGGTCATTGAAAGATCCGGATACAACTCATCTAAGCACATCAGTGACTAAACACAACTGAATTACTACCTCATGATGAGTAATGATGCTTTTCAGGCACATGGACATGACTAGAAACACCTAAATGACAACAAAGCTCTGGGGGAGCATCTGAAAGCAAAAATCCTGCCCAATACCAGCAAACTGCTCTTTCTGGAGGTGAGCTGTTACTATACATTCCCTAAAATCTAAAAGTACTCATTTTTTCAGTTATGAACACTTATCTTGAAGAAAATATAGAAGTGAAACCTTGAAGAAAATATAAACATGAAAAAGATAAGCATCACACTGAAGTGACTTTTACATGCAAAAATTACAACCTTAAATCTCATCAACTAATACTAGTGGGAGTTTTATTACAGTAAGAAGTTAGCACCAAAATCATGCCCACAACAAATACTTCTTATCTTCAAGCCATAATTACTTGTGCTTTGTATTTTTCACTTCCACAGAGACTTTCAGAGAACACAATGTTTTCATTCAAAGAAAATCCCCTCCAAATCCTAGAAATCCTAAAACATGTAAAAAATAACAAAATTTAGTTTAAAAATTCTTAGCTTTGAAGGAATTAAAAGTTTTCTTTTCTTACCATGAAAAAAAAAATTCAGGGAACTGTTTTATCTAAAAACACAGACAAATTAGACAAAAATAAAGTTTCTCGGTCGTATTGTTTAACAATATAATTTCCTTTTTCACTGCATTAATCTTTCACTTTGCTGAAATCTGCATCCCAACATTGGGTGACAAAAACATTAAGTGGTGTCAAGTCATAATATCATGGCTGAAGTTCATTGTGTCCTGATTTAATATTATTTCTACTTCAAATTCTATGATGGTCTTTAATTTAAAATTATAATAATTTTTATATATTTGAACAATAATTAAAATACAGCCAAATACATAAGAAGCTTGTCACAAGAAACCCACTTCCCATGTAGTAGACAGACTGTAAAAGTACTTTTGACCATCAGTCCATGATTTGTTGAAATCAGTGAGGAAGAAAAAACCCAAGCTACTCCAAACGAGAAAAACAAACTGCTTCAAATGAAAAAGGGCTTACTCTCAAAACTTTTTATATTTGCCACTGCAAAGTTTCAGCCCCAATTCTTAGCAGCAGAGAGCCAGCTGACCACAGATATAGAGAAATATAAAGAAATGCTGAAAGGTTGAATTCAACGTAGCCAAGACTGAAACTCCACAGGGCTTTGTAAGTCAGGTCAGTAGGTTGAACAGCTGTTAAAACTGGATGTCAGTCAAGTTTTTAGCATACTTGTTAGTGTTGCATGCACAACTAATATGATCATTCTACATCACTTCATTAAAAGTGAAAGAAAGGGAAAGAAGCAGTGGGGAAAAGATAAGCATTTTAACTGAGCACTCCATGTCCCTGCTCATCTGCAGACAGCAATACAGGGCCATTTATGAATGACCCAAAGTGGGAGCAAAGTAGTTAAACATGCTGAGTAGCCGTCTCTAAAGCTGTCCCCCCGACTAGAGGACAAACAGGCTAGCACTCGACCACTTTCAGAAAGTTAGTCTCAGAAAAAATCATGGAAGTAGGAGAGAGCCCTGTGGACTCAGCAATCAGTTCATACAAGACTAAGGTATGTCTTCCGTGATTGCAGGAATCCATGGACCCAGGTTCAATCGCTGTGAGACAAAAATCACACCTGAAGAGAACACTTCCAGTGCACTAAATTGCTAATGTAGACATGCTTTCTGGTTCTCCACGCCCTGCCTCAAATTCCCCATTTTGCTAATAATGGAAGATATTTCAACAATAAATTTGGGAAGTGCAGCCTCCTATTTCCTGCAAGCATCTTCACACTATTGCTTTCTGAGAAAATCTGAATATTTGACATCATGTCTGTTCTCCTTGAGCTTTGCGAGATCCACACAAATAATTTAAAACTGTGATAGACAGAAAGCTCAGACACATAAGCAACTTACTATGTGTCAACTGAGACATACTAACTAGCCATGCAAGAAGTTCTTGGGCTTGGCAAATGCTTGGTAATTCAGCTTATTCTAGCCACACAGAAAGAGATTTAAGATAATCTGAATTGCCTAGGACTTGCATTTGATATAGATTAAGAGTATAGTTAAGAGATTAAGATAGAGATTAATAATTAATACATAATCAATATGACTCAGCTGGTATGGTATTTTGATGGTGCTCATACCCAGAAGCTATTCCTGGAGCTAAGAAGCTATTCCTGGAGCCTAAGCTCAGAGTTAGACCTGGATGCACCAAAGAGTTACAGCACCAGTTCTGTTGAAACCTTCTGAGAAAGAATAACAAAGCAGCTATGCAATGTAACAAAGCGGAGAACTATGTAAAATGATTTATAGCTTTTCCATCTCAAAAATTTTTAAAGAAACTTTTTCGAAGTATTAGTGACGTGGATTGCAATAGGCTTATTTTCATTATAATAGACCATGTGTCAGGTATTGTAGGAATACAGAACAAAAGAACAATTTCCAGTTTAAGACTGCAGACAACAGGGGAATGTAGACAGGAATAGAAAGGAGTCCAAGGTAACAGTGAGACAACATTCCTCAGCATCATATGTCAGATCTCAGCATGCCCAAGATGGGACATTGTCAAAGTCTGTGTCAGCACCAGAACAAGTGGCTTAGAAAAATGATAAGATAGTTTTACCAACATTTGAAAGCATTATAAGAGAGGGAGGGAGGTTGCCAAGGCATGCAAAATGAGAGTCAAAATTCAGTTTATGTTTGATGCCACCCAGAAGTGTAAATAGATAGAGAGATTTTAGCAAAGAAGTAGAGCGAGAAAATTATCTTTGCAGTCAGTTTCTGAACTGACATGAGGAGGTGAAATTGCTTTTATCAAGGCCAGAGAATAGGAGAGTCCAGTGACGAGAACGTGAAATACTGACAACTCAGATGAGAGTTTAATTGTGTGTATGGGTAGTAAAGAGAGTATCTTGAAGTTTGAAAGACTGTGCAAGATTTAGAGATAGCCTGGAAATGAGGCACAGAGAATTGAAAAAGGCACTGAAATCATAATTTGTATTGTCAATAGTGAGCAAGGATCATTTAGGAAAGGCAGAAGTTGATCCTGCTGAGTTCAGCTAAAGGCTGAGCCACAATATATTAGAGAGACAGGCCAAACTCTACTTTTGGTCTGAAAGAGGCAACATTGGGTTATAGGAGTAGATCTGCCACAAGATCTTCAGAACGAAAAGCCAAGCTGATGTTTTTGAATAAGATTACTCAGGCATAGGATGTAGAGGAAAAAAGACTCAGAGGACAGGATCTCCTAGTAGACCATAGAGAGTATTTTGGGGTTTTCCAGGAACTTCTGAAAGGCAATCTGTACAAGTGTCTCAAAGAGTAGGTGGAGAACCATTAGCAGGCAGAATCACATGTGGTAAGATTTTTAGAAGAGATTGTCAGATCAAAGTTATCTACCAAATCAAACAGAAGCCAAGATAAAAATGATGGAGAGCAGAGTTTTTTGATGCTTGTTTGTTTTTAATGGAAGAAACAAAAACATACTAGTTGAGTAAAAGGGAGAAAAAGCAGAGAAGGCTCTGGAGAAAAGCGAGGTAAGGACTACGAAGGAAGATGCGCTCCACTCAGATGAGGAAGGAATCTGCAAGAGGAGAAGCAGGTAAAAAAGAGACACTATTAGATGGGCAAGGCCATCATCCACCTTTTTGTTGATTTTTTTCCCCTTGGAAGCAATCAGCAAGTTAGAGACCATGGGGACAAACCAAAAGTGTATGCACAGAGCAAGGATGACTCGGCTAAGCCGGAGGTGAGGGATGGAACTGAAGGAGGACAGACACATTCGTAGCAGAGGAATTCAGTCTATTCATAGGACTTACACCAGAGATGCCCCATAGGAAAAGCAAAAGAAGCAAACACTGGAGGGCAGCCAGCCTGTAACTTGATGACAGGAAAGAGAAATGAGCAATTAGATGGCGGAGGAGGGTGCAGAAGGGAAATGTTTTAGAAGTGCATATCACTAAGGCATAAACGCAGTACACATATATACGTACTTTAAGAGTGACAGCTAGATGAGCTCTGTCTTTCAATGTATTGCTTTTCTGTCTTTTAAGGATTTTTCTGAAATGTCGTTCTGCTTCAGCAGAGAGAGAAATTGAGATGCAGAAAGGGGTAATAGGTAAAGTTTTACATGTAACATTACCTCAGTGCTCATCTCCCTGCTCAGCAATTGTGTAACCACACTCAGCATGATTTCATCAGCAGTAAGTGATGCAGCAGGCAGGACTCTTTCTTCAGGCTCATAAATAGTACTAGCTACATTAGCAGATGTTTGAGTGATCCCTTCAAGATAGTTCCATGCACAAAATAATGAAACTATTCAGCCTGTCATTTAGGGGGACAGCCCTCTCTGCAAAGTACTCTCTGTTACTGTTCCTACCTTGGGATCCGACAACTGAGAATCTAGTAGGACCTCCACACTGCATGTGTGATCAGCAACAGACTGCATATCCCCACCATTTAACGGTCAGCATGCAATACCTTTCTCTGTATAGTTTCTTGGCATGCTACTACTTCTTGTTTATCCAGACCAGACCAGCCGCTACTATTTTAGCTAGATATGATGGGAATGGAAGGGATAAGGGTAGAATACTTCACCATCTGGAAGTAAAATTCCAAAATAGAGCAGAGCATCTTCCCCACCATGGAAGCCCTTCAGCCCATGTCATCTCAACACCTCCCCCAGCAGCCTCCCATATACCCTCAGCAGTGACTGCACAGAAGCTGGCAGAGAGCACGCCACACTGACCCTGCAGTTCCCTATTGCTGCACGCCTTCAGCAAAACACTCAAAAACAGCCCTTAACCAGCTGCAAATGCTGCTTGCTAGCCTCCAGACAGCCCCACAAGAAATCAGATCTCCCAGTATGTATGGGGGCAAGTAGCAAGTCACTTGGACAAGAAGTCCATATGAACATTAGCAGCCTGGCATAAATGGCATGGGCCCTGCTACAGGGAGTGAAACAGCTTTCTGTTCACCCAACTTTTCCCAGCCCCAGTGCAGATGCAGTTCTGGAGCATGCAGTTAGCTGACAGTATACATTTCCCTGTATCTTTTCATCTTTCCCTCCTACGAAACCAGTATGGCTTTCAAATAGAAAGTAGATTTTGGAAGGCAGCATGCAGGTGCTCAGTCTTTCCGCTTTGAGTAGGATACTCTTCTCTCAGAGGCAGAGGTGAGGTAGCAAGCTGGACAAGGTCAAAATGATGACAGCATCTAAAAGCAGAAGGCCCCAAATCCATGAACTGAGGCACACAGCCTCAGCCATACCACAGGACTTCCACTTGATTAAGTTGTGTGCAGCTGTGCCACCAGAGTCAGCACCAAGAGAGGGGCATGGTGGAAGTCTTTCCTTCCCAGAGAGAAAGGAGGCACCATTTGCCTCTAAAAAGTGTAAAGATTACCCTGCTGGGGAAAGTATAGAAAGGACAACATTTCATGGGAAGTTACCAAACAGTTTCTCTCACCTTTAGGAAATGCCACAAGTGATTAAATACTGGTATAACTGGCAGATTAGAAAACCCTATTAAACTGAACTGCAAGTCCTAAGCACAGATAGTAAACCTTCCAAGAACTCCAATTAACAGAATTGATACCAGTAAAGATAGATATTACCAGAAAGAACTTCTTGGGAGCAAGTGGGTAAGTGAATGATTAAACAAGCTGTTAATCTCAGCTTTTTCCACAAGCTTATACTGTTTAGCAAAACTTGCGTCCAGAGATGTAGTCAGCATTTTGGGTGTTGCATTTTAGGGGAAAAAGAAAGATGATTTTAATTCCAGCTGTCCTATTGTTCATGGCTTATGTGGGTGAGCCCATTCACATAGTGCTTTCCTGTCTCTTCTTTACTCACACAATTCCATGTCTACGAGAAAAACATTAAAATTAATATGTTCCAAGATTCTTTTCACATTAACATCAGAAATCAACTGTCACCACAGCACATTAAATTCTACCCCTCATATTGCACCTTAAATACTCTTTATACGATGCTACACTTGCACATTTTTCTCTAAGAACCTGAAATTGATAAAGGAATTGCTTCTCATTTACGTATTATGCATTTGTCCTCACAGACATCTGACTCAAGTGAAATAGTCAGGGCTAGACTGCCCTTTGCTGGATCTTAAAGATAACTGACAGGAACTTGTTCAAAATAAAAAATAGCATGCATATGTTCTGTCACCTGTGCACACCCCACAAACACAAAAATCATTATTTCTAAGTAATATATTTGCATTTTTTAACAAAAAGGGGAAAAAGGGAAACATTAGGTCTTTTACACAGCCATTGTGAACTTCCTTTATTGTACCAAGCAAGTGTCATTTCTCATCAGCTAAAAAGGTTGGTTTTTTTAAGAAAAAAGAGAAAGAAGCTGTCATTACACAGAAACAACTACCTCTGTCACTTAAGAGGAAAGAAAGAAATCCATACCTGCTAGGAATTCTGACGAACAGCCACACTCGTCCTGTCAACTCCCATCTCTCAAAACAGAAAGGAAACTCTTACAGAAATTGGTTGCAAAGCTGAAATTGCCCAAGAGGAAATTGGTGCGTCTCTTACAAGTCATGACTATGTAAACCACAAGCCAGGCATCAAAGCAAGTGCTAAAAACTATGCCTGACAGAACTGTTAACACTAGAACCAAGATAGCTAGAAATGGGTCGAATAGCTAAAAATTAGAAATATTCATAGATAGCTATTTTTTGAATTTTTGTTTCACAAATGAAAATGTGTTTAAAAATTATGCTATCGAATATTTCTCAGAAAAGGTTCTGAATGCACTGTGGGAGAGAGAAGAAAGCATATTACAGGTAGAGAGAGTGAGCTGTAATGAAGCACATTATCCCTACCTCAACTCACGGTTCTGTGTCCTTGCTGCTAACCCATTCCCCCGAGTGCCCCTTCAGCCTCAGTCTCCCAGAGGCCCTCCGAGGCCACCCTGCACTGAAGGGTGCTGGAGAGGTCTGGGATACTAGAGTTCAGCCACACTGAGGCCAGGAAGCCCTTGGGGGGTGGGGGGGGGGGGAGGCATGAAGCACTACTGGTTGGGTTTCCCCTGATCGCCCACAAGGTATGACCCAGGAAACACAATCCAAGCAGAGCTGGAGTTGACAGCAAGATCTGGGGAAAAGCACAAGGGTCTAAAAGTTTCAAATCAACAATGTTCATTTACGACTTTTACTTTTTGATCACCCAATGCAATGGCAAGCCAAAATTAATAGCCGTATTCAAAATATGGCACCCACGTTTCCATAAGTCACATCTTTTACTGAGTCTAGGGGACAAAGAGAAATAAAAAGTGAAGACCTTGTATTTTTGGATACTTTCCGGGCCTGTATATATTTAACAGTTTCAGTCATAGGTATATGGACTTCAAGAACACATCAAGATCAAACTATAGAAAGCACAAACATCAAAATATTTTTCATTGCTCTCTTTATATAATTCTTTACCTATTTCACATACCGCATTAGTCTAGAGAAAATAGAACATGCACTCAGTTAAATCTAATCCTTCTTCAAAGTGACAGACACTGCTTAAAATAAGGTTTATCATTGCATGCTTTGAAGCATATTTTTCCTTTTAGACTCACTGGAATATTGTAGACATATTTTTTCAAAGCAGCATGGAGTTATACTGCTGTCGAGGAACTCATTTATTTCCTCAGATGTCTCTCCACTTGAGGTAGGTAAATTCTAGGGTCCTCAAGGAGGTGAAGGAACTTTCCAGAGATTTGAATTTTTTACTATTCATGCTCCTGAAATTATAGTGCCACCTGTAGGACATCCAGGAGAAATTTAATTTGGGCCTCGATGCCATGAATGCCAGTTGTTATAATTATAAAGCTTTCTAGCAGTCTTGGCAGAAGCTTAAGTAAAGAGCATAGAAAATGGATGACTCATGTCAGTCTATAGGGAGTAACTTGACAGCCTTGTTGATACTGAGCAAGTTATATCATTTAAAGTACATCAGTGCACCCAGAGGCAGGTATATTGCTATGAAGATGACTCTTTCATGGGATGGGGATGTACCAGTATAATGCAGTCATACACCATGCAGCTTAGAGCTTGTGCCAATGTAGCCAGGGCAGAACTGTCACGTCCTTAACCAACGTTAAGCAAAAAAAGGAGATCACTCTAGAACAGGTTAATCTGAGCAAAGTTTCCATTATGGCAGCACATCTTTTTTTAAAAACTTATTTACTTTTAATTTACTTTTTAGCACATAAAACATGATTGGCTATGCACTTCTTTAAGTGTCGCACATCAGTGATGGACATTTGCACTGTGTGCATATAGTAGTATGCATCAACTTTGTGAAGCACTAATATAGCCTTCAGAAGGGCAACAAACCATATGATTGATTTTTAATGAAATGTATTGTACACTACTTTCTCTGTTTGTCTTTTTTAAAATTATTCTTTGCTAACTACTTTACCTTGGCTTCGGATTGGAAAAGGTGAAATGTCTGTAAGAGACTTCTCTCCAAAGTATCACTTGAAGATCCACAATAAGATGGATAAGTATATGTACCTTTGGTGTTAAATTTCCATTAATAACATTTGAAATGGAAAATATTCAACTGATTAACTTAATGGCTCCGTTGACACAAACATCAACTTAAAGGAGGAGGTGTATGACATGTTCAGTGACAGTTTCTGCTTAATATGCAGCTGTGGTCTGAAACAGAACAGAATGTTCAGATGAATGAGGAAGGGAATGGTAAAGAATATAATGGGTTTAAGAATGCATTTATATAAATCAATGTCACAGCCTTATGTTGAATATTATGTAAAATAACCGTCACCACCAAACAATGGAAAGCATATTGAAAAACTAAATAGTGAAGAGTGAAAAGAAAGATCAAGAATTAGCAGGGGAAGAAAAGTTCTTACATGGAGATAAATTTAAAAACTTAAGCTATGCTTTGTAGATTGGCTTAACTGATAGGGCATTCAATATAAATATTTAAAATTATGATTGATATAGGGAAAATACAGCTCTCTTCTCCAGTCATACAAAAAAAGGGGGGGGGGAGAATTCAGGGCAGGGGACAAGGACAAATAAAGGTGATGAACAAAATGGGCAGAAGGAACTTGGGTTTTGCACAATACTTTGAGCTCACTGCTGCAGTAACTTGAAGTCAGGAGTGTGGAAACTGGTGCAAAATTGAAATTATTACCCTATGAAGCAGAGCAAATGGTGATTGACTGTGTAGCGAGACCAGTAAATAAATTTCCAGGAACATTAGGATGAAGTATACATGACAAATTTCATGATAAACAATCAATTCTCTCGTTATTACTAGCTTCCTCTCATGGCCATAGTAGTGACAAAGAGTAAGAGATCTTCACTAACTTTTGATGCTGCACATCATATGTATGAAAATTTCAGTTGGATGAGTGATGCAGAGTTGAAAAAAATTATACAGACAGTTGTGCAAATACAGGTTATAAAAATCACTAGACATCCATCCCAAGGTGGGGAGAAAAGTCTGATTTCTGAAAATCTGGGGAACCACAGGACTCCCAAGTCCTTGACAGCTTGCCAAGCTGGCTACAAGGAGATAGGAAAATTTGAAGAACCAAAAATTTAGGGATTCCCAATTCCTATTCAGATGGCAAGCTCCCCGTCAGGAAGCAAAGGATTCTGGAAAGAGAATAATCAAAATCCTATACACCTGAAATCTGAAGGCAACTCACAGAGATCACGAGAGTAGGTTTGGGGAAAGCAGGCAGGTGGAAAACCTACTTCTCCATTTTAAGTTTGTGTGCATAGGTAGCAGGTATCAAGTCCATTGGATCAAGACATTATGCTGGGGAAAACATCTGTCTGTCTGAAGATTCTAGATGTTGCATTTCAGCAGAACAGTGGTTGCTATGGGGATCGGAAAAAAGCGACCCAGGTCACAAATTCTTTGCAATGGAATCTCATTAGATATTGTGTATTTTTTTATTCAGAAATACTCTGTAAGCCTCTTTCTTAACCAGACAGGAAAGTAAGGTATCATTCTAGCTTTCATTTGATTATTCAACCAACTAAGTAACCAAAAGGTATGGGAAAGCCACTGAAAACAGATTACATACCACTTATCAACAAATTCTATTGGTCATGTGATATTTGCCACAGCTTGCATAGACCGCAAGTGGGATGAGATGAGTCTTTGTCAACCAGTATGATTCATATTTGCCATACCCATCTGTTACATGAAAACCAGTTGTTGCTGGCACTTAACATTTATGATTGAAAGCTACCAACTCCCACTACCATAAAGTTTTTCTTATTAAGCAGCAAAGATATTTCAAGTTCCTCAGTGAGGTTTGTTTTATATTTTGTTTCACATAATGAAGTAAATTTGTAACTAAGAAAACAAAACAGGGCTTGAATACTCTAGTAAAACTGAGAGAATGGTGGGATTTTATATATATTACTTCAATTTTATATTTTCCTTTTCCTGGAGAGAAGTCAAACTCATAGGAGTATTATTTCCAAAATCAAAGGAGGGGAAATTGGCTGTGTGTACTTACCACTGATTCTTGGCTAAATCCCTGTATGAGACTTTGAAGATAAAATCCTCAAGGACGTGACAGGACTGGCTTCCTTTGGTCAGAGCAGGGAATGAGGTTCTAGTCCTGACTCCAGCACTGACTCATCACTTGACTTTGAACTGACCACTTCCTACAGCTTTACTTCCACACTTGCAAAGAAGGTACACAGTAATTATCCACATCAGAGGAATGTTACGAAAGTTTGTTAATTAATACCCCTAAAGTGTTTGGAGTTCCCCAGATTAAGTGTTTCACATGAGGGCAGTGTATTAGCTATCTTTATAAATATATATATCTTTATATATATATACATTAGCAGACAAGGAAAACAGAACATCTTTAAAGTGACCAAACAGTTGGTTATGTGTCTGGAAACCAAATGGTTGCCAAATGAAGTTAAACATTAGACGTGGATTTTATTGCAGTACTATACTAATCAAGTAGTTTAACGTATGTACAGAACCCTAAATCCCCATTTGCTTGCACAACTTTATGCTATTGCTTTCCTTTTATCACCCCTAAAAAGCCTTCAGCAGTTCCAGCTGTATGTATTAACATTACTGCTCTCTGTAGCGGCTGTGTACATACAAAATGCATTGTCCTACTAGACAGCCTGCAATGGATTGCCCATCATACAAGTATTCATGTAGACAATTTAATCAGTGTAAATCCCACTAACCATGTGACAGAAACTGAGTTTTCCAGTTACACTGGGAGCTTGGTGTGCTTGTGAGAAGGCCAACAGCATCCGGGGTTGTATTAACAGAGGCATAGCCGAGAGACTGAGGAAAGTGATTACCCTCTTGGTTTGCACCACATCTTGAATACCATGTCCTGTCTTGGGCCTCCCACTACAGGAAAGATACCGACAGACTGGACTGAGCTCTGCAGAGGGTCAGCAAGATGGTTGGGGCTAGAGCCCTCACCCCATGAGGAGAGGCTGAGGGAGTGGGGCTGGTCCAGCCCGGGACAGAGACAGCTGTGGGGGGAGCTCACCACAGCCCCAGCGCTGTGGGGAGCTCGGCAAGAAATCGGGACTGAGCTCCACACAGTGGTGCGTCACAGGAGGGTGAGAGGCACAGGGCAGAAGCTGGAACAAGAGAGGGTCAGGCTGGGTTTAAGGGAGAGCTTTCTCACCCTGAGGACAGTCAGGCAGTGGATCAGGTCGCCCAGAGAAGTGGCGCAGTCTCCGTCCTTGGAGGTTTTCAAGACCCAAGTGGACAAAGCCCTGAGTAACCTGGTCTGAGCTCACAGCTGGCCCTGCTTTGAGCAGGAGGTTGGACTGAGACCTCCCTTCCTGCCAGAGTGATGTTGTGGTCCTGTGATTGCCAGTTAGAGCCAAATGCATCTCTGACTAGCAGAGTGTTATGAACACAGAGAGCCATCATCTGCAAACCTGTAGTGAAGACATTAAAGGTCTTCTCAGGAGTAGAAAGTTGCATGTCTTTTCAATGAGTAGGAGTAAATGGATGAATAAAAATATAAGTTTAGGAGAGCTTCTGTATTTGTGTACTTTTGTACTAAAATCCAGCCACAAAATATTGCAGAAAGGAAGTAATGAACTGAGACTATACACTTTCCAAAATGTGCTCCTTTAAAAGTCTTTTCTTACTAAAACAACAAAATATGTCTTCCTCATTCATACATTTCAACTGTTCTGCCAAGTTATTTGAACTGAAAAGTTTTTCAATCATAATATCATTTTCACAGACCCAAAAAGGAACGAAGAGCTTTGTACAAGAAAAATTACCTTTTCCTATTAAAATAATCCCAGGTTTGGGGGAAGATGGAAGCTGCTGAATGCAACCTTTTTTCCTGAGAGACAAAAGAATTATAAGTGGTTAAATGGGAAAATTAAACCAAATCACACACTCCCCATATTTTTTTTTTCATTCTCACTTGGCAGTCTCTATTCCAAACACAGTCATTTTTCAAAGTGAAATTTAAAAGGAAAAAAATAGTGAACTTCTTGAGAATAAAGGAAAACAGAACTGCAAAGATTTTAAATTTTGAAAGTTAAAGTAATTAAAAACATTTTAAAATGTTTGAAAGCCATTTAAAAAAATCATTATTTTCACATAACACAGCAATGTGACCTTTTCAAGTAACTTTAAGTAAAGTTGTGCTGTAAGCTTTCTAAGGCTGGCCCATCTAATTACTTGTAAAGAACCCAAAAGAGGGATGTCCCAACTGTAAGATAAATAAATAAATAAACAGACAATGCAACTATTGATTTGTGCAACAATTCATCAGTAAACTATAATCACTTTGTATGTAACTCACATTAAGTGCATTGAATTCAGTTGCTCCTGAAGGTCGCATGAGCTGCATTTAAATTCAAATACTGGTACAATACAGTTATCTGAAATGCAAAGCTTTATCACTACCTTCAAAAATTTTTAACTTGCAAAAGGTCAATTTTAGAATGAGCAGTAAGGAAAGGCTGACAGCGTGGCTTTTATGCTTGCAAACCTATTGCTAAAGTAACAGCTTTTAAAATGATACTATCATTAGCTATATACACATTAATCAGTATTACTTGGATTAACTGAATTTCCCCAAACCAAGTTCAGTCCCAGCTTATTTCCTTTTGCGCACATTCTTAGGGTGACGGAAAGTAATTGCTGAACTCTGAAACCTCAGAGTGAAGGGTTTTATATGGAAACACTGATATGTTCAGCAGGAACACCATCGTCCTCAGCTACATGTTTGTCATTTCTCATCAGTATTTTCTGCTGAGGCTGCAAGTAGCATCATTTTTTACTTCCTCTTTTTATATTTTACTTGCCCACAGCTTTTGTCGCTGGAGCATAGCAAATAATTAATCATGATGAGAAGAGTGAAGGATGCTCTCCAGTCACTTTTTCTATCCAGCTATCATTTTTACCCTTCCTCCACTCCCCCTGCTTATTTTCATTCTTCATCATCAATCACTCATAGTAAGGTTAGAGAAGGGAATAAGAATATTTAGTGATATATCTTAGTAAACATTTGAGTCATTGTGGTTAAAACAGTGGTTAAAATCTTTCTATACATATTTTGAATAAGTTCCTTGTGCTAGTACCTAAGCACAAGGTTTCAAGAAATCTAGGTGAGACTTGCTGTTCTCTTTCACCCAGTCACTTTTCTCTAGGTTCATGCATGGTGTTAAAAGCCTCAGTAAGAACCAGTCACTTCACCTTAGTATTAAAACTGGAGATATCTGAGCAACTTGATGAAGACAGCTCAGTATTAAGCTCATCAAACAGATGAAGAAAGTGAAATGTTTGGACGAGGTGGTACCCTGATTAAAAAAAAAAAGGTGAATAAAACAAATCCAGCAACACCCAAGAACTTGTGTTATACCTCTAACACTTCTACATTGCTAATGACAGGTGAGGCTGTGCAAAGGCACTGAAAACTTCCCATACAAGCACACTTTAAGGATATCCCACGTTTCTCCTTTGTAAAGAGAGTGCAATTGCTTAACCAGCTTTCAGAAAAAGCCTTCTGAATCTTCCCTGATCATAATGACAATGTTATCTATCCTATCACAACTCATTAACTTCAAACTCTTCACCACTAGCAGAGATTTATTATCCCTTTATATGGAAACTGACTGTTCTTTGGGCAACCTCCTCCCAAAGCTGCAAGACTGAAACTGTTCAGAAACAAGCAGTTGGAGAGTCCTGCCGCATGTCCCCCCCTTCTGTGCACCATTCCCCATTAAATCAGGGTCCAAGCTCCTCCACCCAGCCACCATTCTGACAGAGCTGCTCCATCAACATGAACTGGTGCTGACACCCAGGCAATTAATGACGCACGGTGGGGGAGGATGAGTGACATGGTTAGATACTACAGCAAGACTCCACTAGTAAGATTACAAGCAGTGCTGTGAGGCTATACAAATCTTTTCAGTATTGACAGGATGGCTAGAATTAAAGCAAATCTCCTCAGCACTGACTGCCGGTTGTGGGCAAGAGAGTCTTGACTTGTGGAATTTCACTTAATTTGTTGCCAATTAACCCAAACCTTTAAATACTGATTTGAGTATTGAGAAAGACAGACAAACAGTTAAACAAATGCTTTGGGAAACTCCTTTCCTCTCCCTTCTACAGGCTGAGCTTCAGTGCAACACCTCTCCTCCCCCCTGTCCTCAGCTCCACACCACTTGGTTTTGCCCACGTGGCACTCGGGCCTTTCCAGGTCCTTCACCAAGGCAAGGGGCAGAGCGGGTCAGGGCCCAGTAGTTTCTGTCTGCCACTCCTAGCTCCCTACTCATTTCTTGCGCAAGAAACTGCTGCAGGACTTCAGAAAAGCATCTACAGTGCAGGTTTCATCCTCAGCACTTTCTAGAGTGCTTGGGCCGTGACTGCCACGAAAGCATGGGTTATCCAGGTGTCCCAAGGGATGGAGTGGTGAAGCACACACATTTAACTGTGAAGGGTGTATGAAAGAGTACTTGCTTTTTGCTTAGATTTGCTGCCAGCTCTTTTTATAAATGTTTTTTTCCATAAATGGTGCACATAAGTCTTCGTATGACGAAAGCAGGTAATCATTGCTCTGTCACCATCTCTGTGCCAGTCATAGCTGTAGGGGCCTTTATCATGTTACTTCTCAGTCCTCTTTTTCAACCTGAGGAACGCTAGTCTACTGAATCTCTGGTTCCCTTCTTCTGTACCTTGTTTCTGACCTGTTTCCCATCTTTTAATTAAGTATTAACCCATAAAAGACTCATCTCTTAGCCTGTAGCTGCTTAGCTGCCTTTGGCAATAGGGAAAGTCCACTGTGGTTACGTGAACTTGAGGAAGGAGTGCTATAGGCCAGTAGGAGTGAATTTATGGAGCAAAATAGGTGGTGCCACGGGTCTGACATGCACAAGCATTGCCAAGGAGTAAGCCCTAGCCGTGTCTCAGGCTGATTAGCAGTGTGCTCCTGGAGCACGTCTGATTTAATTTCATTCAAAAGATTCTCAGTTCATGCAATCCAAGATCAGTCTGTGGTGCGCACGAATGCAAGGTAAGTGGCAATAATCATGAGATTTGCTTCCAAAGTGCACTCCTGGCCTGAACTAACATAGTAATGCCACCACATCCTCTATCAACTTAATACACATTCAGTATGGGTTTGCTCCCCAAACCAAAGATTTCTAGGTCTGTGAAAAATGTCTTGTCCCTCCCCCACCACCACCAATAAACCTAGGATTGCTCTCACTTTGATATGCATGTATCCACCTTGTTATTAATTTGTCACTTTCTATTCCTTTGGTACCCAGTAACTAATTCAGCTAATAAATTACATATTATAGTATGTAATGCAGCATTTTCTTTTTTTCAGTTGCTTTAGAATTCTGCATGGGTACTGCCAAGTGCTGATGATACATAGTCTTTTTTACTTATTTGTTTAAAAAGGTATGCTAGAAGTATTTCAGTTTGAGACTATTCCTTAGATTTCTTACACATAAAAAGGTTCTACTCCAGAAACATTTAGTACAAAGGCTCATTTAACTTTTTTTCTTATGGCCTTGTCATCTTTTAGCACTTCTCTTACAACTCAAACAGTATCAATATCTTTCTCTGCTTTCTGTTTATAATGATCTGAGAAGGTTTTTTCTTCTTCTTCTTTTTTTTTTTCTGGCTCATTTTTATGCCTTTAGCAATCAAACCAAAAAGTTTTTGACTAACAACTTTATTTGCCAGACCTTATGCTCTTCCCTATTTTACTCCATTGGATATGGCTTCCAGCTTTGGAAGGATGCCTTTTCATTTCTAATAAACTCTTGCAATTTGCTGTTTAAACGTGCCTTTTCATTTATTTATTAGTGCTTTTTAAATCTTCTTTAGCAGTTGATAAACATTTACTCTTAACTTCTAACAATGGCATGTTTAAACAACCTTGATGCCATTTCAAATAGTTTATCCTTTTAGCTGCTCCTCTTATTTTTCACTCAACACACTTTCTCATATCATCTCACTTTTTTAAAGTTACTTTTTCTTTTTTTTCTTTTAAACTACTACATGGTTGCTGAACTTGAGGTCACTAGTGTTCCTACTGAGTAATGGGTCTTATGTCTTGTACCAGGCTCCTGTGCATTGCTCAGGCTCACCTGAAAACTCTCTCCTCTTACAGGTTGCCTTATTAATCATATCAGGAAGGAGTCACTTATGGTTTCTACAGTAATAGACACTTACACTTGTTTAACCTAATAAGGATGAGAGGTATGAGCCTTTCTTTGGCATTTCCTCCAGCTGCCCTCAAATCTCTCTCCTGTTACAGTTAACGGACATCCGGAATTAAAATTTTTATTCAAGGTGTTTTCTTTCTTTGTAAGTCTTTCCTCCACGACAGACTTTATACTTGGGAGCCTTTGTTGATCCTCAGAAGGAAAATCCCTATAGATTAAGTGCTGATGTTCACTCTCTCAGAAATCCTGAACTGGAAGATTAAATAAAAATCAATAAATAATAGTGTCTCCCTGATGGCAGGGCTTGGGAGAAACCTCTGCTCCCTTTGCAGCTTTAGCGTTGTCCTGTTGGCCAGGGACACTCCACCAGGTGGCAGAGCACTCTTGTGCTCTTGCGTTATGAGTCCTGGGCAGGGCAGGGCCCTGCTGGTGATGCTCTGCTGGAAAGCAGCACAGTGCCCCAGCCATATGCAGAACAGCTGCTCGCCCACCCTGCTATGCAAAGCTACTTGTTTAATAAATACTATGCATGCATGCACACATTAAGTATGCATTGTACAGCAGTGTATTTACAAAGATCTTTCTACCTCTTCCCTTAGGCTGTCTGCCAGAAACAGTCAAATGCAGTTCAACATTTTCTCTATAGCCTGACCCCACATAACAAATGTAAACCAGCGTATGACCCAGCCTCCTCCACGCATAGAGTGTTTAACTATTAGCTGCTCTCTGAACCATGGAAGATTCATATCAACAGCTCATGTCCTGTTCTAGCCACTGTGTTATGGCTGGACTGAGCTCTGTTTTAAGGAACACTACTCTTGGGACATGACAGCTAGCTGAGTGACCTCCCTAAGCAGGGAAAGAGATGGCAGGGAGCTATGCTCACATGCATTACTCGCACTATGGAGAGCTCAGTTTCCAATGGAAGGCTCCCTTGAACATCTAATGCTCCAAGCCAAGATAGGGACAAGTCACAGGCCCTAACAGGACATCTAGCTTTTGTACGTGGGTGGTACTTCAGCCCCATCTAACCAAAGCTTGCTAAAAGCTGATTATGCTGGAATAGTATTCAGTTGTGTAAAATGTTAGAGATTAGAGTTATACAAGATATTTAAGAAAGCAGCAGTTACAACCAGTTCTAAATTCCCTGAATGGTATTCAGATTAGATATTTAAACATCTCTTCCTAATGCTGCCCTATCACATATAGGGAAACTCAAAAGGAACAATGCATACAGCTAAAAAGCTTTGGGGAAATAAATAGGCAGATATTTGAAAGACATGTCATGTGCAAGGCCCTATCAAAATCTGCTGAAGATATCAACTTTGTTACAGTGATTATAATCCAGTGCAGATTCACCCTTCTACAGTTGTCTACCCAGTCTGCTACTGCAGGAGATGACAATAGTAGATGACTGTATACAGTGGAGCATGCAATGGAAACATTACAAACCGCAAAGCTTGAACATCTCTTTCCACTACTTTCCTGCACCACAAATCAAACCATTTCCTTCTCCCTTCTCCAGTAAAGAGAACTGTAGGCTTTCTAATCCAGGAGGATTAAACAGAAATAAGATTTAGACACTGACCACTTCTGTTACCACAAAAAGAAAGTGGAATCACACTAACAGATCAAAGTGGTGTTTAAAAATCTAACAGAAAATTGAAAGTCATTCTGGAAAGAGGAATGTTCAACCTGATATTTTTTGTCAGTGATAATGGGCAGACTAAGTTTGCATAGTTCTTGTTAAATAAGGTTCTGATGAATTAACCATAGGCACAGGAACCCAATCAAGCAGAGGTCATTTCAAGGACTAAGTAATCAGTGGTGACCGCCATCATGTACTACTGAATGAGCCTCAGCAACTGAATAGCTAAGAAACTGAGAGCAGGGAAGATAGTCCAACTGTAAGAGCACTAGTTTACAACTTCCATTCCCAAATTTGCTTTGCATTGCTGAATGAACTTGGCTTACATCTATCTCAGCTCCCCCAAACCACCCAAAAGAAGCAACTGCTGTTCTCTCCTGTATATGGAAACATTGTGAAGAGCAAAGATAAACCCACTAAAAACTATAGGGAACTTAGGCTCCCCAGCTGTGGCCCACATACCATGCAAAACAAGTTTGTTTGGGGTTTTTTGTTTGTTTTTTTGTTTTTTGTTTTTTTTTTTTTTGGGGGGGGGGGGTTAAGACCCCAGTCAAGCTCAGTCTACCTCATTAATAGCAGAGGTTAACTTTCCACCAGAGGAAGATGCAATGAACTACCAGACGCTATTAAATTGCTGAACCAAATTCTGATCATTTTAAGTTAATAAAGCTCATGACAATGCCATAGCTACAATTATACAGGAGTCAACTCCTTTTGCTAGATGTGAGAACAGAAGGTAGCCTCTCACAAAAATACCTCTGATCCATGAGCTACCAATGTTCCGGCTCCCGGGAGTCACCATATAACAACATTAATGTAGCCACATTCTTGCCTATCATTTTCCTTAGGGTTTTATGCAGTATCCACTTACTATCTTCTTACAGCAGAACCTGACAATAGAACTAAACACTGTAAGTCAACTGATTCTTCTCTAATAAAAGAGTTCGCTAGACAAGGCCTCCATGTTCCAGGCATTTACAGAATAAACTTCTTATATTTCCTTTCCAGATAAGCCAGGTGACAGAGCTGAACCCGTGGGTTCAATCTTAGTTTCACAGCATGCTGACCAGGGAAAACGTTTGTCTCCCCCCTCCCCCCCCCCATTTAAAAGTTTCAAACATTGCTAGATAAAAAGGGAGTTTCCCCAACTTACATAATACTTTCCCTTCTCCTCCTCTTCCCTTATATCCTCCAAGCTCGTCAGAGAACATGGACGAAGCCCCAAGAGTCTGCATGCAGAAGAGCAGCGGTTCTTGCTACATTCTTGACAGTCACGCTACGGATCTCCCAGAACTGAAATTAAGTGTTAGCCAGCCTTCTTTCTCTATCACCAAGGGATGCTCCACATCAGAGACAATTGCCTCTGCTCAGCAATTCTCTTCAGAGAGACAGAAAGAAAAGACAACTCCAAACAAACAAAGACACATGATGCTTTCCTTTCTCTCCTCAAACACAGAGGCATCTCTCTTTCCTACTCTTCAATTTAAAGGATTGTATTTTACCTGCTATTCTTCCTCCAGCTCCAGGAAAACCTGGATCTAGCAAGTGACTAGTTGTTCCAGGCAGCTACTTTTTTCCAAGCCTACAGCAGCCCGGATGCAGCTGAGTTAAAGTTGCAAGTGTGACAATTAAGCAGGGAGAGAAGCATTAAGAGTTTGCTCTGGCATAGACCACGGGTGGGAGGACTGGGAGACAAGTGACATACCAATGCCTGTATAAGGCCTTGTGACAACTAGTGGTTGTCTCAGTGGTTTTACAAGTATCAGTTGTATTTACTCTAGCTGAAGTGTTGCAGTCTGCAATAGGGATTCAGGTTTCCTGTGACAGCTTCCCAGTTCAGCATTCTTAAAACAGCCAACACCCTCGGTCAGGATCAAGGCCTCATCATGGTAGATACTAGATAGATACAGAAAGTGACATCATCCCATCCCAAAGACCTGGCAAAGATAAAGAGCCACTTAGATGATGGCAATGTTCCTGGAAGGGGGAAAAAACAAATCCAACCATGCCCCCTCTCAGCTTCTACTAAAATAATGACTATGTGAAGGGGAGTATTTAAAATATTGATTGCGTGCATACATATAA
This sequence comes from Dromaius novaehollandiae, assembly GCF_036370855.1. NCBI lineage: Eukaryota > Metazoa > Chordata > Aves > Casuariiformes > Dromaiidae > Dromaius > Dromaius novaehollandiae. The sequence goes on along the minus strand of NC_088100.1, from coordinate 69,882,494 downwards.
AAGAAATCAAGACTCATGCTCAGAGCCAGGAAGTTCTTTAGACAAAGTCTGCAAGCTCCTGCCTGTCATAATCTTCTTGCCTTCTGATTAGAGTCAAGAAAACAGCTTATCATTTTTCCTCTTCTCTAATCTACTACTAGTTGTAAGTGGTTTTTTCCTCCCTCCTATCTTTCCAGTTGGTTTTGTTTATGTAGACATGCCAGCGTGGTAAATTTCAGGCCTATAATTTGTGGCTTCCTGACTTGGGGATCATTCTGAAATTCTTCCCATGCGGCTGTTCCTCCAGCTAAATATTTACACACATATATACTTTTTACTTATTACATATATACATTTTACTTATGTATATCGGCAAGGGCTCAGCATATTTCACGTAATTTTTCAGAGTCTACATGTGTTTCAGATCACGACAACATACTGAAAATATATGCCTACAAAACACATTTTAAATGCATTTATACAAAACAGTTTGTGCTTACCCTTGAGGTGTTTTCTATATATAGAAGTCTATATATTAAATTTCCTGTTCTCATTCTCTGTCTTCAAGATCTTCTCTTGTTATTTGGGTTTCCATTATGGTTCAGCTGTACATTATTATTCACTGGCACAGAATCAGTCCAAACATGAATTCTAATAAGACACACGTACATGATAAAGGAACCCTGAGAATATCCCCTAAAGAAACACCTGGACTTTCACTTTTCCCTCAGTTCAATAACAGTGATGGTATGGGAGTGAGCAGCATTATTCTACCCAGTGTCTACTAAGAGAACACAGCTGATAGGTCTTGAATGTACAAAAAAGGAGTGGAGTTACAAATGACAATCAAAGCTGGTTGCCATCATATTTAATACATACATGTTTTAAATCACTTCAAAAAAATTACTAGAATATTCAACCTTGTCTACCCATAGTGGTTTTGACAGTCATTCAATTCCAAAACCTTTCTTTAATTGGTCATTTTAGTTTGTATATGAGGCCAAAAAGCCTGATGACAAGTCCAAAGATATTTATAACAGGTTTTACCAGCCCAGCCCTGCAACAAGCTACATGCACCCTGACTGTCAGATGTCAGTCATCCAACTCTGAATAGGAATGCAGGTCTACCTAAAGAATTGTGGCTAGTTCTTGTTTGCTTCACAGTTTTGAAAGTATTCATCCTTTGCAGTATGATAGTTAAATATTACTCTCCTAGCTGTGATCTTGCTTTTCATACTGCTGAGAGACGAAAGGACACAGGCAGGCTGCAACAGAAATGGCATCTTCACTCACAACTTGCAAGTCCCCCGTTAACCGTTGTTCACCCTTGGGGTCGCCTTCCCCTTCCTATGAAATGCAAAGTGCAAAGCATGTTCAGGCGTACATATGGCCACAGCCTGAAGACACTAATAATCACACTAAAAATAGATGAGGTTTGAGAGAATGGCTCTGGGTCTTCCAAAGCCTTCAGACAAATCTTATAATTTTGAGCAGGCCCCCAGAAGTCCATAATGCTACCAAAATGTATTCGCACATTGACAAATGCTTACAAGGCCAGAGCCTTAAGTTAAATAGATTCTACAAGCCTTACTATGCTCTGGATTTAGAGAAGATGACCTATTCAACTTATATGGTTATGTTCCTTTTCATCATCATTATCTTGAATGGATTTTTATTTATGTGCATGACTGGACATCTGTGTTTTGTATGAATACCTGTATTCATCTGGAGAGGACTCTCCCACTGTAAAAGCTTCTGTCAGGGAGCAGAAGCAAACCTACACAACTTAGCCAGGCAGTCAAACGCCATGAATAACAAATAGGGAACAAGAAAACGAACAGTTTCTGAAGGACCCCTAAACCAGGCATTTATACATGAACTGCTTGTCAGACAGTTACAAACAACAAATTAATTTGTAAGATTCAAAGCCTTTTTGCAATCTATTTGTGATAAAACAAAAGAGAGGGCTGAGCTGACCAGCAAACCCAGACAGTGATAGCCACCAACAACTCCTTAATAGCTGAGCTAGTCAAATAGTTATTATTTTGCTCTCCTACAGCAGTGATAAAGATAAAAGCCTTACACCTGCCTGCCCAACCAGATTGCAAAGCCATCTGCTTGTACAGAAACAGTAATATTTGAAAGAAAATGATAAAGAATAGAGCAACGAAACATTGTCTGAAATTCCAGATAAGGGCAAGCCATCCGCGAAGTTCCATTTGAATTAAAGTTATAGAAAATGATGTGAGAACGTGCTGTGTAAGTAACACACAGTTTGGTAGCCACTACCCACATGCTTGTACTAAAGCTGTCCTCTTAGCCAAAACCAGCAGAGATTGATCTAGAGCCTGCCAGGGTTACAAACCCTGAGCTGCTGCAGTTTGCAGTGAAGCACCAAATCTCCAGCTGGACCTCTAATGCCCTCGTATACTCTGTGAACCAGAGTAAGGAAGCTTCAGCAGGCAAGCGCCAACAGAGATAGTGCATCCAAGAGAAGAGCCTTTCTTAGGGCTAGACTTTCTGTACAGGACAACAAGCACAATGCCTTAGGGTACCAAGGCTGGGAAATCACTTTGTGCTGATCTCAGGGAAGTCAGCAGCCATCAGGAGCAACAATGGCACTGGTGCGCCTGCTCTCGCTTCACATGGTGGCAGCACTGGTGTGGATGGACTCTGCAGACCTTGAACATGCTTTGGCATAGCCTATCCTCTTCCTTGCTCTAATCTATGACCCTCTTAGAGGATCTTCAGCAACACCCAGGGCTGCCTCACACAACATCTCATCAAAAGTTACAGAATAACCAGGCAGACATTCAAGCTCCTCCAGCCAGTGCCCAGCATGTGCAGTGGCAAAGAGGGGGGGATCATTGCTCCTCCACTGGCCATATCTCAGGACTCTTGGGAAGCAGAGCCTGGCAGCTATTCCAGCCATTTCCCACAGTGTGCTTGCAGTCTTGCAGAGAGCCACAAACACTGAGAGAAAGATGGTGCCTTGAAACAAAGTAATTAGTCAAACTCTGGGCTAGACTCTCTCTCACTCATTGAATATTTCTTCCTAAAGAAAAGGCTGCGACTCCTGGTAGGGTCACTGGAAAGAGCAATGTACTGACGAGGAGCCATTTCTGGCAGTAAGAAGGCAGAAGGCGCAAATGATGGTAAAATGCATGTCTGGCAGAGAAAAACTTGAACATGTTCTGGTTGCACAAGTCTTTCTGATGAGTATCCCTGCCCTCGCACTCCCAGCTTTGACTTCCAGAGCTATTCAAGCATCAAAGAGGCAGAGACTGATGCCCCCCCCCCCCACTCCAAAATAAAAGCAACAGGAGCTCTCAAGCCAGAAGCTGTTTGATCAGTGATTCCCCCGCCCCAAAATATTTACCACATTCAAGACTTGTTTTAAGCTTGGAAGGGAAATGCAGACCATTGTTTTATCCCAATTTTATCCAAGTCTAAAAATTAATGGGGGAAGAAAACCAGCTTAGGTCAAATTCTTTGCTAATAAAACTGAACATAGCTCCATCTAGTTTCTGCTGTTCTTGTAATACCATAATTTGACTCAGTCTCTGACATTACGATTTTAATCCCGCATAATTCACTATTTCTATCCAATCTGCTGAGTGTTCCTTGAGAGTATAAATTAGTCTTTACTACAAAAAGAATTAAAATAAAAAAAATTTTTTAAAGGTTAAGCGGCGCCTGATAGTCTACAATCTGTCAAGTTAAGCAAACAAGGCAGGGGGAGCCTTACCTTGTAAATACAGCAATTATAAATCTAGTTTCTACGATCTGGAATGAAGCCAGCATCTAAGTGTGAAGGATTGAGAGGAAAATCTGTTGTAAATTCCTTCAAGTGAAAGTCCCTATTTAAAAGGCAACAAATACCAGTTTTAGAAAGGTCATGAGGTCACAACAGTTTTTTCAAAGCACAGCTCTAAATGTCAGTTTGACCCTCCTTTAAAGGCAGAGACGGACACAGCTGTACTTGGAGTACAACTCTTATACTAGAAAGAGAATAGCAATGATTAACAAGATGTTTTGCACTGAACTTAGTGTAGACAGCAGTGAAGAGAAAATACTTTCAAGATTTTCAATAGGCACTGTAATCTAAGTGATTGTGAAAGTTTATTGCTGTATATTCTCAAACGGTTTAAAGAAAAGAAACAAAAGCCCAAGAAAAATATACCTCTCATACAGACATAAAGTAGCAACTTACACATAAGCTGCATCATTAAGAGTGTTCCTACTTCTCTTTCCAGGTAAGGACTTGCTGTGGGCACAGGGAAATGTGGCAGCTGGCAGACCTGAGCCCTGACTATAGTTTACAAGTCCCAGCTCTTTGGGATGGGTTGTAGCAAAGGTGAAACAGTGATCCTGAAAAACGGAGCTGACAAGTCAAGCAAGTAATTCTCCATCTCTGATAAATCTTATAGGATAAGAAAAGTTTAAACTCAGGGATGATTCAAAAGTATAATACATCCAAACACACACACACACACACACACACACACACACAATTGTATAAAGCTGAAGCAAATCCCACTAAAGCTAGGAAGTAGAACTGGAAGGTTTGCTTTGCAACAACCTTGGCATTTTGTTCATATATTAAACAGACTGTGGGTGTTTTGACTAACTGGCAGAAGGTAAATTGAGGTGCTATATGCTGATAAACCATGGGTAAACTGTTGCTTCTCCTGATTTTTAATTGGAGATTAATTGAACCCAGGCACACTTCACTATAAACAAGTACTGGCACCGGAACCCAAACGACAAGACATGATTTAATGAACATAGTCCATCAAGTGTTCATCATTGACATTGCCAAGGTATGCTGTCGAAAGTGATAAACACACATGTATCAATAATGATATTCTGATATTGTGCTCTGTTCCCCACAGCAGAGGTATCCGGTTCTGCTTTCCAAGGGAAGCAGAGATACAGGGTGCAACCACATTCAAGGAAGGAAAAAATGTAGCAGTAACTCTTCAAAGCCCTCCTGAACATTTATATTGTAATACAATACATCGATCCTTGTCTTCCATTTCTATTCACCTTGCACATAATTGTACACACACGTTAAAGTGACTACAAAGTAGACATAAAATGACCTAGCAATGTTTGACATGCTTTTCCTACAAAACAGCCAAAGTCTATCTCAAAGGCCCTTTGGCAGATTTTCCATCCACTTTCTGTTACTCCCAACCAGAAAGTTGGCAGATCCTCCAAGAAAAAGGCTTTGCAAGAACAGAAGAGTCCTGGCAGAAAACTGGTGGCAACTCTTAGCATAAAGCCACTATAGCACCATAGGAACATAGGTCGATTCAGACAGCTACCAGCTAGCAAAGTTGCCACATTTCAGACAGTATATATCGGAGCATCCCCAGGATGCTCTGAGCTGTAGTGTGGCTCAAGCAGAGATCAGACACCACAGATATCTCATCTGTAGGTTTCTGCATACCTCGAACAACAGACGTTATTGATTTTCAGCATATCGGATTATTATTCTCCAGTATTGCTATTTTGCTCTGTATATTATCATCCCCACCTCAAAATTAAAACACAACTCCCTTAATCGCAGGATGCTCCCACAAATAAATTACCTATTTAATATTTTTATATGGTCTCTTTTCCACAGTACAAGTCATGTTGAAATTAAAATATTTCCCATTTATTTGCATGGTAATTAGTATTTATCATTAACATGGCACTTCACATATTCCAAGTGTTTTAATTGCATATAAATGGATTATATGAAAACTTCCCCAGCAACATACCTAGTGCACAAACTCAGCTATTGCTTCCTAAAATAACTACCACCTTCACATGTGAACCCTAAAGAGGATAATAGTGACAGGCCTGAAGAAGCATGTGTTACTTATGGAAAGAATTAGTCCATAGAGGAGATAAAGACAGCCAACCAGGCAGTGTTTAGTGATGATATGGAAAAGCAGATGGCTCAGTCTTTTGAGTGGTAGAAAAGATACAGTCTATTCCACTTCCAACCATGGGTTCTGTTGTTGAGGGCTGTTGTACTCATGTGCAAATGAAGTCCCACATTTCTCAAAGTGCTTTCAGGAGACTATTGCCATCCTTCTTTCACTTCCTCCTCTTCAGAGCTTTTTACAGTTTTACATGCCAAACGATTCAGGGCACCTGCTGCTGCTTTCTGGAGAGTCTGGCCTCTGATGGTTTGCACTATATGGGGAATTCATTTTGCACTGTAATTCCATCACTGTGTTAACCCACGCACTCTATCTCTGGGCCACTAACTAGTTAACAAACATGGGAATGGGTACTTTTTTGCTTCTCAGTTCATTTTAACAAGGAGCTTAATATCCATAGAAAAAAGGCATTTCCCTAAGTGCTGAGCTAGCTTTTAATCTGCCCACAAATTATTTTCCTTTTTAAAATTTCAGGATCAAAATAGGAATGGAAAAAAGAAGAAAAGTTCTTTCCCTCTATTGCCTCAAAGGAAGTGATGTAAGAGTAGATTTTGTAGACATGCTGGTTTGTTTTTTTTAAAGACTTAGAAATATGCAGGTTAAAAACTAAGATGTGGAGGTATCGCTTTGCTCTCACTTGAAGAGCGAAAAGTACAAAGCCATCTCTAATATTTTCCTTTCATTTGGAGGAAAAAAAAAAAAAGTTCCTCAAAAGAAATAGCTATGTTTTTTTCTAGTGTTCTGCAGATGTCTTTACTGAAGGAATGACAGGGGTAATTGCAGAAGATGTTTTTATTCTAGATAAGTGTCAAATTGCAAAAGGACTGATTTTGGATGTGATTTCTTGCTGCTCTTTTTTTCCTGTATGGTGCTACTGAGTTGAATCATCTCATGCATTTACTCCATTGCCTAAGGCTCCTTTAAACCTGAAAACTTTGCTGCAGTTACAGCAATTTGAAGCACATATGGTTGTTTTTATCCAGATGGACCTGAAAGGGCTTGATGAACTTTACCAGGATACAATTATATAGGCCCTACTCACATCCCTGTAGACTCATAAGGCTGGAAAAAGAATTCACAAGATCATTAAGTCTGTTCCTCCCCGCAGGATCAATTATACTTGGGCTATTTTTGACAGACAGTTGTCTAACCTGTTCTTAAAGACATCAAATAATGGAGATTCCACAATTTCTTCCTTAAACAGTCTAAGCCAGTGCTTAACTCCCCTTGCCATTAGACAGATTTTTTCTATTACTTAAAGCTCTATTGCTGTAATTTAAGCTTATTATTTCTTGCCTTAGGAAAAAAAAAAAAGAATATTAGGGTTTTTTTAATAGCATTCTATCATGTTCATTCTTATGACAGCAATTCAGTCACCTCCTCTCAAGACTATGCAGCATCATTTTCTTTAATCTTTCCTCAAAGGCCAATGTTGTCCCAACAAAAGATGACTAAGGAGCTGTCATCCCCTCATTAGGATTATCTGCTGTGCGCTCCAGGTTATGCAATGGGCAGTGCCAACTCTAAAATGACAATCAGAAAAAGGAATGGAAATTCCTCACTAGTTAGTGAGCGATGCTCTTGAGCCTGCTGAAAACAAGAGCCCTTACCCTTTGCTCTGTTCTGCTTCAGTCAGAAATACCAGCAATTTACCATCATTTCCCAAGGAGAATATTATTTGTACTGGTACAGGCACGTGGAGTTTGGCATAAACTCAGAAGAGGATTTGAATGCCTGTTGTTGCACCCCTCCTCTGCTTTGAAAAAAAAAAAAAAATCAATCATTTGAGCCAACAACAAGATTTCTGAACAAACCTTCTTTGCGTAGCTTGCTCCATTACAAACCAAAGCACTTGCTGCTGCCCTTTCGGTCTTTTGATTGTATTATTACTATTATTTAGTATGAAAGTGCCTAGAGGCCAACTAAAATCAGGACTCTGACACTGTAGGAAATGGCATGTTATAAAGAACATATCATGTAAACAGGTAAGACAGAGCGTAAGAAAGGGCTAGGCCATAAAAAACAGTTCATTCATTTTCCATGTCAAGGTAAATGAAAAATAAGCAAGAAAAATTTAAGTCCAGATCCAAGCAGAAGCAGTCTTGTCAAGCAGATACAGTAAATAAATAAATAAATAAATAAAGACATTTTAGCTGCAGGGAGTGTGTGTAGAGAGTCCTGCAGGTCTACGACCCTTTCCTTCTCCCCATCTCCTTCCCCACAAAAAAACCCTAACATGTATTTTTTGTTCCACTCTAATAACATGATCATCTGATTAGTTGGGAATTTTTCCAACATTAAACAACCTCTCACTAGCATTGAGCTTATTTAGGTAAACATGTAAAATAAGTATTAAGTCTATGACAAAGGTGACATTAGAGATAAGTTACTGGTTTTTTGGCTAGTGTCTTGAGAGGAACCAAATCTTGTAAGTCACCTCTTAATTTTGAGAAGGGAGAAGGAAGCATATGATCCATCCAGTCTGAAGGAGCCCCAGCCCTAGCACAACTCCCATGGCTTCCCCATGAAGCAGTGCTTGAAACCTTACAGTAAGCTTTACAGTAAGCAAACCACATCTGGAAAAAAAAAGCACAAAGGATCATTTCTGCAAAATAATTACACTTTAGAACTCGGTTGTAATATATTACCTCTTCAGTCCTCTGAATGTAGTTTTAACTTACCACAGATCTAGAGTTCTCTCAAAAAAATCACAAAGCTTGCACGTATGAACAAAGAGGGTCCCCCCCCCCCCCCTCACTAAGGCTCCTTGCCCTTTTCCTTTTCTTACCCACCACCCCATGAATACAGGAAGAAAGATCACCAGCTGTCTGCTGAGGAAAACAACAGCCTACTAGTGTGCATCATTCAAATGACTTGGATGATTCAGTTTTTCCACGTGAACTTTACTGAAGATGCACACAAGCAGTGCTTTGTGCATTTCTGAATCAAATGTGTAATTAATAGTCCCAGTACATATCAACATAATTTCTATTTGAGGAACAGCTTTTCATCTAACATACAACAGTATCTGCTGCCTTACAACAGCTCCAGTTCTCAAATTTATTAATAATTCCATACACCTCTGTTTACATACTGCAGTATTGCCAGCCTTTAAATATCCATTTTAAATTGTTTTTAAAAGTCACAGTGAATGAGGCAATGAAAAGAGGATCTAGTGAAGAGTTCATCATTTTGAAAACCACCTGATGTGATGTGCATTGGTTTTAGAGTGGGAGGACTGGGAAGGAACAGAAAAGCCAGATGTTGCAAGCAGCCTGTTCTCTCAGATAGGACAGCACAATAAGAAGCAGCTTGTTTGTATCCATCCCGGTAAGTTTCTCATAGCTACATTTTGAAAGTTCAAGATGCTGTCCTTGTCTAGTATGTTGTAGGAGGAAAATATCAAAGTCCAAGAACTTCCAGACAGTGGGGGACTGAGAGCAAACAAACATACAAATGCAAACACATGTATAGACATTTACGTGGTGTATTTCTGTTTTAGCACTGCCTAAAGATAAAATGCCTGATTTTACTTCTCTAATCTCAATAGCCTTTTTCTCATTTGTTCAAACAGTATTTTGAATTCTCTTTTCATTTCACACACAAAGTAAAAAGAAGAATCAGACCTAACACTGCTTTGGAAAGAACCTGTTACCAGACAAGTCCTGTTTACTTAATAGGAGAAATGCTTATTTATCCCAGAGACTAGATGCAGGATAAGCATGTAGAACACAATGCTCTTCCTGAGGGCACAACACTGTCTACAGAAGCAGAAATGTGACGACATAGAAAACACACCAGGTGCTTGGCCAGGGAAGGTAAACTAAAGCCAACTATAGGAACAGTGCCCAAGTGCATGTGCAGCACCCACATGACCACAAGCCATCTCTCTTAAGCAAAGGGTAAAGGCAGCAACAGATTCAATGGACTAGTCATCATTGGAAATCGCTCAATATCCGAGAAAAACAGAAATGCTGCGCAGCCTGGTCGTTTCGATCAACAGATAAAGCCTTTGGGGTCACCTCATGTGCCCCTTTCCATCCAAGCAAGACATGAGATTTTATCTTGGGAGTGCAAAGAAGGTAAGGGTATCAGAAAGCAAACAGAGAACCATGCTTCAGTAGCATTTCTTCTTCCCACTTGCAGCTTGTGGCCTAGGCATTTACTTTTTTCATAACTGACTTTCACTTCATTATAAGTTGTAGACTTGTTATATACTTCTGACCTGAAGAGCTTGTGTCAAACCAGTCAGGCTGGTGCAACTCTCACCTTGCAGCTCCTGCCCCAAGTCAACATTCATCCACCCTTGCCAAGATGTCTCCGATCACATCCAGCTACATGAGCAGCAAGTTCTACATGAGACCAGAGGGCACTCAGAATCTTCTGCATTTTGAAAACATGTGAAATATTTCACTGGAAATTAGATGCAAGCTCACATTCACAAGACTAAACTCTGGGAGACTTCAGAGCCTTCAGTTAATAAGAGCTGGTTCAGGTTTTCTGAACTTTAAAAGTCAGGTGATGTTTTTTTCATCCCCTACCATTTCTTGATAGCAAGGGGAGTACTTCTCATCACAGTTTCCCATCACACGCCCTTCTTTGGTCAACCACTTAGGAAACGAATCATGACATTGAAACTTTAGCCACTTCCACATCCTGCCAGAGGCTTTATTCCCCACACACAGACCATATCCATCACAAGCAGAGCAGCAACAAACCCCACGGCACAGCAAGTCAAATGCTACTCTTTTGGCCAGGTTCACCCATGCATGAGTACCCCCTGGTGTCTGTCTCAGTACCTTGCTTGCAAGGTCTCTCAAACAACACTAGCTTACTTACACACTTCACCTTAATAAAGGCCTTTGTGCACAGCATTAGGTGAATCATGCCCACTTCTTAGTGGGAGCTCACACTTTGCCAAGCCTTTTTTGTTTTTTAAATAACAGCTCCCTCACATTATCTGAATGTGAATACTCGGCTATGAAACGCATCATCGTTCCAAACTGTTTCTATGCTTCCATGGGAAAATGCACTCTGCAAATCAAAGAACAAAAAAATCATGTAATTAATCATGTTATTCATTTGTTATGATTTTAAATTTTCTAGTCCTAGATTAATTTGCTATTTAAGTATACTAATAAAATGCTTCTGATCTGCAGCATATTGGGACCACAACCACATCAATTAAACGCATATTTTCAGTGCAAGCTGATGTGGACCGAGTATGTATGACTCAGCATATCATACCAGTCTCTCCTCTCTCTTACTGCTAACAGTTAATGAAAAAGTAGCAGGGAATGAAGGAAGGAAGGAAGGGGGAGGGAGGGAGGGAGGGAAGGGGGGAGGGAAGGAAGGGGGGAGGGAAGGAAGGAAGGGGGGAGGGAGGGAGGGAAGGAAGGGGGGAGGGAGGGAGGGAAGGAAGGGGGAGGGAGGGAGGGAGGGAAGGAAGGGGGAGGGAGGGAGGGAAGGAAGGAGGGGGGAGGGAGGGAAGGAAGGAAGGGGGGAGGGAGGGAGGGAAGGAAGGGGGGAGGGAGGGAGGGAAGGAAGGGGGGAGGGAGGGAGGGAAGGAAGGGGGGAGGGAGGGAGGGAAGGAAGGGGGGAGGGAGGGAGGGAAGGAAGGGGGGAGGGAGGGAGGGAAGGAAGGGGGGAGGGAGGGAAGGAAGGAAGGGGGAGGGAGGGAAGGAAGGAAGGAAGGAAGAGGGAGGGAGGGAAGGAAGGAAGGAAGGAAGGAAGAGGGAGGGAGGGAGGGAGGGAGGGAAGGAAGGAAGGGGAGGGAGGGAGGGAAGGAAGGAAGGGGGGAGGGAGGGAGGGAAGGAAGGAAGGAAGGAAGGGGGAGGGAGGGAGGGAGGGAAGGAAGGAAGGAAGGGGGAGGGAGGGAGGGAAGGAAGGAAGGGGGAGGGAGGGAGGGAGGGAAGGAAGGAAGGGGGAGGGAGGGAGGGAGGGAAGGAAATCCCCTACTTGACCCCCTGGGTGGGAGATTTTTATTACTTCTGAAAACTAGCTAAAACACAATTGTCTCCTCTGCAACTGAAAACTTCCCAAATTTATATTTTTTCAACTGAACTGGAAGTCCTTTGCTTAGCTTCTCATTAAGTTTTCCCAGCAAATCTGACCAAAATTTCAAATGCTAAAGAAATTAAATTGCAGAGATGGAAAATGCAAGCCCAAAAGCTCACCCCTAATTAGGGTTGCCTGAGGCAAATATTAGTATCTCACGTTTAGCCCTGCTCAGAAATTCTCTAGGGAGTATTTGGAGCTCCCAGTTTTCCCATCAGCAAGTCCAGCAGCACCAACAATTAATAGGTGGCAGAAGGAGAGAGGGATTCCTGTTCTCACCGAGTCTCCAATTTGCCTTTTCTCCTCTCAATACTGCCAAGTAAATGAGTAGACAGCAAAAGAGGAACAGGCTAAAAACTGAGGAGGAGGAGACCTGTGCTGTAGATCCACACCCATCTTTCCAAGAGGGGCCACAAATCCAGACTTACAAAACTCAGAGCTAGAAGAAAAAGCAGATCTTCCTGTAAAGCGGTAAGAGGTAGACATGTTTGGAGCTAAATGGCCAACTACTGCTCAGGGCGGTCTAAATGGCTTCAAAGAAGAATCTAAGCTGACAGTTTACTAAATAGACAGGATTTTTTGGATGAATCAAGAGCTCAGAAATTCTGTCTTGCAGGCAGCACTATTTTTACTGGAGAGGTCTGGCCAAAGTTATCTCAAGACAATAAAACAAACTAGATAATGCTTTAAAATTTAAAAGTTTACAGCTATATTTGTTTATGCAATAAATTCCTGGACAGAAGTCCCTTGGCCTTAACGTAGGAAGGAGAAAGGCAGAAAGGAAGAGGGAAGTAAGGAAAGGGAAATAATGTTTTGGAGATCATTTATTTTGTTCTCATCATACTCAGTTACATCAGTTTCCTACCAGAAACAAATGGTCAAGAGCTTCACCAGAAACTTGAGTGCATTCAGTGGGACATTCAGAGGACTTGGGGAAGACAGTCTGAGCTAGAGCTGTGCTATCATTAGGAAAATCTTTGTTCAGGTTCAGCAGTGGAGGGAAACTCAAATATCAGTCACTCTATGAAAAACTAAGACCTGAACTACTGTCCTTGCTTTCCACTATCATGTAATAAAACCAAATAAATGGTCCAAGATGCAATTACTAAAATGTTTCCCAGTTTACAGATAAACTTTTATACTTGTGACTACCTGTCAGTATTAACCTTTACACTGGAAATACATGAGGGTTTCATCAGAAATATTTGCACTAGAAACAGACTGTGAGGGGAAAGGAGGAGGGAAGCACGTTAATATATACCATTGAAAAGCATGCAGTTACTTAAAAAAGCCATTAAATACTCATATCAGTTTGGAGTGTCAGCATTTTCTATGGTCCTTACTAAATATTTTCCAAACAAAAAAGCCTCATGCCTTTTTGTCACAAGGGTCTCCACCTTGTTACCTGCAAGAGCACTTCCAGAGCAGATCTAAATGCTTGGCAGCCAAGCGCCAGCCGCAAGCGCAGCCCAGCAGCACCACGCTGCTGCATCGGCATCTCTTCAGGTTTGCTCTGCAGTTTTGTTCCAACAATTCTTGCTCTGACAGACCAACCCTGAAGGAAGGCAACAGTTACGGACACAGGCACAAAACACATCTAACATTTTGCTTAAAGTGGAACTGTAAGTTGGATTCGGTTTTGTCTGATTCTTTGGCTGCCACCTAGCTGGCAAACTGCCATCACGTGTTGTGAGCTTTTTTTCCCTCATCAGAAGCCAAAGAGCAAAGAGAAATTGCAATCATGAACTGGCCACAATGATTTTCCCTGCAAATCACCACAGTACCATTTTTATGGTTAATTCTTCCATCTCCATATCCCATGAGCAGACCACTAAGCACCTAAGAATTGATATCTTTTCCCTCTCCCCAAAGAATACATTAGATTGATTCCACAACCACTTAAGGGGGAAAAAGTCAGTGGCTTACATTATCCTGAAGAACAACTGAGGTGGCCACACAGGGAGGTTTAAAGAGAATGTTTACATCTATTCCATGTCATGCTAAAACAAACACATTTCTGCAGTGGCAAGAACTGGAGGACACCCAAAGGTCTGCTTTTTTCCTCCACTCCAATGTAATCCTCATTTTTCTTCCTCCTAGCAAAGTATGCGTGACAGACAAATCCTGCCTGTTTCATATTAAGTATATAAAAAATTCATGATTCTCTTTATATTGGCCCAGCAATATTACTATTAAATTCAAATTTCCACTTCTGGACTAAGTCCAGAGTAAACCAAACTCACTCATCTTTTGGACCACTGTGCGAGGCCGTGTAGGAAATTATACAATCAGCCAACAGTTACTGACTACCACAAAACAAGTTAAAACTATTGGTTACGCGCTTGCCAAAGAACTGAGCTCTCATTGTGCAGGTAACAACATAAAGAGGGGTTACTATTTTAAACCAATACAGCAGCAGTGTAGGCAGTGAAATTTGGATGAAATTATGTATTAACAGTGGCTCTTGACTGCTTTTGTCATGCATCTTACAGCTCAACTGCCATGCACAGAGCTATATATAACTACTTTGAATGACTGCCCTTGTTTCATACTTTAACACCACACAAATGGAGAAGCAGAAACAAATGCGCATGTAGCACTTGTGTGGGTTTTTTCCCTCTGCAGAGCTACTGCTACACTAGCGGAGCAGTGTTTGACAGAACATGGACCCCTACATGAAGATTAGCCCTGGTCCTCCTCCTCCATTCTCTAAACTGAATGTTTTTTGGAGTGCTCTTTCTACATCTTAGTTTGAGTCCATGGCTTTCGCAAGAGCTCTTGTCCATTATAAAACCTTAGGGCCTACAAGCTGAGAAAAGCATTTCTAGGTCATGACCCAAATCTTAAAGCGGGTGCTTCATAAGAGCAGCAAGTACAAATTCAGACCAAAGTGAAGAAAGAAGTCATAGTTCTTGGTTACAGCAGGACAAAGTCTGTTTACCCCCAAGAACCCAGCACTTCTTTTCAAGGGGGCAAAGGCATTTCTAAAGTAGAAGTCACACTAGCAATTACGATGGAAACCAGAGTAGGGGAAAGCATTTCTATATTTAGGTAGATGCAGAAACCACACAGGGTAAAGCCAGCACTCACTCCCTTGTGAGATACCAATTCTGTGGGCAAAGACAGTTCTGAGCATTCATGCACACAGGAGTTCTGCTGCCCAGCTCATGCAAGAGAAACTCAGAAAAGTGATTCATAAACACAGAAAAACTCCAGAGGAAGCAAAGTCTACAGAAAAAAGTTTGAGCTAAATTTATCATCAAAGTCTAGGTTAAAGCCTGATAAGGAGGTTAACTTGGTCTGTCTGGGATGTCGCTGTATGTATACAGCAATTTGTGAAGACTAGATGTTCACAATGTGATAAAATAGTTCTCAAGATCTGGACAAAAAAAATTCTAAAAATTCTTTACGTCCTCCAAATATAAAGCTAGCCAGTCTCGCCATTCACTTCTGGTTTGGCCAAGTTTTAGGTCTGGCCCCCTCTCCCTGCTTCCAGTGAACACCCAGTTCATGTACAATGTTGTTTTCAGAACAGCTGTACTTGGGGAGTGTTGGGGATAGGGTGGTGGGGGGAGTTATCAGTTCATTTATTAGTATAAAATTAGTATAAAACCCACAATACTCCATCCACCTCTGTTAGTCATCCTGAATTCAAATGCAGACCAGTTTCATTATCCATAATGTTAGAGGAAACACATGACTGTAAAAAAAAAAAATCATCCTGAACTCTGTCACTACAAGCCATTAGGATTACTTTTGATACCTTATTTTCTCTTGCACATTATCAGCTAGATTTTCTTGCTATGGTTATATAAGGGAACGGCCAAGCTACTGGCTTGCAAATACTCTGCAGGCTAAAATAAACACCTGCTCAATATTTTTGAAGTGCACATTCCTGAAATTTCAATATACACATATGCAGAAGTGGCAAATACATTTTTTGTGTGTGTTGTTTAAGTAATCTTTTCCCATGAATAGTGGTGTTTTGCCACCATGGCAGAGCTCTCAGAGCATAAATGTTGTACTGTACCATGACAGGATATCTGCATACCTATGTTGTATTCATTAGGGAAAACTAACCTAGGCATAATATTTATTATCATCAATACAGGTACCTTCCATATCAAGATACAAGCTAAGTTTCTACATAATAGCTTTTTTTTTTTTTTTGATTAAGCTAGTAAGATATTGCTGATTTCTTCCTAGCTCTGTATGTCTTTATTCTCCTAAACTACAGGCCACCCTTGTTCACTCTTCAAGCACTATACACAGCATAAAGTTTTAAGTGATAAACACCTTCCAAGTCTAGTTTAGGCTCTTGGACAAAAGGAAAAAAAGAGAGGAAAAAAGAGAGGAGAGGAGAGGAGAGAAAAAAAGAGGAGAGGAGAGGAAAAAAGAGAGGAGAGGAGAGAAAAAAAGAGAGGAGAGGAGAGAAAAAAAGAGAGGAGAGGAGAGAAAAAAAGAGAGGAGAGGAGAGAAAAAAAGAGAGGAGAGGAGAGAAAAAAAGAGGAGAGGAGAGGAAAAAAGAGAGGAGAGGAGAGAAAAAAAGAGGAGAGGAGAGGAAAAAAGAGAGGAGGAGAGAAAAAGAGAGGAGAGGAGAGGGGAGAGGAGAGGAGAGAAAAAAAGAGAGGAGAGGAGAGGGGAGAGGAGAGGAGAGAAAAAAAGAGAGGAGAGGAGAGGGGAGAGGAGAGGAGAGAAAAAAGAGAGGAGAGGAGAGGGGAGAGGAGAGGAGAGAAAAAAAGAGAGGAGAGGAGAGGGGAGAGGAGAGGAGAGAAAAAAAGAGAGGAGAGGAGAGGGGAGAGGAGAGAAAAAAAGAGAGGAGAGGAGAGAAAAAAAGAGAGGAGAGGAGAGAAAAAAAGAGAGGAGAGGAGAGAAAAAAAGAGAGGAAAGGAGAGAAAAAAAGAGGAGAGGAGAGGAAAAAAGAGAGGAGGAGAGAAAAAAAGAGGAGAGGAGAGGAAAAAAGAGAGGAGGAGAGAAAAAGAGAGGAGAGGAGAGGGGAGAGGAGAGGAGAGAAAAAAAGAGAGGAGAGGAGAGGGGAGAGGAGAGGAGAGAAAAAAAGAGAGGAGAGGAGAGGGGAGAGGAGAGGAGAGAAAAAAAGAGAGGAGAGGAGAGGGGAGAGGAGAGAAAAAAAGAGAGGAGAGGAGAGAGGAGAGGAGAGAAAAAGAGAGGAGAGGAGAGGGGAGAGGAGAGGAGAGAAAAAAGAGGAGAGGAGAGGGGAGAGGAGAGGAGAGAAAAAAGAGGAGAGGAGAGGGGAGAGGAGAGGAGAGAAAAAAGAGAGGAGAGGAGAGGGGAGAGGAGAGGAGAGAAAAAAAGAGGAGAGGGGAGGGGAGAGGAGAGAAAAAAGAGAGGAGAGGAGAGGGGAGGGGAGAGGAGAGAAAAAGAGAGGAGAGGAGAGGGGAGAGGAGAGGAGAGAAAAAAGAGAGGAGAGGAGAGGGGAGAGGAGAGGAGAGAAAAAAGAGAGGAGAGGAGAGGGGAGAGGAGAGGAGAGAAAAAAGAGAGGAGAGGAGAGGGGAGAGGAGAGGAGAGAAAAAAGGGGGGAGGGGAGGGGGAGGGGAGGGGGAGGGGAGGGGGGAGAGAAAAAAAGAAAAAACCACAGTCTTTGGGTGTTCTGACTTCTCTGAAATTTCCCCTTTTTATTTAACATCGTCCTCTCCAAATGAGATTAAAAAAGGGGGATTTGTAAAAGTTGAATTTTTAATGCTCCTCCATACATTAGGATTTCTAGAAGCAGCAGTTATCATAAAGAAAAAAATACATTCAGCAATAATGTGACATTCACTGCTACTGGTCTTTCCTGCATTTAAACCATTCTTCCAAACCAAGCACACCACTTTTCCAAACTAGTAATGGCACATTATCTGTACCATGTTGCTATTTGCTAAGCATTAGCCAGCTAATACTGAACACTGCGCACAGACGGGGAGGGTTGGGTTCTTAATCTTTATTCTTCGCTAGCGAAAGGAGGTCACATAGGGAAGCAAGCCATCTGAAGCAGAATACTTTTCTTAGAACAGTGTTAACACCTGCTCTTAAATATCTGCTTTCTATTACTTCTTTGCATCTTCCATTTATTTTTCCTCCTACACTGGTACTTTTATTTTCCCTCTCACTTGGTGTTCATGCAGTGAGGGGCTTCAACATTGCTTTGAAAAATACAGAACTTAACCGATATATAGATGTAGAAGCTTGTTCAACCAACTGCACTGTCATCTGGCAGCAACACTGAGCTTGTCTTCAAATCAGAGGCTGATCCACCACCTACTACTACAGTTCTCTTGCAAAGGCCTTTCTAGTATTATGACTGTTTTGTAATAGAGAAAAAGGAACAAGGGTTACATGCTTCCTTCTTTTGTAAAGAAACCATTTGCACATTGTTTGGGAATACACCAGGAAAACACCCTGGCTCAGCAGTCACCTCTCAGAGCCACATACAACCACATCACATAGCAAGAGGCTTCATGGGATGGACGAGAGCAGCTTTCACATGACACTTACATTGGCGAAGCAGCTGCCAGAAAGTCCCTGAAGAGATAAAGTCAGGCTCTTTGTGCTAACTGCTGTTCACTTAACCTTTCCTTCCCTTATGTGAATGTGTTTAGTTTAGTGTTTAAAGTTACAGCTACCTGTTATTGCTCTTTTGAGCTTGCTTGATACATTTGCTTTTTTTTTTTTTTTTTTTTTTTTTTTTTTTTTGGGTAATCAATGTCACCAGCACAGGAAGCAAAAAGCTGTAGTATGTAGGTAGACTGTTCCCGTAAGTCTTTCAGCTGCGCCTATCTCATATTTCAAAAAACAGAGGGAGCAAAGGAGAATGGGACAGATCCTAGTATCTGCAACTGATACTGCAACACAAAATAGCCTATTATTACTGATAATAGATATTGGAAATTTCCCATCTGATAATCCAAGAGAAAGAAAAAAAATCTCTTCTGAGGCCAACAGAATGTCAGCTTTGCAGAGAAAAGACTCCTACATACCATACATTACATAAAAAAGTCTGTAGCCTACAGTAAGCAGTAAACAATACTTGGAATCAAAAATATCAAGAGTTCAAGGCAGCTTACTAGAGCACACATTAAATGGACAGGACATAAGGAATTGGCTTTTGCATCAAGTGCTTAAAAACCACAATGCCTCTTTTCTCATAGCTGCAGTGATTTCAAGTTATCTGTTAAATTAAGGCAAGCTTCTTATATTACTTTTAGATCAAACTTCGAGTGAAGCTGACCGAACAGAGGAATCAACCCTGAGTTTTCAGTGTCTTAAAAGTGTACCAGAGTACATCTATGGTTTCTTCCACATGAATGCATAACACCATGGAAAACAAGATATTAAAGATGAGCTAAATACTCATTTTAAAACTTTGTTAACATTCCAAACTTTAAATAACAGTTGCTGCACTGGATTAGCATCACTTTTTAAAAACAATTCAGCCAGTTTGGGGCTGGGCTACACTACACCACTGTAAGCTCTGTGCTTAGAGCAAGGCAGTTTCAGCCTCTTTGTCAGAGGCAGGACCAAACCAGTCTGGTACTCAACTGCACTGCAGCTGTCTGGCCATGTCTCTGCTACCAACTGCTATGTTTGTGGGTGGAGAGAGGTTGCACAAGACAGCCGTATTATAATGTGCTTTGATCAAAAAGGTCAAAACCAGCTCCCACCTACATCACTAGTGAGTCGCAATCTAATGTGATTAATAGTGAACCGAACTTAATACTCCATCTCTACAGGGCTGTAACACAATTACATAAACTTGCTGCAGTACAGAACAGTCACATCTCCACAGCCAAAACTATGGCATGTTTTTAATACTAGTGCTATCACATAGGATTCCTGCCCTAGTCACAGTGCCACTGTCCAAACCTCCCCCTTTCTCCACAGTTTATTAAATGCTGACTTTTCTTATTGTCCTCAGTAAGACCAAAGGAGTAAAGGCTGATGGCAACACATCATCTATGAAAATACTTAAGTCTTGAAATTGGTGGGGAATACAACAACACATTTTCATTTGACTAATTTGTGCCCAGTACTGCAGACAGGAAGGTACAAACTGTATCTGTGTGAGAGTAAAAAAATATATACAACTATATTTAACATTTAAGTTATTTTAAACACAACTCTTTGCACACTAACAATCTTGTGCACATTTTTAAACAATACCTCTTTAATATCCTCCTTTTTTCTTTTTTTTAAACAAGTTTTATTTTTCTCCCAAAATACCCAATGCTACTTCAAAATTCTGGAGGGGTAAAACCTTCAGCTATATAGAAAATAGCATGATGTCTTACAATTGTAATGTATCATAACACATATCTTTTGTAAAAACAACACATCATTCAAAAATTGAACCACTGTAAAAGTTTTTACAAGTCCAACAAGACTGTCTTTAAAGATTACTTTGGTTAACAACAAATCATTCTTAAACATTTAAGGAAAAAAATATATTCTTTTACCACCTCTACAGATGCATTTCCTTGGCCTGTTGTAGCAATCCATGTATCTTTATGGATGAGCATGCAGTGCTGTTCAGTGCACTTTATTTGTACTGTGATTTCAATAAAATGGATTATAAATCAAGTTGGATTAAGCTTCCTAAGCCTTCTCTGGATATCAGAGAAAGAAAAGCTATACTACCACTTCTTCCTTACAAGGCTGAATCTCATTTGCTGTATCAAACCAATGCTTCCCTCCTTGCCTTTCCTGGTCAGGAGAGAGAGAACTTTTGCTGCGCCCTACATACTCTGACACCCAGCCAATTGCACAGCCTCTGAGCATGCAGACAAATGAAGTGCCACTGGACTTGACTGTAAGGCAATGATTTCTTCTGAATAGTTAGGCAGATGTGGCCTCTACATCACTGGGATTTTACTCATTTCCAGGGGAATAAATGCCCTCTGCTTCTGGGCAGGAAGCGGAACTTCATCTTTTCTTCTCTCCTAGCACTATAAAATCCTCTCCAATCCATCAAAAATCACAAAGAAAAGGGAAAGATGTAAAATTCTCCAGGAAAAGAATACCACATTAGTCACTAGGCATTGGTTAGGCTGAAAAGCGGAGAAGTCTGAATGATGAACAAAGGCACTTCGTAACAGTCCTGTGAACAATAGTCAATGAGTCAACAATTTAAGTCTCGTGATCCAACTGACCAGCAGCGAGGGCTCTGCAGAGGAAGATTTTGTGGATGATGTAACAGCGGTTTTTTTAGCACCTTCCTCTTGAAAAGGAATTGTTGCACTGTTGTGGAGGTCTGTATTCATAAAACATCTGCTGCCTCGAATATAATCTGTTCCTCTCACTAACTGCTTTTCAGACATTGGCCTTGAAAAGGGATGTTGTGATGAGGGGCTTTCTTCAATGATTGGGGGTATTCTTTCATTACTGAAGTACCTGCAGAGGACATCTTCACCTGTATGAACAGGAAGGGGGAAAAAAGTTACTGCTGGCCTCAAGGAAATCCATTGTTCCATTAGTATTTTCTTTTTTTATAATGCCCTTCAGTGTTTCTAACAGCACTTCCCAGACTCTAGCTACCTTTTGCAACATTGGACATGGGCAGCTGTCAATAAACTTTTAGCTTTTTTTTTTTTTTTTTTTAAAAACGCAACACAAAGAACAACAAAAATTCACACAGAAGATAATGTTCAGCAGTTGAATTCCAGATTCACACACACCAAAACTGCTACTACAGATTACTTTCATGCAAATCATTATCATGACTCACATTTAATAAACCTCCTTGTAGCATGTTTCATTCAAGCTACTGATAGCCACATTTCTCTGCATGCGACTCATGATTACCTTAAAAGCTACAATACTACTTTGGATAACAGAAAACAATTTTGCAAATAAAGATGCAAGTACTTTCCTGGTTTTTGATGACTGATTTGTGATGCTTGCTCTGTTTTTTTATTCTGAGGCACCTGCCTGTGGCTGCTGCTAGCGACATGATACCAGGCTAGATGGACCTTTGTCCTGACCCAATACAGCTCACATACAAAGTCCATATCAAATTAAAAGAAAAAAAAAAAAAAAAAGAAAAAAGAAAAGAGAGAAAGGGGGGCGGGGCGGGGGAGAAAGAGCAGCCCTGCCACCTGGTGATCATTCTGTTGCACTTATTAGTCTGTTTCTAATATCCCTCCAGGTTGATGCTTCAGCAACAGCAGTTGCAGTAAAAAATTCCCAAAATACTCTGCATTTCACCTCTGAGGACAAACATGCTTCTATGACAGCCCCCATGGTAGACCAAGCAAAGACCAATTAAAAAAAAGGTTTTACAGTGAATATTAAACACATGAAAGAGGGAAGGGTGTGTGCGTGCATGCGTACAAGAGCAAAATGGTAAAAGGTGTTATATAAGGAGACAAATGCAGATCTGCCCCAATCACTCCAGCCTACTTTTAACACTTACATGAATTCTAGGACAGAAAACAAAAGTTTCAACCCCAGCACTGAGTAGGCTTGCAACTACTGTCTGGCATGCCTGTTACAACCAACAAACATTATCTTGGATCAGTTCAACAATATGCAAACATCAATCCAATCCTTCATTCTCAATCTAGACATTTCCGTTCAGTTCACCCTGACAGTTTTGGGAAGGGGAAAGAGAAAGAAAGTGGGATGAGGCCCAAATCTTGCCTTTTCTCCCTGGTACTCGGGGCCTTGAAAAGGGTTCTGCAGCTCCTATCCAGCTCCCATCAGCAGGCATTGACAGAGGACGAGGTTTTCCTAAAGGCAACATGGAGAAGGTCATGAGGGAAGTTTAGGAAGCCAACATTTAAATCAGTACTATACACAATAAACAAGGAGAGAGAGACAGCAATAAGGAGTTAAACTTGCAGGAAAAAAAGTATTTCAAGATAGTCTGACTGGTGAAACAAGAATGCATTCTGTTGAAACTGAACTGGCGCGCTCTTGCTCATCTCCAACTCTAATGAACATAGTGACCTTAAGTTATAATCAAGACTTCATAGAAACGGACACACAGAAATGGACAATTGTAGCATCAGAGCCCAACTGAATGACGTTCATTAAAGAAATAATGTTTAAGTGAAATTATTTCAGATGTACAGTTTCATTCACACTTCCCACAGACTACTCCAAATGTTCAGCAAGTCTAGCAAGCAGTTCTCTCATGCCAAATATTCCAAACTGACTGACATATTTAGAGTCAGAATAGCAATAATAAAAGAGTGAACTCACCATAGGACTGTGTTTTTTCCCTCATCTTGGCTGGTAGTATATTTGCTTCTACAGGATACCCAGGCAACTGATCGGAATCAGCAATAGTAAATCTTCGCCTTCGACTTTCCTGATCCAGAAATGAATTGGGAGATTCGGCACCCTTGGACCCAGGTAGCAGCTGACTGGGTTTGTTTCCTCCTCCATAAATGAAACTCCCCTTTTCATCTCTGAAAGGACATGTTACTTCAATTAGCAACTTAAAGAGTTTCACACTACAGACCTGAGTATGCTTGAAAAGTGTTTCTAGCCCACAGTCATGCTCCTCACCAGCTGCCATTGTTCTGCAGACAAACTGAACAAAAGCTGAAGATGATAAAGCATGCCAGGTGATGTGGGACTTCACTAAACATATTTATCAAGGAGAAAAAGCTACCCCCTCATACTCACACACTTTTAATTAGCCAGTAATGTAACACATGGAGAAGTTTAGAGGTTTATGTACTACTCCTAAAAATGCTTTTGCAGGATGAGAAATCTTTCAGCCCTAAGGATAGCAAAGCTCTCAGTTCACTACACACTAGGTACACAGTTCTGACAGAGGAGTGTGTAGATGGGTTTATCCATCTATGTATCATGGGCACATCTATCACCTCCATCTGAGGGACTGTGCTTTTCGGTCATCATAAAAGACCAACAGCTTCATCACCATCTCTTCTCCATCCAAAACTGAGACCCCTTGAAAGTTTCAGTAATAAATTCATAGTGTGTATATGCATGTTCTTGGGTTATTTCTGCAGGAACTCCCTTCCTAGAGGCAAGCTTTCGTTCCCAATGGTCAAGAACAGCTATTTTTAGAACTAGTCCTTGTTACCACTTTTAGAAGAAAAAACACCTTCTTAGTTAAGATTTGTCCCATTTTTCCTCCCTCTTCTGTATGTGCTATGATCTTGTTGCTTCAAGCAACCATCAGCCAAGTCTGACAAAAACAAACAACTGACTCTTGAACACATACTACCCCAGTATTCACCACACCCACCTGGCCAATGCATACAATTTTTCCCAGCTCCCCATCAAGACCATTGTTAGAACTCAGTGAATGGGATGGAGCTATTTATGGAGATTCAGACACTGAAGATTACACAGAACTGCTACACCATGACTGTATGTTAGTGGAGAGCTCTGCTACACCACCACCATGTGGAGACTGTGTCTTGGGGATGGAAGACACCCATTGTCTCCTTAATGCCAGCAGTAAGTACTGGACCAGAGAAGGTCCATGCCAGAAAGGAGGAGAACAGAATGATGGAAAAAATGACCACACAAATGCATCACTGTTTTAAGAGAAGAGCAAAACATGCAAGGCTGAGTTTAAAGAGCCAAACAAAGCAAGAAAACTGCCTTTCTTCCTCCTCCTGGCTGCAACAGCTTCTCATACTTGCTTTTTTAAAAATTAAAGTCAAGAAATATTCTCCATGAGCCACTACCTTTCCCTGTATCATCCAGAACAAGTGTTCCAGCCTTGCAAAGCACATTGCCATTTCCTTCCCTGCCAACAAGTTTGAAGGCATTTGAAGCTAGGTACAATTTTCTGATTCTTTAGGAAATAAACAAACTGATTACACGCACATAATTCACAATACTTGAAATTTAACAATCTAAAAATGAAAGCATGCTAAACTCAGCTGTTAGGTGTCTCTCTCTCTCTCTCTCTCTCTCTCTCTCTCTATTATATATATATATATATATATATATATATATATATATATATATATATATATATATATATATATATATATATATATATATATATATATATATATATATATATATATATTTTAGCAAAGAGACTTGATTTAAGAATTGAGCATCCAAAGTGTTTCTCATGCATAAACATGAAAAACAGGGAGAGAGCAAATCAAGATGGGTCCAACTTCAGTGAAGTGATCCTATTCTGGAGACCTGCCAGACTTCCCCAAAGTATGTCTGGTGCTGTATGAGGCTTTACATCCACAGGAGGTGAGCACTCCTCCCATGGAGTCTGGTAGCAAAAGGTGAGTCAAGTTTTTGTGCTGGGCTACCTACACGTACATGAAGTGCCAGGGCAGTTCAGGAAGCATCCCCTGCCTGAAAACCCTTTTGGCCTTTGGCCTCCTCAGCTCAGTCAGCAGGCTTCTAGCATCAGTCAACAAGGACCTGAGAACAAACAAAAGCTAGCCATGCCATAACTTCTCCCCTTTGTATACACAGGTCTGCATTTTTATAGTTTATGTTGTTGGAAAAAAATAAAGCTGAGTGAATTGACTCTCCCTTCTCTTTAGCAGGAACATTCCCATGTTATATAATATACGGGTTTAACAATTCAACGTGAGTTCTATTCTATCCTATCACAATAGTTACTAAACTTGGTCAAAACAGAGCACTGGAAAAAAATTACAGACAAAAATGACTTTTTGTTATGTGAAGTGGATTAAAAAAAAAAAAAGCAAAAATAACCCCACAACAAAACAAGGGATGACATCCATTAATTCTCTGGGAACAACTCTGATCTATATGGCACACAATCTTCTAACAGTGAAATCTACTATTATAATCTTGGTATCTTGTGTATGGGAAGCATAAGCTTAAACAGACTTACGCATTTAAGCACCAGAAGAAAGTCTGCGAGATCTGCAATTTCCTTAAGCTAATTTGCACAGACCTCTAAAAGCAAGCAAGCTAGCTCAAAAACCAGTGTAATAAAGGAGTTTTTTGTTCAGTAATACATGTTTACTTGCATACCGAGGAGAATATGGAACAGCTGGTGGAGGTGGTATGTAGAGATCCAAAATGGCAGGCTTCTCTTTTTTCAGTGAGGTATCCATGGTATTTTCTGGTGACTGGGTTGAAGTTGGTGGAGGACTGGTCTGAAATATTAGTCAACTATCAAACATATGAGCACTGATTTATCACTCACAAAAAAGGTAATTCAATCATCAATAGCACTGTATTTTTTCTGCTATGGAATTACTATTTGTATGCTTGTTTAATAAGTATGTCAGAAACTCCCATAGCATTTACATTTTTCTCCTTCCCCAGGTTTGGCTAGTTTTGCAGTCCTTTCCACATAAATCCTATCACAGGTAATGCATTACTTAAAGAAATATTTTGCTCTTTCCAGTTCTGTTTTTCCTACAAATTCCATACATGGAAAACAGAGACAAAACCCCTTCTTCTGTTTTTAGACCCGTTAAACTAGTACGCTATGTTAAACACACATATGATTTGCAACACTTACAAAGACAGCTCACTGCCCCTCATTCCATATAGCCCAATGCCTGAGACATGGGCGTAGGCAGGAATATGACCACAAATTACATGAAATAAAATAACTAGGGTAAAGGAAGCTAAGCAAAAATACACTGGTATTGCTCATCTGAACAAATTTGCCATTTTACTCTTTGTTGCTCACTTCTAGGCTCCCAGAATTTCAGGTAGTCAGCTTAGATTCAATTAGGTTATTTCCTCCTGTAAGTATGAAGCCCTAAGCTTCCTCATACAAATAACCATTTTGAGGAATGGCATGTTAAGAGTTGCTAACTTCAGTTTCTCCGTCTACTTATTACCTAATCTATGAATTACCCAACATCCAAATCTTGTTTACACAAGCAGTTTGAGTATCTTCTTGAAAAGAAAAACTCTTTCTCCACCCTTCATCAGATTAACAGGAGAATGAGTATCTTGAATAACCTAAGTTATTTCAGCAAAACTCTACTGCTTTGTTAAAACGGAGGAAGCATTTATTACTGCACACTGATGAATTCCATACCTATCAGCAGCTTTGCCTCAGATAAGTTCTCTCCAAGATCAGTGGCACAGTGACCAATTAAAATGTTCAACACACCTACTCCCTTTGTGTCTCAAAAGGGCATTATCTGGGTAAAAAAGGAGAATCATTTCCCCTTTCACTAGGGAAGCTGAAAAGAACTGCCATTTCACATAAACCTCCTGGACCTATACTTAACACGCTAGTCACGGGGACCATTTCTGGTATTTCTCTCTTTCAGGTTCAAAACCAAGGCATTCACACCCAGGCATTACAGCCAGCACAGTCATGCCAGCAATCTTTCACCTGCACTAGGGGTGGTTTCCAGCGCAGGTTCTTCAGCGGAGCAGGAGTGAAACTGAAAGAGCCACTGGGCCGTTTCTTAAGCAGGAGCCTAACTCCAACAGGATTCTCTCGCAACTTTCCCACCAGATTTTTTAGTTGCCATCCCACCTTGAAAAGAATAAGGACATCTTTTATTTGGTGTCACTTTTCTGAAACAGCCAAATCAAACTGTTTTCCCATGAACCTAGAGAGAAAAGAAAGATCCCCCAAAAGCCATAATTAAGACAAAATTTGGAGGAAGAACAAAAATTTCTGGGCCTCCTTTTTTGGGGAGTTTTTTTTGTTTGTTTTGAAGAAAGAGACCTGCTTAAGAATAAGATTAAACACACATTTTGGGAACTGCTGTTTATACCTCAGGTCCAGTCCTAGAAGGATGCAGGGATGTGCTCAAATTGAGTAACACAGGCATTCAGTGAACTACTTTAGTGATGTTTCTTCCTAACACTAAAAAGCAATTGCTTATCTGTGTTAAGTACAAATGTAATCACTTTTAAGTTCCCAGCTGTAAACTATTTGAAGATTTTTAAGTTCATTTTATCTGCATTCCTGTAGATTGTAATAATTTTATAGTATGCTTTAAATGCAATGTGGAAGATTTTAATAAATGCTATATGCATACAAACAAAATATTGCAAGAAATAAGAAAAATAATAATAATAAAAGAACAAATATTAAATCTAAGTAAAATTGACTTGAAAGCAATGTTAAAAACCCTAAAAAATTTCAACAGAGAACACTAGAAGAGCCCACATGCAACAAAGCTGTTATCCATTTAGAACCTCTGAGGAAAGAGCTTTACAAAACAAGCATAAGGAAAGGTTGGTAAGACAATTTACTACTAACCACAGTTTGCTGATTAACCTGGATCACTTCATCACCAGCATGAATCTTCTGAGATCGATCAGCAGGGGACTACAAAGCAGAAAAGAAAAGGCATACGTTTCAATAGGTTTTCTTCCCTCCCATGGCGTCCCCACCCTAGGTTACGCTGAAGGCTGTGGATATAACAAAAAGAGTGTCACTGAAAATCTCCAAAGAGCTGCATCACACAGAGCTACATTATATCCACTGATGATGATAAATGCAGAAAAATGCAACTTATGACTTGTTTTTGATACTGAGGGAACTGAAAAGAGAAGGGGAGAAGCGGACACAGCCTACACCTGTCACAGGCCAAACTGTATTCGGAACACGGGACTGGCTTTGCTGTCCTTCACCTCCAGTTTGTACTGTAGTTTCAGCTAGTACTTGGAGATGACTAAAGAGAGAACCGCTGTCCCTAACACAGCAACTGTCTGTGTAAACTTAGTTTTTAAATGTATACTAATTAACAACAACAACAAAAAAATACACTAAGGTTTAGAATGTACAGGACAGGAGCAAACCCCCTTCAACCCACCAAACAGGACCATTTCCCTTTCCTTTGCTGTTTCCTAATGTAAAGAGCTGCCAACTTTAACATGAATTTATCTGCCTGCATTATCAAGGTCAACAAATAAAAATACATGTTTGTACACATCACATATGCTTAGATACTGAAAAGCCATCTGAAAACACTCTTTTCTTGGAACAAAAAAAAAAAAAAAAAAAAAAAAAAACACGCTCTGGGGAACCATTAGGAAGGAACAGTGAGTGATGTGTGTCAATATTTACTTAGACTTATCTACTGCTGGTACCATGCACCAGCTACTGCTGCAGTTATTAAAAACAGTCTTGCTGCCGTAACATATCAACACTGAATAGCCCTGGCAACACATGAACTGCACAGGCATACTAGCATAGTACATTGCAGGGATACTAGTTACAGCCGAAACTACTTCTTCCATTTCCCCCAGTCCACCTGGTAACCATCTGGCAGCAGGCCAGTTCTTTCCAGCGACTCCAGAACTAGCCACTGGGATTAAGGACTCCCTCCCCTCCTTACCATACCTTCAGAACTGAAGCAACGTTTTTGTTAGAAGGAACTGCAGGAAAAAAAGCCATGCAATATGGGAAGACATGGGAGAATTTAAGGGAGGCTCCAGAGATCATGAGTAACCCCATTTCTTCATTGTCTTCTTGCTTCCTTTGCAAGGAAATGCCTCTGTGGAGGGCTGTGTATACATGATTCAACCAAGACTATGAAATATTCTCTGCCACAGCTATGTTTATGGAAAAAAACACTTGTTTCAAGCTGTCCTTTGGGTGATCGACAGCCTGACCACAGGAGGGTGGGGGACTCTCAGACAGGGGGCTTCTATAACAAGTACCAGCTAACACAGTAGATGCTGCAATCATATTGTGAGAACAAAGGAAAGAGCAAAGTTTAGATCCAAGCCAACGCAGTGCAGGACATCACAGGCAGAGGGGCTGAACTCAGGAATCCCCATAGGTGACTGGTGTCAAATGCATGGACTTTCCCAGTCCTTTCAGTGTGCAGTACTGCTATTTTTTGGTGCAATTCTACTGTGTTCCAATAAATGGGCTACTAAAATACCATTCCACAGCTAAAAAGAAAATGGAGCTATGGCCCAGCCTGATCGGAATGATCTCATGCCATCAGAAAGACACCAGTTGTTTGTAGTTCCCTCAGTCACTTCTCAAGTTCTGTTTTTCCAAAGAGAACAGTTTCCCCATAAGAAGAACTACAATTTATACACAAGTTGAAGTTCAGTGCTTTGGTTAACACTCAAGAAGCAACACAGCCCTGCCTATGGCCTCCAAAATGAAATCTATACGCACAGGGAGTTTGGCGGCAGTCAATATTACACTCTTTTCTTATTTATCAGATGTTGAAATTGCTCTCAAAATGGACCAGGTCTGTATTTCAGATCCTATATTGAGTCATGCCAGGCCAACAGCATTATAAACTGGCATCTATAAAAGCTTTCAGTTTTCACTATGACCTGCAGGCATAGATTTCTACTCGCTCCTCTCCAGCTCCTTGAGTTGGCAAGCATACAACTAGAACCACTAGTTTTTTCCTATTTACACACACACAAATCATGACTGGAAAGCCACATTCCTCAGCAACTTTTTCTTTCAGCCCTTGCTCTTGCAGAGGGGCATTACTGACAACATTACAGCATCATCTACCAGCTTCAATCACCAACCAGAGGTTCACTGGGCTAACTTCTGTAGAAAAGCCTTTAATAAAGTTTCAGCTACAGATCATAAAACAAGCAGCCACCTGTGGCAAAGAAGAATTCTGCTGCGTATCATGCTGACCATTTTCTTCCAGCAGACTGCTCCTAAAGTCTTCCTTTTCTCTACTCTTTTTACACTGGGCAGTAATCTTGTCACTGGACAGTTCGTTGATTTCACTACTCATTACTGAATTTAGCAAGTTGCTGCTTAAATATTCCTATTAGGACAAATTTCCTTTAGCAAAGGAGAGCAAATAAACACTTCCAGACTTTGTTAAGCAAGGTACAATAAACTCTCAGAACAGCAGATACAGTATTTCATTAAACTAACTATTGTAATGCCAAATGTTTCAAGCACCTCATGCATTTGCATGAACTGTTTTAGTTAGATTAATAGTAAAATATTCAGGCACAAAATATTTAAAAATTCTGGATAAACCACTGATGCACCACACAGTATTTAAAGCAGTAGTATCTTGACAGTCAGACGTAAAATAAAAAGAAAGTAGTGAGGAAAAAAAAATGGGACTCAAACTTTACCAAAACTACATTCAGATAGCCTGAGTTAAACTACATTAACTTCACTTACATTTTCTGTAGTTCCAGTAATTACATGCAATCCATCGTAAGTTGATTTGATGTACATTCCCTAATGTAAGTAGAAAATGAAAAACAAGTTTAAATATAAAACACTATGTAATATATCCAATTAAGCAACAGTTCACAACAGAATCAAAATAATCAAAAACACTTAAAAATTCACAACTTTTCCCTAGAAAAAACTGTGCGATCTAATATCATGACATTCTAAACCTCTGTATTTTTCTAATTTAGGGCACTGAAAATTTTGAAGTTATGAAAACAACTGAAATCTTACAGTTTATTCTTCACATATCACTTTTACTGTAATAATACTTATCTTAAAAAACAGAACCAAAAAAACACACCAAGACATAGAAACAGTATTTCTAAACTGTATTCTAACTTTAACCTTAGTTTTGCTGTGTTTTCAGCCTTTGGTCTTGAACAAACTTTTAATTTCCTTACTGCCCTCTCTGCACTAGAGCTTTACAGATTTTACTAGATGGCCACTAGCTCTTTCCATAAAAGGCATATTTACACAGGTGGACCACAAATATTGTACACATGTTCTTTTGCACTTTTTGCGAGCAAGTCAAAACACAAACTATCTCATAACCACAATTCTGACATAAGCAATAAAAACTCTAGGAGAACTAAATATTTGTGGCTCTGCTTGGTAATGCTGAATGTGAATGCAAGGACAGATGCAAATGACGTGAGTGCTGATCATATGAACACTAAAATAAAGACTGCCAACTGGCTATTAATAACTACATGTGACAGCTTTCTCCTGAGAAGGTGACCAATATCCCTTGTCTATTTGGCTGTCCATCCAATTCTGTCCTCATTTTTTATTTAGTCCAGCCAAGCTGACTCTACTTCACTGTGACTTGTGCATTAATAAAGAGACACCCAAAATTTCAAGAATGCATGACAGTCAAATCCAGTGACCTAGGTAAAACTGTAACACAGTAAGGCTGTAAAGCTTCCTTTAAAAGCATTCATGTCTTCTGTTTTTTTTTTTTTTTTTTTTAATACAAATGCAGTTAAGAATTGAAAGTGCCTCCAAGACATTCTAAAATGTACATTCCCCAGATAGAAAATCCAGCAAGATTTTAATCTCAGTTTCTCATAACCATCACTCAGCTGAGTGGAATGCACTGAACCAACCAGATTCAGTAATATTACTATGTCCAATACACAGCCACTTAACAGTTAAAAGAATTTCTCATATTCCTGCTAACAAACCTCAAAGCTCCTCATGTTCTTCACAGTCTTGCTATAAACAAAAATAAAAGTATCCTTTGAAAACACAAACTCCTCCCCATCCCCTGATGCCCTGATATTTAGCCTTCAGGGTTCCTCCCCACACCTCTTGCTATTCCCTACAGAATATTCATGGTTCTGAAATATACAGCTGTACTTATGTATGCAGCAGCTTGCAGGAGTACCTATTAACACTGGGCACATCAGGACAGGTCCAAGATTGGTTCTTACCAGGCCTTCCCCAGGTTTAATGTTGGTTAAATGAACCTCTTCCAAACAAGCACATTGGCTCATCAACGGGTCTGTAGTTGATCGGATGGCTTTATCACAAATTCCATTTAAAGTCTTTGACTACAATGAAAACACACAAAAAATGGTATCAGAAGTTCTCTTCCACCTTCCTCCTCTTTTAGTTTTCAATAATGGAAAAGAAATTAGTTCTAAAACTTGATCCATTAATACAGTGAAGTTAAGAATCAGTGAAACAGAAAATTCATTTGCACAGATCTCATCTACAGCATGCTTATCTTCCTACAGGACACATGATCTGATTCCACTAGTGCCAACTCAGTGACAGGTAACAGTACATCCTGTGTTTAAAAAAAAAAATTCAACACACAATATAGCAAAAAAAATTGGGTTTGGGGTTTGCTTTGCCCAAACGTAACCCATTAAAATAATCAAATACTGTGATGATTCCTCGTGGCAACAACGGACAATTTTTCATAGCGTTATTTTTACTGTGAGAACAAAGTAGGCCATGTGTCATTA
This sequence comes from Dromaius novaehollandiae, assembly GCF_036370855.1. Classification (NCBI taxonomy): domain Eukaryota; kingdom Metazoa; phylum Chordata; class Aves; order Casuariiformes; family Dromaiidae; genus Dromaius; species Dromaius novaehollandiae. Next base: position 69,849,447 of record NC_088100.1, on the reverse strand, counting down.
AAAATGACAGTGCTGACCACTGACCTATCTGCACAAAGCTTTAAAGTATAAGGTAAGACATCTAGCATTTAAGTGTTTCAGAATTACTTCTCTGCTTTGTGCCTCTGAGCTGACCTCTTCTGGAATGCTTACACAGGCAAGGTTCATATTTCCCTTTGACCAAAACATAATTGATCCTAAGCCAGCATTATAACTAAAGACAAATTCTGACCTTTTGTGTGCGTGTCAGTAAAGTCAAAGGGAGACAGGATTTGTCTTTTAAAACTTTTAAGTATCAGAATGACTAATTATTTAGAAAAAATATTGTAGTTGAAAAGTCTGTGGCTTCTCTAAACTCACAAATTTCACTAATACCCCACAGTGTGTTTTGGGTCTTGATGTAAACCAAACTGCTATTAAAATCCAAAATAATTTACAAAAACTAAAAGGAGAGGAGAGGAGAGGAAGGTTTACTACACAGTAGACTGGCTATTTACAATCTATTTGGGAACCAGCGAGATAAGCCACTTTCACAAGGGGATTAGAATTTTTCCTTCAATACGGATACGTAATTAAGGAGCAGTATGAGTGGGGGAAGCTGTCTTGTAGGAAGACAGTTCTTTGGGATCACAACGGTCCCTAGAAACAATAGTTCCAGCGGTTCTTTCTGTTTTGTTTTAAATCAGATTTGTAGAGCAACAATAAAATAAATCAAAACAATGCTTAAGTGTGAATATGAGGAACTGCTCAAACAAGGGAATTCCAAACAACACCTATTCCAGAGTGGGTGTGCATAAAAGGAAAAAAGAAAGCAGCAAGAAAACTCCCTTTTACGTGGTCTCATTATTTATGGACCAAATTATTTTTAGTTATTGTGATACTAAATTCCTAAACATCTATGACCTAGCGGAAGACCTTATCAAAGAGCACAGCCTGGTACACGTCAAAAGCAGGAAGCGATGATTAACTGTTACAAAATATAAAAAGCATTCCATTACGTTCCTCATTTGGTCACAAGGCTGCTTCAAACAATTTTGAAAACTTAGGTCTTTCAGGCTCAAGTACAATTAGACACAGAATTGTAATTCTGTAGCCAGGATGGTTCTTCTAGAAGAAGAATCATAAGGCAGCATAGTAGCTAGACATAGTAGCTACTTATTAAGGCACTAAACATCTCATGATGCACATCACAGGCAAAATGGTTTATTTGGCCTACTATCATTCTACAATACTACCCTCCCTTTAAAATCTGAAGTCTGCATTCTCTTGAAAAAAGTAGCTATGCAATGAAAATTTAAGGAATACCTGACCTAGTGCTGTACACACACTACTCACTGATTCACAAATTTCACAAATTTCATTAATTGCTTCTACGCTAAAAAGTATTCATAAAACAACCCACAGAAGTGTTTTACTTGAATGATGCACATAATTATACTGACAACATAGTACAATCCGTGTAGAAGCCACTGAAATCAATGTGAATGCACGCAGCTGAACTTCAACAGAAATGCATACTTACTACAGTTTGAACTTTATCTTCCATGTCAGCCACAGTGCAATCCTAAAAACAAAACAAAACAACACCTTAACCTTGATCTGAAATAGAGTTGTTCATGCTGCAGGGATTAATCAGATTAGTTTCACCTGGTAGGGCTCAAGTGTACCATTAAACAACAATTTTCTGGCCACAGTAGAAAGCAGTAATAAACCTTTAAAACTAAGGGAACATGGCATTCGATTACAGCAGCAGACTTTTGGAGAAAAGCAGAGCCGTGCACAATAAAACTTTAAGGCAGCAAGGCACAGAAACTTGCCTTACACATCATAAACACTGATTCAGGTGCCCCTTTTATTCAAGGCACCAAAATGGATCTAAGATATATTTGTCAAAACAGCAAAAGTGATTTTTAAAATATGCTATTGATGACATTCTTGAAGGCCAGGGGACTGCACACAAAGCATTATTTACACAGCTCAGGTACAAAAGTCTTTAAACTGAAACAAGTTCATTTAACAGAATACAGAAGTAGTCATTGTTCTCTGTAAGAACAGCTGAACTAGAGAACAGTATTAGATTCCCAGATTAAAAAGTTAAAACAGCAGGTAAATAATGAGACAAGATTTATAATATTTAAAAGGTGCAAAAAAACAAGCCCAAACATTTAAACCATCTGAAATTCCAAGATATTGGTCATTAACATCTGGATAACTACCACACAATGCCTGAGAGATACATTTAGGTGAGGTGAATTGAAGCTGTTCCAGAAGAGGTGTCAAGACTGATCAAAGGTAGGTTGGCTTTCTAGCTCTATATTGTGCTTTTAAGCCAGAAGACCAGAAAAACAGACAATCCTCCAAATACAGACACACTAACGATATATAAAACAGCACAACTGTGTTTTCATAACAACTCAACAACCTATTCACAGTTGTGGTGACCACTAAGAACCAATGCCACATTTTCTACGGGCTAGCACCAAGAGTTTCAAGATCTTTCCTGAACGCTAATACCAAATCTAGACTCCATCACTGTGGACCAGCATTGTTTTTCTCTGCTAAATTTATTTGCATTAATCAGTAGTGAATGTCATCTATCATACAACTGTCCAGCTACTTAGCACTACGAGATCCTTCTGCATCTCTTTAGTTTCATCTACGCTGGTTATTATTTTATCTGCAAAGTTTGCCATAAAACTGTAAGAAACAGCAGACTAAACTCTGTTCCTTGCATCCATACAGCTGTCATTAAAATGAACTGGAATCTTACTGCCTTCCAGTCTGACCTTATGATTCACTTCTTTTTACGCATCATTTATGATTATACAGAGCAGTATAGGTCTCACGAGAGCCATACTGCTCTCTCTTCTCCACTGTGAGAACAGAGCATTTATTCCTACACTATATGTCCTAATGAGACTTAAAAGCTTTTGACATCTAAAAATTCACCTGAAGTTTTATCAACTGGGTCTCTCTTTTCCATGTCAGTGGATTTTCAGATAATTCTAATTCATTTGCAGCATCCCAGTATGAAACAGTGCTGATTCTTCCCCACGAATATTTTTCTCCTTCGTACACAGTTCCATTCTTTATTATAGCTCGTATCAAATTGGCAGAGAAGTACTCCGATGCTTTTATAAAAGGCTTAGGTTGTATTTGCCAACTTCCATTCCACTGCCATCAAAGGCTGATTTAACTGACAAATTAGACACCATTTTTAGTAGTTTTATTAATACAGTTCAGCAATTTCATATCTCAGTTCCTGTAGAGCTCTTGGGTGAACACCATCTGGTACTGGAAACACTTACTGTTCTACTTCATAATCTGCAAATCTGTAAGTGTAAATCACTGATTTTCTACAATTGTGCGTGCAGTGCTCAAGGAAGACATGCAATCAGCAATAAGCCAAACTTCCATGCCTTTAAAGTTACAGTGTCCAGTTACTGTTCTTTTACAATCCAGTCTGTATAACTGGGCGTCACCACAGCTTGACAACTCACAGGACTTCTGTCTTTTGACATCATCCCAAAAAGAAGGGGGGGGTTAATCACCTGCTTCACAGGACATGTTTCCTCAGAGTCTTAAGAACTACATAGCTATGAACTGATATCTTTGAGCAGACTCTGCAGGAGCTGAAGCATGCATATAGTGGTGCCCCATCAAAGCAGCAGCATATGGTCAGAACAGTTTAGAAGCCAAGTGGTATTACTCAGAGAACAAAATGACACAGTTTGACAAGAGTCACACAGGTGCTACACACCCTTTTAGCTATTCCCAAACTGAGTATTCATCATACAGCTGAAAAATAGGAAGTTTTGAAACACAACGCCATGTCTCACACTGCTGGGCAGTAGAAGTGCAACTAGGATTCATATCATAAAGGCAACAGCTCCTTACATTACTTGCAACATTTCCCATCTGAAGGCTACAATAGTACGTATGGGACAATAAAAAGCTAAAAAGTCTGAGACTATAGATATAGTAGCTAACAGAACCATTTGTACTGTAATTAAATTTATTAGAATTAATACTGGTAACTTTTAACTTGTTGTTTGGAACTTGACAATTTTTAAATGCAGAGCAATCATTTCAAAAACCTAAGCATCTTCCCATTAAAGTTCAAGAAAATATCAAACAGCAGTCACTGCAGATGCAGCCAGCAATAGCAAAATTGAAACTAAAGGAACAAGAAATCCAACGTCGGAAAAATGGAGCAAGTGAAACAGACCTTCACAAACTTGTTCAAGCTTTGAAGAAAGCTCACAGTCCCATGTCCATCTTCCAATTCATACTCTGCACACAGTTAGCACAGCTACTTCCCCAAACTCCCACCTCCCTTCCCATTTGGAAAGCAAAGGGGAAAAGTAGTCAGCTGACCTTCTGAACAGTAGTAGTGAGATCCAAGCAAAGCTGAATGATTCTGTTCTTCATTGAGGAAAAGTCAGCAATACCTGTAAATGGGGCCCTGTAACGACAAAATTCTAGGGTGAGCTGCCAGCAACAGGGTACAGGAGAGGACCAGGCAAGAGGCACGAGCTGTTGAACACCATCACCAGGAAACAGAATCAATTCTTAGCTGGAAAGCAGCAATATTCCAGGATAAAAGCTCTCCTTGCTGACAGTCCTCATGCAGCTCTTCTCCTAACCTTCCTTCTCAGGAGAGCTGGCAAAGAGCTTGAGAATTTACATCCGTCCATTATCCTGTCCAGCATCACGGCCAGAACACTATCAGCTCTGTTGCCTGCTCGCTTCCGCTGCAGCTGTCACAAAACAGCTCCCGCTCTTGCCAGAAAAAAAAGCACAGGGAGAGTCTCTTCTGCTGCTCAGTTTTTCAAATAATGGAGCTAAGACCACAATTTCAGTAAAACATTAAAATTTTTTTAAAAAGGGATCTGCTGATGACAACTGATTTAGAAGACAGGAAGGGGAGAGGAGGAAGTCATGCATGTTAGAAACATGCCTTGAAAACAGAACATCTGCCCTGAAGGGGAAGATTCCCACCTTCAGAAATACCAGTTCAGATGTAATCTTAACAGTTTCATCGGTTCTAGCAAAGGTGAAAGCACAGAAGTAGATAGACTAGATACCTTAGCAACTAGAAATTGCCTGGCAAGGCAAGTAATTAATTACAGCAGTAAATGAAAATATAAAGACTTTGTTACCTGTCTAGCCATGCAAGCAAGGCTTTAGCAGCACCGATAAGCTCCACCACAGAAGTAAGGAACTCATTGGGAGGCTTGCGTGAGGTATTCCCATCATAATTTGAACTTTTCCTTCGGCTGCTGATGTAATTCTGCAGATTATTGGATGACGCTCGCAGTTTGAGAACCAAGTTCTTCATATTGTCTGTTTCGAGGCCATAGTTCTGCAAAAAATATTTTTAAGTTCGATAAATCTATCAAGATCTCATTCATTATACCACAAGTTATAAACTCATTTGGAATGAAAGATTTGAGAATCTGCCCACATTTTACCTTTTGTTCTTTGGGGAGGGGGATGTAGGTTGTATGAAACTTCTAAAAAAGTTCAAGCCTAATCAGAGAATCTGCCTGAGGAAACTGGTCTTTAAAGGAAGTATCTAGGCCTTGGAAAGCGTATGTCCTTAACATCCTTAATTTTTTTTAAGTTATTATTACCTTTCAATGCTTTAGCTTCAAGAAAAGGCAGGAAACCTTACTGTGATGTCACTGTTGCAAGCATTTAAGTAGGAAAAAAGTGGGAATCAGGCCTAAACTGAAAGCACAGCCTTAATAAACAATCCTTAAGTTTCTGACGACACAGACTGAGCAATGTTTCATGCACTGCTAAAAAAATAACATACAGATTTAGAGTCAAAAGCCATACAGAAAGAACGGCTGACCTCTGGTCCATACAGTCTAGTACACTTTATCAGTCCAGGAGCAGCAGCTGTTACCCAGGGAAGAGTGCAAGCATATACCAATACCCCCACAGAATATTTTCTCAGCAACCAGCTATCTGTAGGCTCAGCAGACCCAGGAAGCACTGGTGGTCTGCTTTTATTTCTTCCAGAAAGTTAATTCCTGTTTGAATTCATGTGAAATTTAGCACCCTGTGGCCAGGCATTCCACAGATTAACTCTTTCCTTCAGCACAGGGGGAGTTTTCTAGTTCTTCTGCTTTTTTTGTCTGGGTTATTTGTGGGGGGTGGGGGGGGGGGTCTCAATGCTACCTTTGATGCATGTAGTTCTTCCACTGGAAGAACCATTTCTCTACCCACCTTTTTCATAACAAGCAAGATGGAAAAGACTGTCTTCTCCATACTGACAAGTCCTACACTCTTCAATTACTTTGAATTACTTTCAATTACAAGTTATCCCACACTACAGCCACTAATAGATACTTCTGTGGGTGCCAAACCCGCTCAGATTTTACTAACATGAATGAGATTTGGGAACCTTCTACAGTCAGAATGAAGTCCCAAAGTCCTACCAGATGTTATTTATCTTTCAAATGTAGTTGGAGCAACAGAATTACTTCTTTTTTTCTTTTTGATAAAGGAAGGCAAAGGCTGTTTTCCCTTTAAATGTTTTTTATACTGTAGTACACAAACAGCAAAGTTGCGTTTCATTCACAACTAAGGACAAGTTTAAATTGGCAAGAGATAAAAACATCTACAGGAAACAAATGCAATTCCACAATCAAAAGCTAGAATAAATATTTTGATGGCAAGTTTTCAGTAACTGTGTTCTTTGACTATAGCAATACATTTATTTGCAAATTAGCAAACTTCAGTAACACTACATAGCAGTTTTAAGCAACACGAGTTGATTGTCTCATTCCAAGCATATCACAAACACTACACCTTTTCTGAAGGCAACTCAATTTTTATGTCAGGATTTTTTCATGTGTGTGTGTGTGTGTGTGCGTGCGCAAAAATTCCCTTTTGAGTGCTCCCAACCTGCAAAACCTTTGTGAGCTTTTGAAAATTAAGTCCCTGTCAATGCTCAGCTCTTTCAGACTGAAGCCTCCAACAACCCTGCCAAAAGAAAAAATCATCAGCCTTTCTCTATTCTTTTGCTGCCACAAATTCTTGTGACCACCTCAAAGTTCACAGGTTTTAGCAGCTGTACTGTCTTTTTCTTTCTCCTACTCCCCTCAAAAAAAACTAAAGCAACTAAAGCTTAACTCCATTCAACTCGGAGTTCCAAAAGTTCCCAGCTCCTCCACATAGGGCCACAGCATTACCCAGGTGAGAAAGGACCTCAGCAGACCTCAGCCCAACCTTCTGCTCAAAGCAGGGCCAGCTGTGAGCTTAGACCAGGTTACTCAGGGCTTTGTCCACTTGGGTCTTGAAAACCTCCAAGGACGGAGACTGCGCCACTTCTCTGGGCGACCTGATCCACTGCCTGACTGTCCTCAGGGTGAGAAAGGCTTCCCTTAAACCCAGCCTGACCCTCTCTTGTTCCAGCTTCTGCCCTGTCCCTCTTGCCCTCCCGTGACGCACCGCTGTGCGGAGCTCAGTCCCGATTTCTTGCCGAGCTCCCCACAGCGCTGGGGCTGTGGTGAGCTCCCCCTGCAGCCATCTCTGCTCTGGGCTGGACCAGCCCTGCTCCCTCAGCCTTTCCTTATGGGGCCAGTGCTCCAGCCCCAACCATCTTGCTGACCCTCTGCCAAGTTCAATTCAGTCTGTCTTCCCTATGCTGGGGTGGGGGTGAGCATGCAAAACTGCATGTGGTACTCTAGATGTAGACAAGCGCTGAGTAAAGGGAAATAATCACCTCCCTCAGTCTCTTGGCTGTGGTCCCATTCACACAGCCCAGGATGCTGTTGAACCAGCAGTGTGCCTTGGCACCAAAGGTCACGTTCCATACTTATTTGTAAGAGAAAAGAAACAAGTCAATAGATAATTTAGTCCCCCCTCCTGAAACACAAGATTTCTCGCTAATTAAAAATAAATAAATTAAATTAAAAAAGAGAGAGAAAAATCCACAGATACCACCATTAATTCTACCTGCCTCCTAACTTCCAGACCAAACATAACTAACTCTTCACCAGAACCACCGTTTATTGTCAACCTCTGTTCTGTTCACACACCACTATTATTTCCATGGTCCAGAGTCCATAATACAGTCTGGAATATTTCAGACCAAGAAAGTTATGGAAAGTGACACAGAACCCTTGCCCAAAAAACATACCAGTGCAAATAAAGAGGAGGTTTCAACTACTCAGCTGCCTTTAAAATACCTACCACTTCCTATGGATACGAGCCCAGTGGGTGTCAGTTACACAAGTGTCCCCTCACTGCCCCCCCACCGAGTGTTCTTGGCAAGGAAGTACCCTTAAAGTACAGCCAGGAGTAGGGGTTGAGAGGATATATCCAAGAAAACAAACACTGCTGCAAGAGCAAAAGGATATCCTTAAATTTTCCAGCCTTGGAAAACTTGGACTAATAAACAATATTAAAGTACTTGCACACTCATGAGTAAGCTCATCACTTCTGTGTATCTGCACAAGCAATTCCTACAGCTCCGAGAACCTACAACTGCACACCTCATCGGACAGGACAGGGAGGAAAAGTACTAGGCATCTTCCTGCTTCTCCCTTAGTGTGGACTGAGTCCAGTTCAATCTTTGGCCCTCATTCTTGGTTTCAGTGGAAATACCAGAACGTGAATACCTACATCGCTTTGACGCTTCATCTTCCTCCAGTGATTTCTTGAACGTACTTATGCTACATTAATTGATGGTTTTTATTTTCAGAACACTTTACAAATAATCAACCAGTCAATTACCTTCCGGAAATTGGGGGAAGATAAAGATCTTTATCTTTGTAAAATGGAAAAATTAGAGATTCAGTAAGTCACCGAGAGCTAAAGAATTAAGGATTATAACTAAAGCATAGCTGGTTCTCTGTTCTGTGCTGCAATGAAATCCAGAGTTTACCTTGGACCTCACTATTTTGAAAGTCTAGAGATAGCCCCACCACATATGAGGATATATCTTGATACACCAGGTCAAGTTTTGTTTTGGGCCCTAGAACATTTGCATACACCATATCACACTTCTTTCACCTTGTTTATACAAATGGTCAATCCGGTGAGCCTTTTCCAGTTCAGTGAGTTTTTAAAGACTTCAGACAAATAGTTCTCAATTCTGAGATGGACTACAGCAATGCAGCCTTTAGAGATGAAGGAACTACAGCTAGGAGTACAAAAGGTCTTGTCAACAGTCTATCATGAGCATGTCAAGGCTGAGCTCTCCAGTTTCTGTGCAGGCTTTCGTACTGCTTCTAAACATAAGAGAAGTCTCCCTCCATGGAGCACACCTAAAATATCTAAAACACCAGTGAGTACTCTAGGGAAAGACCTGGCTCAGAACTATGCTCACCTAGCACAACAGAAAGCATAGAGCTCATCAGCGCAGGTGACTTTCCAATTTCCGATTAGCCCCAAGAAATAAACTCCCCAGGAACAAAGGATCATCTCAATCCAAACCACCTTCTACTCCAAAAACAAGCTAGTTTCTTGACCTCTTGCTCTAATGTACAGAAAACATTATGCCATTCCATAAAATATACCCATGCCACTGTGTACATTTCTCTCTTCACTGAAAGAGCGGGAAAACAATCAGTATTGACAGAATTAGTGTGTGCTTGGGCTGTGATTCTATCCGAGCTGACACTACCTTGACCACCTGACACACAACCATCTACTAGCGTTCCTTTGCTTGCAGTGACACTCTTGCTTGTCCAACCTAACTATTCAGAACACACACACACAAACAAAAAACCACCTCTTTTATTATAGTGTTAGTTTTCAGTTGGTTTAGCTCCCTGAAGTAGCTCACCTCGGGGTCAGCTAAGTGCAAGCATAAGGGATCACTAATCAGAGGACGGGAAGAGGGTGGAGGTTGCAGCTCACTTGGATTAATTTAAATTGTCACTGAGCTGTAGCCTCCATTTGCAACAGATAGGAATGCTGATAGTGTGGCGGTTATAGCAAACAGTGTATAAGCCTTCACAGCAACGCTAGGTGAAGTGCAATTTTTTTTTCCTGAAATACTTCTACAAAACCGGGGCTACATTATTTAACAGAGAATTATTTAAACAACCAAATGGTTTTACGTGCTGCTCATGAGCCAGAAGCACATTACATTTTCCTATCACTCCTGATTTAAAACATCAAAGTTACTTTCATCAAAATGTAGACTAAAGCCAGCGGTCAAGAACATAGTATGTCAAACATTCCTACCTTGTTACTCATTAACCTGGCTAGCCGCATGCAAGACTAGCACTCGGGAAAGATACTACAGGGGTATGGCTGGAGAGAGAGAACAAGAGGAAAAGTGAACAAGAGAGAGAACATGCATGTGTGCACAAGAGCATGCCTGAGCGAGAGCACTCTTTCAAAACCCCATTACATTTAATGCAAAATAACACACTGATCAAGTAACTGCTCAGGTTCAGGCAGCTGGGGGGGGAGGGGTGTTTAGCCAAAGCCAAAGGAGCACAGCATTTGTGTCACAGCTGCCTTGGGGAGATCTAAGTCTCTGCTGTTGCCAAAGGGCAGCCTCACCTTCCCCTTCACAGTCATGCTCACATGCCACAGAGTGGTGAGCTGGATCTGCTAGTTGATCCAACTGAAAACAAGCTTTGATTAAAAAAAAAAAAAAATTATAAAAATGGACTGAACACCTGTTCAAAAGCTGATTCAGCTCCCTGTTTTTTTCCTACATAAACACTAGTGCTGATACAAGGCACTGCCACAGCCACTAACTCTTGCTCTCTTACTTTTAACAAAAATGCATCCCAAGGAATCCTCTCAAATCCCAAATCTCTTAATGAAGAGCACTAAATTTAACTTGAAATCTCTAGAAAACTGAAATCCTATGCAGTAGCACATACGCGTGGTGCTTTTGACAAGTAATAGCCACAAAGACCTGTATCTACATGTATGTAAGCTACACAGTTTGGAATTTAAAGGGCCTTTGTACATTCTAGGTCAATTTTGCAATTCAATCCCTTTTATAGGGATGACAATATTAAGAATTTTATACAACACTATCACGTAGTTACTTGGTAGGACAATCTTGTAGTATGATATATTTTGCTCCTCTGCAAATGTGCTTGCAGAATGTTACTACCAGTGACATTATCAAAGCACACAAAGTGAAAAAGTGCGTTCTTTTCCTTTTCAAAAAAATTGCTTACAAACCAAAATCTCCTCCTTCTAAACTCAAGGAAAGTCAGCTGCTTTTTTATTTTTTTAATTCCAGATTCTCCCATCATACAGTGTAGTTTAAAGTTCAGAGCCTAATCCAAAGAACACATTCAAAATGAAACTGTTTGTATACCATTTCCTGTTAGTGCTTGCATTGTTTTATCTTCACTAAGCCCAGACACATCTACTCATCAAGGAACGATTAGGAAGAATTCACAACTGCTTTAGATGCTTTTTGTCCCAATTATTTCACTGAGAAAGCTTATTTTCTGGATCCTTGCCCCTGCTGTTGTGGTTTAGCATGAGTTTAAAAAGCAAATGTATGTATGTTTGTTTGCTTCCCTCTCCCCCAAATACTTCAGGCAACTAAGGAATGTCTTCCTCCCACCCCTTCTCTCCCCCAAGCAAATATTCTCATATTTCCTCACCATTTTACACACAAAAAGTTGGAGACTCAAGTCTATCTGTTTTTTCCCTCCAGAGAATTCAGTTTCCTTAACATGTCCTCTAAATTCCTTAAATAAAAGCCTTCATCATCTGTTCAGAAAAGTTTATTAGACAAGCTCAAGAGCAACAGAGATGCATGCTCACAGGTAAACCTCACCTTTTATCTCTGAGCACTCTCTCTCACACTGCCTCTTCAGCTGCAGCTTTGCTGCATGTATTAATGCTAAGAAAAGATGAGGGAACACTACCTAACAACCAAGACGGCTAAAGAGATCGGTATACAACGTACTGTCAAGTGCATGAAGGAAACTGAGAAAGATGCATTCACTTTAATCTTTCACTTATACCAGCTCTAGAAATTGTTTACTGCAGCAGCAAACACTGTAAATTGCAGACAGGTCATTTTCAGCTTGATAGCGTAGCAGAATTCATGACATAAAGAAGGCTCTATCTCTATAAAATAATTTTAAAAAATTGTATTTAGTGTCCTTTCTCCAGGCATACACTACCTGCACACTGTACCTTTTCCACTGACATGATGAGGCTGGAAAGTTCTCTAAGGTCAATGCTTCAGAAAAAGTTACCGTGTCAGGAGACAGATGCTCCAAAAACAGGCATTTCCACTGCCTTCAACTCAAGAGTTCTTGCAGTGTGAGGGAAACAAAACACCTATCTGAAAGAGGCTCAGCTGAAAGAAAACCCTTCAAGGAAAAACTAGACAAAAAGCAAAATTTTCTCCAGGATGGGGGAACCCACCAAAAAAACACAACCCTTCCCCCTCCATTGCAAGAACAACAGCTTTCAAAAGCTGACCTCAGGCTGGCCTGGACAATGCCAGACTTCCACTGTGCAAACTAAAGGAATAGTGAAAGTTGCAAAAGAGAGTCTTTCACATTGTCTTTGCTTTTTAATTCAAAGTCCCAAAATTTAGGAAAATGACACCAAAAAAAAAAAAAGAAAAAGAAAAAGCATCGACACCCATATCCATTTTTGGAAAATTTAACACAGATGGAAGAAGGAAATTTTATCCTCTCACGCAAAAAGTGAGCCAGCAAAATAAAAAATTGGCTGTCACTAGAACTGAAAACACACCACCCTCTCAGGAACAAAAATCAACACTGACATTCTACAACAATCCCTTTCCTAAAACTCCAAGGGAAGGGACATCAAGAAGGTGACAAAGGGCATAGCTAGAACACAGCAATTCCTCCTTCACCTCTTATAAGAGAACAAGGACATTTCAGCTACAATATATGAACTCTGTCTAATGCATTAACTCAAACTGCTTTTCACAAAGGATTTCCAGAAACGAGTCTGAGGTCAAAACTTCTGTCTACAAAGGAAATTAGAAGGAAATTGTAGGAGATAAAACACAGCTTTAGGTTCTGGCAGTCATCCAGCTTTGTTCGTTTTATTCTAATATTTTAAAAACTAAGAAGAAAAAAGTGCCTTCAGGGGCTGCCACATCCATTACTTCAGTCAAGACTGTATACAGTACGTGGTACATTTTCTAATTCATCAGACTTCTTCATTCACCTGACAGATTATCCCTTCCCACAGCATGAACTGCATTTCAGGCTAATTCAGTTCTTTTATTACATTTTCATCTTAAATGTTAAAAAAGTTAATAAATATTGAAGAGCAAATAAAAGGTTCTGCAATGTGAAAGTAATTCTTCAGGAAACATTTTAGGTTACTTCCTTCAGTATGGGCTATCCAATTTGCTCTTGGTTTAGCAAGTACAGATGATCTCTGCAGAACCTTTCTGCAGCAAAAAAAGCATGTATCACACGGGCAATAAAGACTCTCCATTTTAAGAAGAATATGCTCCGTGCTGCAAGCCTTGCATAATGAATGGAATGCAGGCCAGTAATGGCTAAAGCATTGCAGGGCATTCTTTCCCACCATTCTCAGTGATGTAATTGTATATATCTCTGGCGCTCACTCATTGCGCGTTACACCAAACGCGTTTTCAAGAGTGTGTCCAAACCTTGGCTTTTAAATAAAGTCTTTACTGATGATGCTGCAGAGCAAAATAATCTGAAATATATTTATTCTTTTCAGAGTACGTTTATGTTAAAAGTATCTGTGCAGTTATACATCAGGAGTAAGGTAGAGGAACAGCTTAAGTTCCGAAACCAGTGAGAGTTGAACTCACTCTAAGTTACCAAAACATTCCTCAATTAACATATTTCTTCACTTTGTATGTGGACTACAGAATTGCTAAACCCACTTCAACTGATGTGAGCAACCATTAAACAGCTGTCATTTCAAAAGAGTATCTTATTTTCTATGACAAATTCACTTTACTCAATAGCAATTTTAATCACTGTATTCATTAACAGGATCTAACAATGCCACCCCAAGAGCTTCTTTCCTTAGAAATGCAACCGAAGAAATCAGTGTTGCCTCTTACCAGGAAAGAAGCAAGAGCTAGTAACGCATAGCTTACCACAATTAAACAAATTCATTTTGTTTTCTTTCAGTATGATATGTAACAGAAAAAGCAAGCGAGACAGGTACACTGTTTTTATAAGACTTGCCTTCGCTATTCACAAACACACCCTTTAAGGGATTCTTTATGTCTCTGTTCACCATTTACTAACCAGAGCACATAGGAGATCCACAGCCTCTAGAACAAGTTCTTGGTGTCCAATCCGTGTGATACCCAAATCTTCAAGATCCTGGTGGGAAATCTGTAACAGCTGTTCACCATTTATCTTCTCCCGTTCAAATTTATGGACATACTGCTGCAGGCAATCATCCAGGCCTACCAAAGCACAAAAGAGAGAAAGAGAGACAGAAAAGGGATGTAATTGCAATTTATCTCTTCTTCCCCTTCCCCCCCAATTAAAACAAACAAAAAACTACACAGGGCACAAATGGCAAGTACAAGCAATACACATAGTGCCAGATTATGAACAAAATTTGCAGTCAGACTGAAGACTGGAAGTTGCACCACAAGGGCACAGAAAAGGAGCGTACAGGTTTTTGTGGATCTTTGAGTCACCTAACCCAATGCACGACCCCCTTGCTTCTCATGGGGCAAGCTAAGAAGGGAAAGACATCTCCCCAGTGTCAGCATAGGTAAAGCTAGCAGGGACACAGATGGACTCAGCTATCAGATTAACCCAAACCCTGAGGACAACCAACCCGATTAAAAAAAAAAAGGGGGGGAGGTGGAATGGGAACAGAGACCTCGCCCAAAGCCTGATTAAACAAAACAAGAAAACCCACAGCCCCCATCCACACACATATAAGAGGGCTCAATGATGAGAGGAAAAGGGAACAAAGACAAAGCAATCAAACTGATGTTTGGTTTGGGTCTCGTTATCCCCTTGATTTATGAGGCCCTGGAGCTTCCTGAATCAGCCATTCTTTCCCCCTTGCTAAGGGTTAAAGGCATACATCAATAAGAAATCTAATTTACTTTTGCTTTTACAAAGTATTTTTAAAACCGTTTAGAGCATTGCATCTGTCACGTGAATATCCTTGCTTTATATTGCTTTATATTGATCCTGTTTTCTACAGTATTTCTCCCACTTTATTACAGCACACGAGGCCTTTAAGAACAGAGGAAATGAGTAAAAGACAAGAACACAGGATTAACACACCAACTCTAGTTAAATGAATGAAATAAAATGAAGGAGAGAAATGTTTTCTCTAATGAGTGTAAGCAGCAATCTAGGTGAAAACATTTGGATGGATATGTTATTTTAAAGATGATGGGATGGTCTTAATGCCCTATTCCACTTCAACATAGCATATAAATAAAACACTAGCTAAAGCAAAAGAAACATCCAGTCAGGTGAGTTTTATACAAATACATCAAGTTCACTAACATATACAAAAATTCAATTACATATTTGACATCTACTTTGTAGAAGGCACAACAACTATATTGTTTCACCAGTTTAATAAAATCAAACCCAGAACTGCATAACGGATGTTTACCTCACTGCATTGGCTAAAAAGGAAGCCATCGAGATGGACAGGATATGTTGAATGCTACAGATGAGAAACACTAATCACATGCTGAACTAAAAGGAAAGGAGAAACAGAAGACAAGTACCCGGTACAACTTATCAAGCTGCTTTAGGAGCCTGAAAAAAAGCACTCTCAGCACAGGCTACTGCCAAACAAACATTGAAGACAAATTAGAAGCACAGTTGAGAGTCACAAGAAGCATTCATTTCGTAACAGCAGCACATACAGTCCCTACTGCCTTGTAGTGTCCAGCTACAGCAAATCTAAAGATTATGGACTCCCAAAGACACAGGCTAATTTTAACACACATCACCTGCATTTATAATATTAACTAAGAAATTAATAAGGACAAACACCCTGGCACTCAGTAGTCACCCCTTTACATGACTCGTGCAAGCTTCATTGTAGTACATCAAAATCCAGCTGAACAAGCTTGACTCCTCCACATGCAGAGCTACTGATGTACACAACTTGGTATTTGAGCATAATTATGAATGTGAAAACCCACATACAAGATCAGCACAGTCTCCCAGGGCTACAGTAGTTCAGGGTGCGCTCTTTCCTTCCAATCTGTCTTGGCGAGTCCTTGTGACTTTTGAAAACTGGACCCAATGTTCTCTTTCCCACAGGCACCAAAATCTCCCTTAGGCTATACAAACTCTTTTCCCAGGAAAAATAATAAAAGATCTGGCCTTCATTGTTTAACAGTTTATTTTTTCAAAACAAATTCTCAACTGAGGCTGACATACAACACACATACTTGGCATTCCTAATTTTTAATGCTGTCTTACAGACCACTGTTTCCCATCATTTGCCATTGTACCCCATAGTTGCCATTACAAACTGCACAAACACCTAAAATAAAACACTTTATTTAGCATGCTATAAAGTTCTCATTTTATAAGTTTATTAGAAAATTAGTGTTGCTTTTGCCTTCTATCCATTGTTTGTTGATCCAACTTTCTAGACTTTTATTCTGTGTTAAAACATGAGATTCTTCGATGTATACTTCCCTCCAAGTAATATAACTGTGTCTTTCAGTTTGCTTGTACTTTTTTATTCATGCTTGTCTGTTCTCAAGTATCTATTACAACTTAAACAGCTACATCTAAAATACATTTTTCACAGGAGTCCTTAAAAAAATGGTATTTCTGTGATCACCCCGTAAGACTGTATTTTGTAAAGCAAAGCATTGAAAAAAAAAAAAAAAAAAAATCACACAAACGTTTATTCAAAATAGTCAATACACAGGCATAGCTATTCAGATAGAAACTTATTTAAGATTAAGTGACCAAAGCCATAAAAAACAGGGATTGAGGATGGAGAAAACCCACGCACTTATGGCAAGCATTCACTAATGGCTTAAGATGAGTTTACTAACACTGGTTTTGTTATTATTTTTACTAAGAAACATATGGAAAATCTTACACATTTTAATTGAGATTGCAACCAGATTTATAACCTATTGTTTTATTTTGCATCATATGAATGAAATGTTTAAGCATCATATGCAAGCCAAAAAATCCTATTTCCCCCAGGTGGAAAAACGAGAAGCAAGGAAAAGAGGACTCATAAATTAGTTTCCAAAAAAAAAAAAAAAAAAAAAAAAAAAGTATTTAATGCTTAAATAGTATTTAAGTAATGTTTAAAAGTCAGCATTCAGATGCCATTGGCAATCTAAATATATTGCTCTTTTTTTTTTTGCTTCTTCCAAACATCTCCATCCTTTCTAGGTATTTTCTCTGTGAACTTCACAGTCTCCTGTAGACTTGGTATTGCCCATCAGCAAAGTCTGGATATTTCTGAGAAACTTGGATGAATTAAAAGCTAATAAATAAATGAATAAATGAATAAAGCAGTCTACATTACTGAGAAAGACTTTCCCACATACCAGGTCATTTTCAACACAGTTTACAATGGGACAGTGGCATACAAAGGCTACCGGGAATGCATCTATCTTCTGGCAAGAGAACTTAGTATTTGCTCAGAGGTTATATAGACCAGGCAAATCAAAAGCCTGCTGGAAGTCAGGCTACTTTGTGATTTATTCTGTAATAGTCTAGGCCACATTCTGAATTATGTTATCAATGATGTGGCTGAGAAATAAATAAAATATGTTCACTACTTTAAATTCAGACTTACCAATATAAACTAGAAAATTATTAGCAGATTCAAGCAAGGAAATAGTTTTTACTATTTCTGAGGGAAAAAAAAATGCAACTAAGGCACTGACATTGGAAAAAACAGCTATACTCATCTCTTTACCCTCTTAAGAGTCCTCTTGAAGTTAACCTTTGTTTTATACCCAAAGTGTGTTTAAAAAGCATTTATAACATCTCAATTGCACGTGAGAAATCTCTGTATTGTATTCAGCACAAACAAGAAAGCCAGGCATGAAAGATAACATCGTTCCTACTTACATAGTTATTACAATACATGAAGGAAGATGAAAATAGGAATAGCAATTGCAATATGCTACCCAAGTTTTACAACAGTAGGAGCAATGATTCTTCCTTCAAAAAAAAAAAAAAAAAAAGAAAAAAGAAAAAAAGAAAACAAAACTAGTCTGGTTTGTGTTATTTGCATCATGAAAACCTTTTGAGGAACAGCAGTTTAATTTGTACAAAACTCCCTTCCCAATTTTGGCAGGTGCAGAGATGTGCAATATATCCTAAGAACTGTCTAGACTTCTCTGTCTAAAATAACCTTCCGTCGTCACACAAAGCATCCCAGAGGATATTCAATACCTTGTATTCATGCAAAAACATTAGGACAATGCTTACACTTACAGATTCACACCGATACCAATCTTGGTCTGGTTTTAAGATTAAGGAAGGTATTCTGAATAATTGAGGGAAAAAAAAGGTAACTTCAGAGGGGAATGGGGGGGTGCACCTTGGGTCCTAGCCATTGCTATCAGTTAACTACTCAGAATTAAAACATTTCTACGGCTGATAAAATTCAGCCATTCAGCACTGAGTAATTGCATTCTTTTTGACCAATTTCTGTGCTGGACCATTATCAGCTAATTTACCTACAATGAAGCAATAAATCCAGTTAGGTAATGTATTAGATCCAAAATCAGCTGACTCATCTTCTCAGTTTTCCTCCCTCTGGTCCCCCTCTTCCTTACTGTCTTCCCTGGTCTCGATCACAAAGTCCAACACCCCACTTTTTTTTAGGGGAGGGGTGAGGTTGACTGGGAAAGGAGCTGGGGAAGAGAGGGGGAGTGAAAGGTAGAAGGTGACTGAGATCATTTCTGCTAGTTCAGCAACTTGAATACACTCTCTGAATTGCTCGTAAAATACCAAAGTTCGTACTAGGATGCTGGAGAAGTGCAAGCAATGTGAACCGAGGACGGACTTGTAAAGTACAAGACCTTTCCCTTCGTATAACACCAAGCTGATGGATCAAGACACCCCACCTCAAGGAATTACAGCCTCATCATTATAAACATGCACTCGATGTCATCTCTGTTGGGTGACTAAATCTAAGGGCAGCTGATGTCCCCAGAGAGCACTAGGGTGCAGCTATTTCCCTGAGCCAGTTGAGGACATACGTAGGACCGTGGATAGCAGCCTAGTTTGGGCTCCTAAAATCCCTTTCATCTTATCACTTTAGAACACCCCAAGCATTGTAACACGGCAAGTACCCAACCTTCGCAGCCAAGAAAGTCACTCGTTCTGACCCCCACTTCAAAATCCACTCAGTTGCCACCTTTAGTCTTGAAAGGCAGTCCTCGCATGCACCTTCAACTCACTCTCCCCAGCTTTGAAAGATCATCAAATCCTTGACATATCCCATGGTTTAACAGCACCATTATACTCTCATTCATATTCCACATCATTTTTATAACTGTTACTGTGGTAGCTTCTTTTCATTTCCTCCACCTATTTCCAGGACTGAAAGGAACTAATACAAGAGAAAGCAGGAGGAAATCAACGCAGCGAACGAACATTAATGAATACCAAAAAAAGAGAGTTACTTCATCACAAGTGGATGAACCAGGACCTGAGAAGGCAGGCAAAAATAAAGAAAAAGGGCCAAGAAATACTGTGAGACAGTGGTGAAAAGCTAAAACAGCTCAGCAGAACACGAGCAGGATAAAGAGACACAACAAACTGAAAAACAAGTTCAAGAGAAAAAAATAAAGATGTCAGTTAGCTTTAATACAGACGCGTTCAGTGCAGTGGGACGTTGTTCCATTGTAAAACACATCGCAGCTGCCATTCTCCTCTTGCAGTATTACAGACAAATGGAGCCAGGCATAACTTTAGCAAACAAAGGAATTCAAATTCCTTTAAGAAAAAAAAGGTAAGTATGATGAGAGAGGAATCTAAAGCAGCCAATGGAAACTTAAATCAGTAATAATTTGAGTCTGGGTAAGAAATGACTCTCTAGTACCCATATCCCTGATTACTTCTAGGCTGTCATGTTTGTTTTAGCATTTATCCTTACGCAAGTCTTCAAAATAAAACAGTTTAGTTATTGGTTGGTGTGAGACATTTATAGGGGAGGATAGGAGAGCTCAAAGGGCTTAGTTTGTCATGAAAAAATAAAAGCCTTCAAAAGATCTTTGAATTACTGTCTATTGTACAAAGATAAAACCTCCTCCTCTTTCAACTTATAATCCAAATAGTTTCACAATCACTCATAGCACAGTCACCATCTGAAGTATCAATCACAAAAAAAGCAGAATTGAAGAACAAGAGCAGCTCACTATCAGCATCCTAAAGTCTGCTGCATAAAACAGCTTATCTATAAAATAATTTCTCCCCATATAGGCAATTTGAAGCAACTCTTCCAAATTTGTTTGAGCATCCACATCCTAACCAAGCAGGCATGGTCTGCTGCCTCACCAGGTATTAGATCTAGCTTTGCCGAGTACAGACATCACCCAGAACAGCAAGAAGCGGTACAAAAGCTTGTCTGTTTCCTCGCCTTCAGGTGGAGACGGAACCAGTGGAATTGCTGGCCCCTCCCTACCAGCAGCATCGCAAAGGACATTTCTCTCACGAAGGTCACACCAGGACAGAGGGAAAGGATGAAGCCTTCAGCTTTCATAACGAAGGCCTTAGCTGACAGTTGCACACAAAGCCTTTTGCAACGCGCTCCTATTTTCAGTATTTACAACTAATGTATTTGGCCTGTAAAACAAGACTAAATATATATGCGTTCACACTACCCCAAAAAGAAATCCATTCAGTTAGCTTTCTTTTTTTTTTTAAAGCAAAACTGAAAGCTTTGCCTTACAACAAAATAACTGGTGGGTAAATACGGATTGTAAACCATTGCTACTAAAAGTGCTATAGAAACTGCGTTTAACCTTTAGCCCCTTTGATAGAGACACAATCTCAGAAAGCACAGTAGCAGGCCTGTCAACACTTCTCTTCCAGTCCGACCTACAAAGTCGGTGTCTGAGGCCATTCCAGGCACACCCATTATCATGCACCAAGCTGTGCATTAGAGGATAACTACAGGCTTCAATGCTTCACAGGGTAAATCATAATATAAAACATACTAAGGAAGAGTCAAAACAGCTGTTGTTCACACACTTGCTGAGCCCTTCGAAGAACTCCAGTAAGTTTGCGAAGCAAGACCTCTCTCTACAGTAACTAGCATAGCCTGCTTGGATTTCCCTCACCAGAGATTTCAGGAAATTAAGCAGACATGAGGTAAGGGATAGCAAAGTCTTTAGAGAAGAAAAGACTGTAGGGAGGAGGAGGATTACGATAAAGGCCTATAAAATCACAAATGGCACAGAAAAGGGGAAAGAGAACCTACTATATACATTGTTTCTTCCAACACAGGAACTAGGAAGAGCAAATGAAGCTAGCACCGGAGAGGTCCTAACAAACAATAGGGCAGCTCTGCACAAAGCAAGATGCAGTCACTGTTAAAAGTCCACATGAGTTCCAGGGAAGGTGAACAGGTTCATTAAAGAAAAACCCACAGAAACCATGTGCAAGTCAGAAACACTCAACTAGAAATGGCTGAAGGCTAGACGAAGCCTACACAAGGATATGCACAAAATAATGCCTCTCCAACAACCCTCCTTACGCATCCATTTTCGCAAACAGGCACAGGACGGGAGACTGAGCTAGATGGCACAGGACACTGGCCTTCCACATCCACAGCACCGTATGCGGATGGCTGCTTTCTCTTAATTAATTTTACATTAAGATTTAGAAACTGCTACCTCTTCACTATCCAAAATTAGTATTCATGTTAGTATTTACTGTAATAGCAGCACGAGATTTTCCCAAAAATGCAAAAGCTAAATATGGAGTGGAAGGGGGAAAGAAAAATCTAAACATCTAATATTGAATTGTGATACCAATTTAAGCAGAAAATACAGGCAAATTTTTTACATACCAGTTAAAATACACACACAGAGAGAGAGAGCGAGAGAGAGAGAGAGCGCAAAACCAGACCGTAGTAATAGTAGGAAACAGACCATCATGAATCACACAGCTGCTCTTGCGGGTTGTAATACATCTTGAGATATTAACAAATTACAAGAGTGGATTAATTCAGAAACTGCATTTTAATGCAAAATAAGTCTCCTGAACTTGCACCAGAAGTGCAAAAATACATTTGACCCAAGTGGATGGTAGTATACAACGAATTTTGACATAAAAGCAATTCTGTAATAAATGAAAACAAAAAACAAAAAACCTACAAGGTTTACTTCCAAAGTCATCTCAGTTAAAACTCAAAAGTTTATTTCTCTCTCTTTTTAATAGCTCATTTGCAGGAAACTTATGAGAAGATCAGGGATGGGGGGCAGGGAAAGTTAATTCCACTATTCTCTATAGGGGTTTTCTTGTTGTGGCATAGCTTTTAATTTAAAGGAAAATTAAAATGTGAAACTACAGAAATTGAAAAGTCAATTGCGCTAGCAGGCCATGTTTCTAAAAAAAACAGACACAGCATATTGAAATACATGCTTAACCAGAATAATCTCTCTTTATAAAACAGATATAAGCATGAAGGCATAGGCCAATCATACCATACTTCACTACACTGAAAACTAAAATCACAATGCCACAACCACAAAGACAGAAACTAAGAACTTTTTCAAGTTGGTAGAACATTCCCTCTAGACATGAAGAGGCAGACAATACCAAGAGAAAAATCTATTGTTTTATTTCTTCCTATCTGAAGAGGGATGGATCAGAACACATGTATATCCATGTTTTCCATCAGCAGAGCTGGATATCTGTATATAGCTGTGATTCTTTGTTGCACATACTAGGCTACAGCCACTTAGGTCAGGCTTTACTACCATCAGGCTAACTAATCTCAGTTACTTTCTGAGGTAATGCAATTGACTTAACCTTTGAATGTTAGGCCGAATAAGTATTATCTGGCTTTTAAGTTCAAAATTTTGACTCATTTGAAAGAGAGAAGAGGTGAGAGATCCCCTCAGTAAGGATTTGCCACTCAAACCTGGGCAGCCAGACCCTTCAGTGCAACAGTAAATACTCATCTTGAAAAAATAAGTTTGCAAGAAGGAAGAACAGCAATCAAACAAGGACTCCCATACTCAGGCCTCAAACAGCTGACAGCACGGTATCTTAACGGCAGTTTTTTAATTGCAACTCTTCTCGAATCCCAGCCACCACCAGAACAGGACTGCTGACCAGAGAAAGTCAGATGCAATAGCCAAAGATCAACAGAGAAAAGAAGAAAACTATGATACACATCATTTTTTCCTGCTCATTGTGGTGTATCTTGTCTGTCCACAAAGAGGATAAAGTTTCATGTAAGAAGTAGCTTCACCCAATATAACACTCATTCTCTGGTTTCCTTTCCTTTAAGGATCAACTATGCCATTCACTGACCAGCTACATTTGGCAAAAGCAATCCTTCCATGCTTTAACACATTTTTTTTGGCGAAATTAATAAATTAGGTGAAAGCAGAACATATCCATATGTTCTTTGCAGACAGACCTGTCACCCTAAGTTTCAGCAAAACATACTATGAAAGTCAATATTCAGTAAATGCATGCAAAACACATTAAAATAGAGAAGACACCTGCACTGGGCAGGCAAGCCCAAACAGTTTCCTGGCTAACAAGATGTCTTCAGGGATACTGTTGACAACATCCTCCCTGACTTGACAGTAAAACAAATATCCTATTTGTGGCAAGAGACAAGTCTCATTCATTCCCTAGGTATACTACAGAATGAACCAGCCAACACAAATCAAATAAAATAGAATTATATTGTAGCTCTGCTGAGGCATTTCTAGAGTTTTTATTTAATTGAAATTTGTTGCCTTAGTAGCACCTAAAAATGACTATAAACTCCAAACTGAAACAAAAAGACACCTCTTTGCTGCATATACCAATACCCACAAACACATGCACATTTGTCTGTTGGTTGCATTTAAAATAACTGCAGTTAAATGGGTTTAGAATGACTAACAGCAGTGTCACTGATAGGGAAGCACTTCTAGCCCGTATGACCCAGACCTTTTTTTCTTTTTCCCTCTCAAATTCTTGTTACTACTTTATCTATTTCTAGGAATATCTATTATAGGAATTTCTCCCTATAGAAAAAGGATTTTAAAATCACAGAGCTTAAATCAAATGTTGCCACATACTGTAATAGACTACTGCAACTTCACATAAATTCACACTTAACAGTTACTAAATGTTCAACTATTCTATTTTAACTCTTCTGACACCAATCACATCCAGTGAACATACCCTACTGTTTTGTCAAAACCTAATAAAAACATTTTGTTTGTAGAGACATGACTGACAGTGTCAGCAAATAATGGGTTGTTTAGCACAGTAAAAGAATAATCACTCAGTGTGGCTTTAAAGTCAGTCTTGCATTAAGGCAAGTGAAAAAAAGGCTTTCCTAAGTGATAGATGCAACAGGATTTAAAAGGTCTAGAACACTGCCAAGTCCTTCCTATACCATGGAAAAATCTCTTCTACATTCTGTTGCTTATAACAAAGGTCTGTAACTGATCTGTAAGTGTTGTTTACACAGGACACCAACTGAAGTTATTTACACCACTATAAAATGGCTTAACTCCATTCAAGCAGTGCATTCCTAAGTGTTCCACACACATCAGCATAAATGAATGCCTTCTGCAGGCTATCAGCGAGGTAAAGCATAGTCTTCACATGCTGTGTCAGAACTTCAGTAATGAGTTTACCAAAGTTTAAATGGGGGACTCTGTTCCACCCTGGGCTTGACAAGCTCACTCATCTGAGATACACAGTTGTTGTTTCCCAGTACAAACAGGCTTGAACAATCACGAAGTCTTTCTCTAGCACGAAGCAAAAGCATGCCGTATAATCTAAAGTTCCTTCTTTATTTTTGCTGATTCCTGTATTTCGTCTTTCCACTAAGGCCTGTTTCGGTTTGATTTTTCTTCATTGTAAGTGCACATTTAAGACATGCTGGCCAACACATTTTAAATTATAGTCAAACATGAATTTGAAACTTCTGTAGCAAGGGTAGGTTACTGTTGGCTTTGTAGAGTTCTGTATTTGCAAAACGGATGGACGAAAGGATGAAAACCCCATAAATGGTTTGCATTGTTAAAGTCCAATGCAATTTAATCCTTGAGGAGGGCACTACTTTTTTCTTTGTGACTGCATGGAATCTTTTACAATGAGGCTCTGATCCTGAACCTGTAATATTAACCACCAAAAATAACATACAGTTCTGCTACAGTATTAAAAAGTGCAGTCATCAAAAGGTCACCTGTTAACTTTTGCATCACTGCAATAGTTTTGTGTTCCTGCTTCACATCAAATCCCGTTGCTCTTTCTTCTTGGCTGCTCTTTTGAAAACAGCTACTCCTTGTATGCTTATGTTGATGATTCAGAGCATGTTAAGGTTTTCAGAATGTAGACCCTGCTTTAGCTACCCCAAGAACTCAGTCACAAGGATATAGCTAATTAGTTGGACACTAACAATATGAGATATCGCTTAACAATTAAGTTATACAGCCAAAACTTTTCACTGTAATGTCTATGATATTGGGACACACAAGAGAAATGGTAAGGGCAGGAGAGGGAAAAGTGCACTCGCTCTTAACACAATAGTTAATCACGAAGAATGAACTAGAACCACAAGTCTCTGGTACGTCAAATGAAAGCTAGAAACAAACAGATGCAAATACTGTGCTAAAAATGACAGCATTACTGTCTCTAGGTGTTTTTTCTTTAACCTAATAAGCCCCCCTCAGTCTCTATTTTCGCAGTCACCTAGAATTGCATTTCTCTTTCCCCCCCCCCCCATTTACTACTTGTCTATTTACCTTTCTAATAACATTTTAAAATTTTCATACAAGTCAGCATCCTGTTGGTGCTCAGAGGTTTGACACTCAAGACAACTTGAGTGTCTTTTGAAAAATCAGTGCAGAGAGTGGAAATAATTAGAAGTAGTAAATATATGGTTTCATGTGTAAATGAGTGCTTATGCAACTCCCTCACTAAAAGAGGAGAATGGGGTAGGAAAAAAATGATGCTATATTTCGTTATTATTTAAAATATTCCAAGCTTTGTCAGTTCTCTTTTTGGCAGCAGCCTAGCCACTTTATTCTATGAAAAACTTATTTTGTCTTCAAATATTTTGCCTTTGATTTGCAAAGTTATTATATGCTCTCTTTCTCCTGATCTTTAAAAGGAGTTTATAAGTCCATTCTGTGATTGAAGTGATTAATAGAGCTATTAATTCAAAACATGTAAAAGGCTATAAAATTCCTAAACTTATTAATAAGATTTTTGTTGGTTCTTTTCCTCCCTTTCCCATCTTTACAAGCTACCTCTTTTTTGTAAAGGTCACATCTGTTGGGTGTATATATAAAGACTGTCTAAAAGTAAAAGGCATGGAAATTTAGAGCAAGCAATTTGATCACTAATAAAAAGATACTACATTTGATCCAGAAATATAATGAGCTTTATTCAATAATTAAAATTATTCATTTGTTTTGATCAACCTGAAGTTGCGTAAGCAGCCTCTCTCCTCAATGCATACTTTATCTCAAGTACTACAGAGCCTTATATTTCCAAGCTACCTGAAGAGATCAAAAATCCCTCTTCAAGCTGGACTTCATTCTCACAGCCTTAAGTTCTGCATGTTTACCTGCCATATGGTTAGTGCTGTGTAGCAATCCCTGGCTACATCACATTCTCAAACTTCCAATTCATGAAAAAGTGCTCACTGTACCAAAGGATATATTTGCAAACGTGAATTCAGAAGTAACTTCAGCAAGCTACTTTTTAAGGGAAGAACATACAACCAGGTAGATTTGCTTCTACTTATGAGGATATTCCTGTTCTTTATTAACCACACAGTGGTAGAGCATCTCTGTTTTATTTAAGAATGTGATTTATGGAAGTCTGTTTCACCACTGTCCATCCTTGTTCTTCACTTAACAGGCACTACAGTAATCTTACTTACACCCAAGTTAATGATTAGGTCTTACAGAGGCTGGGAAACAGTGACGGGAAAGTAAGGAGGTCCTGTGGCAGTGGGTAGGCAGAAGAGAAAGGAGGGCTTATTTTTTAAAATGAAGCCATTGTAAAAACCTTCTACCACTTGTAAAAGTTATGGGAACAGCAGCAAAGAAAGAATGCCTCTCACAGACACTGTGTCTTTGAGAATATAAAGCAATATTTGCCTAAACAGAGACTATTAGGAGGATGACACCATCCCCATGTGCTCTCTACTGAAACATCTAGAAAAGGTCACCAACTCCAACAGTGACCTCTACATAAGGAATGGGGACCTGTAAGCAGAAAGCTGTGAAGTACCAGGTAATTTCAAAACTGTCACCACAGAGGCCACTAGGAACTCATGTCTTCTGCTTACCATTAGCTGGAAAATGATGAAAGCTCCCAACCTGAGGATTACTGCAATTCCTCCAAATATTTTCTGCTTTGTCATTTCTATAAGCATCTTCTTTACTGAGAAGTCTAGAATCCTTTCAAAAATGGATGGAAAATAGTAATGCTGCTACTACTTAAGGAAGGGCAACATGGCAAAATAACTGAGAAAAACAATGATGTAAGAGGGAAATCCAGGGAATAAAGGGAAATACAGCCACAAGAGGAAAGATGAGGAAGAAAAAGTCTGGCAACAAGCATATCCATGGGGGAAGGATGAGGATTAAGTTATAAAAGCCTGTTTAGATGGGGAAAAAGGAGCACAGAAAAATCATGTAAACAGGAAAAGGGAAGCATATTTTCTATTTGAGAAATTCACACAGAAACCATTTAAACTTGAAGCAAAGTTAAGTAGTCATATAGGTTCAACTACCACAAGCAGACAATTACCATTCTTTGTGGTTATTTCAAACTGACAGAAGTTGCAGTATCTCAAGAGCAAGCAACCCATAGAAGAGCATGATTATGTAATACATACTATGAAGTTTCATATGGCATACTGCTGTATGGCATACAAACAGGGTAACGTGGTAGTTTCCTTATCCCCAAGTTATTTTCTCTAGAAATCCCACCTGGCTCATGTGAAATAAGTAAGATATTTCTCTTACCCCAAACATTTGCAATTCTAACAAAGATGTAATTGTCAACCTCTTGGTCGCAGACCCTAGACTTCTTCAACTACTGTTTCTTATTCACACACACACACTAATCCTTGGGAAAGGTGGTGGAATGAGAGACACAGAAACCAAAAACATGTATTTGCTCACACAACAGCTGACAGCAGCAGTGCACATCCCTTTTCTTGAAGGAGAATCAGTCAAGCCTGACCAACTCCAGGACAGAAATGACAAGCCAGCTCCCCCACCCAGTCTTGACCTCTTTACTGAAATGGCCAGGAAGGGAAGACATCAGAGACAATTGCAAAGCAAACCCCCCTGACAAGACAACAACCCAACTTAAGAAACAACCAACCTACTCCACTGGGAGATTAAATAAGTAAAAACAAAAAAAAAAGAAAGAAAAAAAGAAAAAAAATCAAAAAATCAAAACCTCTGTCCACTTTATCCAGGGATGGACTTCCATCAGACTACACATCCCATCACAAAGCCTCTAAAAATCTGGTTTACTGCTGATAACAACTTTTTCCTAACAGAATGGATAACTACTCTCTTTAAAAAGGAAAAAAAAATGCAGCTATAGTATTAGTCAGACTAATTACACCCTGACTATAGACACACTGAAACACTGTTGTTCCCTTTGAAACATATTTAAGGTGGTTGCCTGTATAACTTGTCAACTAGCACTTTATTTTAGGCCCCATCTACAGGCAACGTAGGTCACCACCTTTTTGATAAGAGTAATTTTTATACTCCTTAGCAAGCATAAAGAAAGGCCTTTGTTGACCCTAAAAATAAATACTATACTTACACTGGTCAAGCCCAAAGTAATTTCATTTTCTAAAAGCAGTAATAGTAACCTCTACATTACTTTTTTGTATCTCTTGCACATGAAGCCTATGCATCTGACAACTTCATGTAGTTAATGCAGTGCAACAACCCCCTGCCCTAAGGCCTTCATCTCAAACATAAAATTAAGAGCTTGCTGTTTAAAAGTTTATAGGTTTTTGTGGTTTAAGGAGCAGTTCATGAGTCACAAGAGCTCCTTTTCTTGAACTCTAGTAATTAACACTCTGATATCTGTTCCCACAGTGGAAACAAGAATGCATGTTGCAAAACTGACTGCCTCTTGGCTCCCAAGAAGAAATGGGGTGATCCTTTTAATTTGGTTTGGCTGCCTTCTCACACCACCATGTGGAACTGTTTTGGTTGATTGCAACAAGGTCCATTACTCACACTTGTCTCTCCTTTGTGTATGCAGCCTTGTGAACACTGTGATTACTGTTACACCCATGAGCTAGTCAAGGAGCAGTTTGTTGTAAGGCAACAGCTGGTGCAGTTGACAGCTACCCAACATTTCAGATGACAATCTCCTACACTTACAAAACATTTATGACTAGCACCTTACAATCTCACGGTCACCAAGGAGGCAGAAGTACACACACACAAGAATCACCAGCCATCATCACCTGCTAATCACATATGTCATATTAAACTGAATGACATTAACATAAAAATGCTGCACAAATCCACAGGAGTCACTACTGGATTCTCTCAGCATACACTGCCATTACTTGCATACATATGTTACTTCAGGTTAAAAATCCTACATAGCATTTATATGAAGAATTTTAGCTTCTTGAAAGTTATCATTTGTATGATTTTCTATACCACACAGGAATCCCTATCATGAGCCAGGACACAGAACTGAAGTGCAAAATCCCAGCCTGTATCCAAAGGAAGCTTAAAACATACAGAACACAGATACAATGAATGATAGTCCATCCAGTCAGATAGGCAATCATTTCATCCTGCTAGTATCCGCAAAGGACAAGCAAGGTGGATGCCATCACAAGTCACAGCTTTGAGGAGAGTTTTGCAGGCATCTAAGATGATCCTACAGGAAAGCAGCAGAGAAAGCTTAAAAGTGTTCATTTAAAGTAGCTTCTCCACAGTGTGTGATGGAAGATACACAGAGCAAGGCCAGGCTAATAAGGCCTGGCAGCAAAGGCCTCCAAGAATTAAAGCAGTCAGCATACATTCAAAGCAATAAAGGAGACAGGGGCAGAAATAGAAGGTAGATACAGTTAGTACACCTAACTAGAGAAAAGACATTGCAGCAGCAAAGCATACCTGATAACGCCTTCATGACAGAAGAGACCTGCCTTGAGGCACCAATACAAGAGGCATTTTAAAGCATATCACTGAAATATCTCACCTTCCTTTTAACATGTTGTGCCTAAAATCAAGATTTAATCAATTAGGCAGTCAATCACCAAACCTCTCCACTTCCCCATATGTTTATAATTGCTTTAAACTTTTAAAACAATTGCTTCAAAGAATTAGCTGCCTGACATATTTTCATTATTCCATGTGTTACAGTTCTAGTTAGGAGCTTAAAGATAATGCTGCTTCCTAAAACAGCAGAGACCTCACCAGAGTTCAAGTGCAACTCCCCAACTGTAAGAAAGCCACCTGTAAGACACACCTGTAAGAACTAAGATCAACTGCAACAAAGCTGACCAAGAGCTCTGTCAACATCTCACACAAGTCCAAAATACCACCAACCCGATCCACAGCCCTACCTCTCTCCCAGTAGTAAAGGAGAGTGTGCATCTGTCTCAGCTGCTCCATCTTACATCTTCAAATAGCAATCTTCATGATTATAAAGGGACAAGAGTGTGAGCAGATATTCCACCCAATTAGCAGGGTGGTGACAAGATATTTCTGACCCTTTGCTGAAACTTCAAGCATTTCAAACAAGACTTTTTGATACTTTTAAGGTACAGCAAAGCATCAGATATTTATAGGAAAGCTGGTCAATTTGACTGATAACAACTTGCTTCTTGCTCAAAGTGCTTCAGAAAATCTGTTTTTTTTTAAAGTTA
The DNA here is from genome assembly GCF_036370855.1 of Dromaius novaehollandiae. Classification (NCBI taxonomy): domain Eukaryota; kingdom Metazoa; phylum Chordata; class Aves; order Casuariiformes; family Dromaiidae; genus Dromaius; species Dromaius novaehollandiae. The sequence continues at coordinate 69,818,430 of NC_088100.1, read as the reverse complement.
CAGAATATAACTTTCCCAGTTACATATATATATACACCTACATACACCAACACATATATATAGTCTAATATAAGGTTCCAGTGACGGCATGATTCCAATGAAGCAACCTACAAAGATCGGTTGTGCTAGATGCCAAAAGCATTTGTAGGCAGTACCCTCACATATGGCTAACAAAGCTACTAGAGGGATTAGGAGGACCTGTAAGCAGAACACAAATAGTTAAATCTTAATAAAAAACTAGAGGCTTCAGAAATTAACAGATTTTTGACAATACCCAATGACAGTGGGAAATATTACAGAGCAAAATACATTTTGGTAGAGCTGCAAGAGATAATTAGCTGAATTTTCAAGTATCATTTCAACACATGCTTAATCCTTGAAAAATTGAGGATGATACTGGCCAATAAAGTTATGTGCATTATGCTCAATTACTGATGGGTTAGAAACCACACAGTGCATTCAGCATTCTGCAGCAACCAAGCTATATTAATTTGAGCAAAACCTGTAAGCATTTATAAAAGTTCATAATCTGAGAAACAAGTACTTCTAAGAATGACAGCTGAACAAGTCTCCAGGCGTGTCAAGCACATGACTCTTCTACTGGGAGATGGAATCTCTCTGCAGTTAAACTGCTTGAGATGCCAGTACAAATCTTACTAAGCTAAAAGCTGACATACAAGTCGCTAGCACTGCTAGGACCACAACAGTGCCTAAATACCTATTTTATACATCCAAGATTCTTGCAGGTTGGCATCTCTTTAAACAAGGCAATTGACAATTTGAGATTAAAGTTAGTGGTCTAAGAAGATACAATATTAACAGCTTCCCCAAATATCCAAGTCAAGCTACTTCACCAAATGTTTGGTTCCAGCAACATCAAGGGAAACCATCATTTTGCAACTAGCTTCTCATAATGGCTGACTTTATAACATAGGAAGGTTCTGCTGTAACAAGAATCCAAGCTAGCCAGCATGTGTCTCATGTTTTACCACTAAGATCTAAAAACTATCAGCTACACCTGACTCAATTACAATTGTCAGATACTGCCTTTTTATGAAACACCATGTGGTGGTACTCATCTTTTTACACAAGACCTTTGCAACGCAGTCCACCCAGGTAAGACATTGGAGTAGATTAGACAAAGCAAAAGGGCAGCAGAGGTCAGTTATTATTACACATGCATCTGTTATTACTCCCAGACACAATATTTTAAGAGATCACTATTAAAATGTACAAATTTTTTCAAGATATGTTGAATAACAAGATACAATTACTGCTCTCACACGAATCAGACCATTTTGATTCCATTCAACAACTTTTCTGTACAACAGATGCCTATTGATTAGTAATATTTCAGCAATCCCTAATACATTCATGCTCATTTTTCCTATGCAAACACATACGTCGTTTCTAGAGGAACACACGCCTTCATTTTGGGTGGCACTTCCCACACAACAGTTCCGAAGTGACCTATGGAGAAAGAAAGAAGGATCCATAGGTCACTGTGGCCTGCAATGATTTCCTTCCCTGCTGCAGACTTCATGGGTTGGACCCAATTGGAGATTAACATGCTCAAACTCCCAGGATGGAGGAAACCTACTCAGTACTCAGGGGAGCCCGGAGCATGATTCAGCTCACCTTAAAACAGACACTGAGCGTGAGGTCAGCTGAACCATTTTCTAGGCTCCACTGACTAGAACAAGAGCTTAGACATTTAAATTAATCATATCTTAATCTTGATCTGAATGCTGCCTACTGTGTGACCAGAGGCAAGTCACTTACCTTCACCATATGCTCCACAATGCAGTGCCACATACGGACACCTGAAGTAGCTCAAACTGCTCAAGAGCTTAGAAGCAATGTAACTATATAAGGAGATGAAAACAGCCAAGAAGACAACCATGCTAATGCCATTTCTATTATATAGATAACCTACTTCAAGTTAGTTAGAACCACACTGTGTAATTCAAACATACCCTGAATTCTTCACAATCTTAACTCCCTATGTATAAAATAGGAATAACAGTAGCTTCCTACTGAAAAGGGTACTGGAAGAATAAAACAGACTGTGAAGCGACAGGGATACTGCAGTGATCAAATAAACATTAAGGTTAAATCAAGATAAGAACTGCCTGAGGCACACAGTCAACATGTCATCAGCCCCTAGAGACACTGTTTCTCACAGACCTATTCCAGTCATCTTCTCTCAACACTTTCAAAAACACCTGAATACTGCATTACTGAACTACTGCAAATATACCTGAGTACTGCAACCTGCCAGAATCCTACCAGCTGGCATCAGTCTGGTACACAATCTGTGAGAAAGTAGTAAGCAGCAGATTTAAGAAGCATGAAACTATCATAAGAGCAACCATAAGAACAGACTCCCCACTGAGAGCCCCCCATGGGCAATGAGTATCTGCTATGGAAGAGCACAATTCACATCAGTCCATTTTCATGCCAAACTCCAACTTTGGCACTGCTGCACCAACAAATCCACATCTACCCTCTTGAATAAGCAATAAGCCTCATTCACAGTCAAATGCCAAAATTACATGTTCCTCCAAGATTCCTGTCAAATCCTAACCATAACTGAGGGAAAACCATGTTCCTTTTTTCTAAACCTTTCTTTATGCAATGATGACAAACAGGTACTACTGTGAGATACAACCAAAACCAGGAAGAAATAGAAAGGCTATGGTCATGTTTGATTTTCAAGTTCTTGGTTTGATCACATACAGATTTATTTACCTAGTATTATTGTCCAAAACAATGGAAAGCACATATAATTAGATAAAAGATGAAGGATTGTTTTTAAATAAAAGAAAGCAACTATGAAGCTTTTATGTTTATCCAGATATCATATTTCATGAGAAGTATACTGTTGCATCATCTGGTCAGTCCAATTGAAGTCCAAATACTATACAGAATATTACAAATCTGAAAGAAAAAAGGCATGAGGACACAGAATTTATGGCATATTTATTTTTTGCCGCCTCTTTCAACCAAAGTTTCCATTACAGCTTGCTTTAGGAATGCCAACCATTACTAAGTTTCATGTTTTGTCATAATTCTCTTAGAATTCTGCTTGGTGAAACTACCAGAGAATGCAAACAACAGGAATTCTGCACCTTGTAAAGGATGGGTGAGTGAAGCAGTGGATACACATCAGCACTAGAACTATTCAGGGAGAAGAAAATACATTAATAACCTCACTTCAGAGTAGGTACTGGTTTCACTAGGTTCCCACTTTTCCCTACAGAACTCTCTGGGCACAGATCCATCCCCTGGCCACTGCACATGTTTTTCAGTCCACATTCTTAGGCATGTCTAAACTTGTTCTTATAGCCCTCCTTCCTCAGGGAAAGTCCTACATAGACAAAAGAAAAAAAAATAAAACAAAAAACCTCCAACCTTTATTGTTCCCTTCCCCCTGCCCACCCCCACAGCAAAGCACCTCTCTTTTCAGCATTACAGTGCTAAGGTACCTGCTCAGATATTGCTACCCCACTGAAAAAGGCTGGAAATTTTTCATTCTTTTATTTACAAGCCCCACTGGAAGCAAAGGATTCCCTTTTGGCCATCACAGCAAGAAGGACACAGCTTTTTCACCACACTAGTTTAAGGAGGAAAAAACAGTATTGCCAATACCTGCAGCTCAGAACAAAAGACTCTTTGCAACTGTAACCCTGGCAATAGCAGTAATATTACAGTAGACAGCAGAAATCCTCTTTTATTACATTAGTGTCTTTTATCAGCCACCAAAGATAGGAAGAAGCCCATGAGAAGCCCTTAACCAGTCTGCCTCATTGGCCCACTAAACTCCTAATATACCCAAAGGAGGTGATATCTTGAGCCCTGCCGTTCTGTTCTGGCTGGGAACGCATCTGTATTAGACAAGATATCTTTTATTTAATGACAAAAAAGGCATATTACAGCGCTTTCCATAAAGCATTCACCCAGCAAGCTTCATTCCAGTAATACAAGACATGATAAGGAAAGATATTATTAACAATCAAAGGATGGCAGCCCAAGCGATATTCATTTTGCACACCCAAGAAAGACATCAGGATCATATTAGCCTAGAAGCGTTTATCAACGCTTGCTTTAGCAGAAGCCTTAGCCCTTGAGGAGCACCAATTTCATTTTAAATGGAGTTCTTCCCTTTGATCAAGGGGCAAGATAAGATCACATTTATACCACAGAGCTTTGATTGCAACAGCACAGCAGACATTTAGTTTACCTACACCTAACTACCAGCATAAGAAACAGACCCCAAAAAATAGAGATTGTCATTACAGTGACAGAGAAAAGAATTTTCTTCATGTAAAAGGATACCAGAGAAGCATTTACGCGAAATTACATGACGTCAGCACTAATTCAATATTATAATACAACTCAGCCAGATACCAAATGCATAGCTTTAGACCAAGGTTACAAAGGTCAGCAATTTAACTCTCACCAAATCAAACACATATGCCTCGTTTCGTCCAGCATGTGCAACATTTGATGAGAATTAGCTACATTTCATAATATCATAAACATCTAGTTTAATAGGTGATGAATGGTTAACACTAGTAAAAAAGGTCAGGCTGATTCCATGCATCTCTTGCAGATCCTCCAAGCTGTCAAA